>NC_044035.1:240132929-240439536 GCF_901765095.1 Microcaecilia unicolor | reverse complement strand
GAACAAGAGCTGACAAGGATTTTGTCTTACCTATCCAGAGGCTTTCTGATTTATCAGGGTTTAACTTAAGCCAGTGGTCTGATAGCCAGTTTGCGGTGTCATCTAAATAAGCATTCAAGCTGTATCAGCTGATGCCAGGGGAGAAAGAAAAGGATTAAAAAGGGTGGGAGCCAGTTGTGGTCATTGTGGGATCCTACATGTAAAAGGCAGAGGTCAGACAGCAATGACTTCCAACTAACTGTGAAAGAGTGGCCTGGGAGTTTGCACATAAACTATTCCCTATCTTCTTTTTAGATTTCCAACTCGGAGTCTGGAAAAGAGAATATTATGATTAACCTCATCAAAATATGCTGACACGTCCAAGAGGACCAGGATCACAACTCTTCCCTGATAAGGGTAAATAGCCCAGTGGTTAGAGCAGCAGACTAAGAACTGTGGAATCCAGGATTTGGAGCCCACTGACTCTCCTCCTGACTTTGGGGATCACTTCACCCTCCACTACCTCAAGTAGAAAATTAGGGCTAGATTTACTAAAGTGTGATACATATTAGTGTGGAGTGGAGGAGTAGCCTAATGGTTAGTGCAGCTGGCTTTGATCCTGGCAACCTGGGTTCAAGTTCCACTGCAGCTCCTTGTGACCTTGGGCAAGTCACCTAACCCTCCCTTGCCCCAGGTACAAAAACATAGATAGTGAGCCCTCTAGGGACAGAGAAAGCACCTGCATATGATGTGTACAGCACTGCATATGTCTAGTAGTGCTATAAAAATTATTAGTAATAGTATTTGTAAATAGCTCCCATTGCATATTATTGCATGGTGACACAGTAGCCTGTAGATTGTAAGCCCTCTGGAGATAGAGACATACCTGTTGTACCAATGTAACTCACCTTGAGCTAAAATTATAAATTATAATAGTAGTAATAATAATAAGTAAGGCAATTAGAGGAGTTTCCAAACTATGGCCAAGTCTGAAGCCCAACTGACTGTGATGTAGGGTATTAGCATTTTACATATAATCTGACAATCGTAATAAGACTTTTTTGAGGCTAAAGAGTGGGGATCCAAGATGGCTGGCAGTGCCTGATGTGTAGGCGACTGCTCTGTTTCTCCCTGATACTTTACGTGTTTCTTTATTTCTACTGTGCTCGAATGAAGAGGAAAAGTCAAGGTGTTTGTACTTGACACCCCGCCGCCTGAACAATACTTTTTTCGATTTGAAGTGACCTTGCAGGGAAGTACCAGAGGGATTCTTGCTGGTGTGTCAAAGCAGAGAGATCTGGCATGCCTATAGGAGAGTTCTCACTCAGCCCACCGACCCATTCGCCTTTACAGCTGGTTGCTGCTAGCTTGCCAGTTCAAGTGGGTGGGGTAAACTTCCCAGCAACTTCTGCAGAGTTGAAAGCAGTAGGAAACAAGAGAACTGCCAGTACTCTGATGACATCAGTAACTGACGACTCACCCTGGAGTGCATTGGGGGTGAGTACTGCAGCAGCTTCAGTAGGCCAAGTGGAAGCCCCCAAAGTTTCTAGGGGCCAAGTTACATCTTTGCAAGATCCCACCAGCCTGAAAACTGTGGTGGCACCTTCAGAGATTTATCTCTTCTCAATATGGGAGGCAATCACCAATGTGGATAAGTGAGTAACAGAATGAATCGAGTGAAACAGACTATGGATAATCCAGTCTCTTGAGTATCAAAGATGGAATCATCTTTGGTTACTTGTCTGGGGAAATTTCAAGAGTTGGACCATAAGGTTAAAGGGACTCAGGAAAATCAGCTGAAAGTTAATCAAGCTTGTAGTGTCTCTCAACATAAGTTAGAACAGATGGAAAAATCTTTCAAGGAATTATAATCTTATATTCCTGAATTTACATAAAGTTATATTATTAGCAAGAGAATTATTTAAGAAATATATGCTGAACATTTAAAACTTTCAATTGAAGCTCTTTCTCCAATCAATAAAATTTATTATTTCCCTTATAAGAAAGGATACCCTGTAGAACATGGGGACTTGGTCTCTGATGAAGAATTGGAAGTGGTGCCTCCAGACAGTTTAAACATGACTGAGATTTTGGAAACATCTTTGGAGACAGCAGATACTTGTGCTACTCTACTTGTATCTTTAGTGTTTGAATCTGAAGTGTCTTCAGCAACAGACTGGCTAACCTAGACTTGTTGGGGTAGGGTGATCAAAGCACTCAGGTAAGTGAAGCATTAAATACCTCTACACAAATGGGAAAAAGGGGCAATGACTGGAAAACAGTATATACTAATGCCTGAAGTATGGGAAATAGGGTTATAGATCTAGTGGCTGTGATGGAAGAGGCTGATTTGGATTTAGTGACAATTACAGAGACATGGTTCACAGAGAGCCATGACCAGAATACAATTATACTGGGCTATAATCTGTTCAGGAAAGACAAGTTAGGAAGGAGAGTGGCATTATATGTTAAAGATGCTATTAAAGCCACACAATTGCAGTACCTATGGGGTAAGGAAGAGGCACTGTGGGTCAAACTGGAAAGAGGGAATGGAAATGTATTTACTTTGGTATGATATACAGTCCTCCTTCACAGACAGAAGAAATGGATAGAGATTTAATTAAATACATTCAAAATGTAGCTGTGAAAGTGGAAGTACTACTGATAGGTGATTTTAATATGCCAGATGTTGATTGGGGTATCCCTATTGTGGGGTCTTTTTTAGAAGCAGGAAGATCCTCAATTCTCTAGAGGAGGAACTATTCCAGCAGTTGGTAATGGAACCCATGTGGGATGGAGCATACTGGACTTAGTGTTTACTAATAAGGGAGAGTGTTTCTGATGTTATAGTAGCTGATCATCTAGCATCCAGGGATCACCAGATGGTGTGGTTTAATATTTCGACAGGTGTGGAGAGGTTTCATTCAAAAGCGAAGGTTCGGATTGGGGATTACCTCAAGGAACTGTTGTCTGTATGGGAACATCTGGAAGAAGTTGGAAAAAAGTGGATAAAACTGAAATAAGCTATTGTAAGGGCAACAAACATATTTGTAATTTTTTTGTTACATTTGTATCCCACATTTTCCCACCAATTTGTAGGCTCAATGTGGCTTACATAGTACCGGAGAGGCATTTGCAGACTCCGGTAAGAACAAATACAAAGTGATGTTGTGGTAAGATGAAGTTCATGAGGCATAACCACATTAGGGAAACGTACATCGGAAGAGTTACCATTTGTCCATTACGTACTTTAGTTTTGTTGTGTTGCAGGGATCAGGCATTTAAGTTGGATCAGTGGGGTATGCCTTTTTGAACAGGTTAGTTTTTAGTGATTTCCAGAAGTTTAGGTGTTTGTACGTCGATTTCAAGGCTTTTGGCAATGTATTCCATACTTGTGTGCTTATGTAGGAGAAGCTGGAATGCGTAAGTTGATTTGTATTTAAGTCCTTTGCAACTTGGGTACTGCAGATTTAGATATGATCATGTTGATTCTGATGTATTTCTAGTTGGTAAGTCTGTCATGTATCCCGGGGCTTCACCGTAGATAATCTTGTGGACCAGGGTACAAATTTTGAAGGCAATGCATTCTTTGATTGGGAGCCAGTGCAGTTTTTTGCGGAGGGGTTTTGCGCTTTCAAATCATGTTTTTCTGAATATAAGCCTAGCTGCCGTGTTTTGAGCAATCTGGAGTTTCTTTAAGGTTTGTTCTTTGCATCCTGCATAAATTCCATTGCAGTAGACTACGTGGCTTAGCACCATTGATTGTATTAGGTTGCGTAATGTTTCCTTTGGGAAGAATTGTTTCAGGCATTTGAGTTTCCACATTGAGTGGAACATTTTCTTTGCTGTGGATGCCGCTTGGCTCTCTAGTGTTGTTGTGGTCTATTGTAATGCCGAAGATTTTCAGGCTGTCTGATTTAGGAAGGGTGTAGTCTGGGGTGTTGATACTTGTGGGATGAGAAGATGAGACAATAAGTTTTTTCGTTATTGAGTTTTAGTTGAAATGCATTTGCACATGAGTCCATGATGTTCAAGCTGAGCTTGATTTCGTTGGTGATTTCTGTCAGTTTGGTATTGTATGGAATGTATATTATGACATCGTCTGCATATATTTATTTATTATTTGTTTGTTGCATTTATACCCCGCTCTTTCCCACTCGGTAGCAGGTTCAGTGCGGCATACATAGTATGGATTATGTGGAGGGGCATAATCGAACGTGAATGGCCATCTTCATGGGCGTCTATGTCCGAAAACGGGTATGTGAAGAGGCGGGACAGACCGTATTATCGAAAAAGATGGGCATCCATCTTTCGTTTCGAAAATACGGTTTGGACGGACCAAATGCCATGGATTTGGTCCCTTCTGAGATGGGCGTTTTTTTTTTTTTTTTTGCGATAATGGAAACTAAAAACGCCCAGCTCAGAAACGTCCCAATCCAAGCCATTTGGTCGTGGGAGGGACAAATGTACAACACTACCATAGCTCTTAGGGGTGAAGGGGGCAACTACATGTGGGTACAGTGGGTTTTAGAGGCCTCCCATTTACCACTACAAGTGTTACAGATGGGGGGGGGGGGGGGGGTGGGCCTGGGTCTGCCTGCCTGAAATGCATTGCAGTACCCACTAAAAGTGCTCCAGGGACAGGACTTGTTGCTGGTGTATAACCTTGGCACAGCAGTTCACTCCTGAAGACTAATCTCGCTGAAAACGTCCTTTATTTGAATAAGCACCTTTACTCACAGTTAACTGCAGATCAGAGGTTGTGCCCCAATGTGCAATGAGTCTCGCTGGTACTGAGATTAGCAGTAGGTCCGAGCTGGCAGAATGGTGTACAATGCCCTCTTTCACCAACATTCAAGGTAAGAACTAAGTGCTGTAACGCAGGGCCGGTCTTAAGGCGAGGCGACCGAGGTGGCCGCATAGGGCCTCGCGCTCCGGGGGGCCACTCGCGGCGCGCCTCAGGTCGCCCCGCCCCGACCGCTCGAGCTCCAGTCCTCCCTCTCAACGGTGCGCGACGGTGGCGTGGTGGGGGCGGTCCGCCCCAGATGTCAGCGGGTGGGGGTGTGTACTCCAAGTCCATTCCCGCTGCTCCCACCCTGTCCTTCCTTGAAAAAACAATTTGGAAGCGCCGGAGTGAGGCAGCGCCTCGCGTCTGCCCTGCTACTAAAAATCTCTTCGACGTTGTTCGGGCCTTCCCACATTGAGTCCCGCCCTCCTCTGAGGTAACTTCCAATTACCACAAGGGTGGGTGGGACTCAATGTGGGAAGGTCCGAACGACGTCAAAGAGATTTTTAGTAGCAGGGCAGACGCGAGGCGCTGCCTGTCACTCTGGCGCTTCCAAATTGTTTTTTTCAGAAGGCAGTGAGGGTGGTGGGTCAGTAGCAGGAGAACGGAGCTGGGAGGTAGGTGGGTCGGGGGGGGAGGGACTCAGATTGGAGAAGGGTGTGGGGTGGGGATTCTCAGGTGGGGGAAGGGTGGGGAGGGGGTTTAGATTTAGGCGCAGTGGGCCATATTCTATATCTGGCAGCACTTTCACATGGAGGTGAGAGGCGCTGTCAGGTCAGTGCAGGGGGCCTGGCACCGAGAGGGGAGGGAGCGGCGGAGAGGAGGGTTGCTGGAAATCTCGCCCGTTTTAACGGGCTTAACGGCTAGTACAATATAAAGGGGTTATGATGTGATGTGTACCTGGGAACTTTTATGTGAAGTTTATTGCATTGTGCCTTAGGCTGCCCCACTGCTCTGCTGGGATGTGTGTGTGTCCAGTCTAGTAAGACTGCTGGTCTTCAGTGTTTTTCTCTTGAGTATTTTTTTAAATAGCCCTTAAAGAAAGATGCACTGAGCAAAAACATCTAAAATTAACTGATTTTCAAACCATAAAGATAGATGTTTTTCTGGTTCGAAAATGAGCATGTTTGGCACTGGATATTTGGACGTTTTTTGCAAAATGTCTAAAATTAGATTTGTGCATTATATTGAAAATGTTCCTCCACATGTTTTGTATGACCCTATCAGGCTTATTTTCGAAAGAGAAGGGCGCCCATCTTTTGACACAAATCGGGAGATGGGCGTCTTTCTCTCAGGGTCGCCCAAATCGGCATAATCGAAAGCCGATTTTGGGCGTCCCCAACTGCTTCCCATCGCGGGGATAACCAGAGTTCCTGGGGGCGTGTTGGAGGTGTAGTGAAGGCAGGACTGGGGCGTGCCTAACAGATGGGCATCCTCAAGCGATAATGGAAAAAAGAAGGGCGTCCCTGACAAACACTTGACTGACTTTACTTGGTCCTTTTTTTTTTAAAGACCAACCCACAAAAAGGTGGCCAAAATGACCAGATGACCACCAGAGGGAATCGGGGATGATCTCCCCTTACTCCCCCAGTGGTCACTAACCCCCTCCCACCCTCAAAAAACATCTTTAAAAATATTTTTTGCCAGCTTCTATGCCAGCCTCAGATGTCATAATCAGGTCCATCACAGCAATATGCAGGTCTCTGGAGCAGGTTTATTGGGTGCAGTGCACTTCAGGCAGGTGGACCCAGGCCCATCCTCCTCCCTACCTGTTACGTTTGTGGAGGAAACAGCGAGCCCTCCAAAACCCACCAGAAACCCACTGTACCCACATTTAGGTGCCCCCCTTCACCTGTAAGGGCTATGGTAGTGGTGTACAGTTGTGGGTAGTGGGTTTTAGGGGGGTTGGGGGGCTCTGCACACAAGGTAAGGGAGCTATGTTCCTATGAACATTTTATGAAGTCCACTGCAGTGCCCCCTAGGGTGCCCGGTTGGTGTCCTGACATGTCATGGGGACCAGTGCACTAGAAATGCTGACTCCTCCCACGACCAAAGGGCTTGCATTTGGTTGTTTCTGAGATGGGCATCCTTGGTTTCCATTATCACCGAAAATCAGAAATGACCAAGTCTAGGGATGACCATCTCTAAGGACAACCTAAATTTCAAGATTGGGCGTCCCCGACCGTATTATCGAAACGAAAGTTGGACATCCATCTTGTTTCGATAATACGTGTTTTCCCGCCCCTCCATCAGGATGTTTTGTGAGGACGTCCTCAACAAAACTTGGACATCCCTTTCGATTATGCCCCTCCACGTCTCTCTTCTCTTTCCTTTATTACTACTACTAGTACTACTATTTAGCATTTCTATAGCGCTACAAAGCATACGCAGCGCTGCACAAACATAGAAGAAAGACAGTCCCTGCTCAAAGAGCTTACAATCTAATAGACAAAAAATAAATAAAGTAAGCAAATCAAATCAATTAATGTGAACGGGAAGGAAGGTAGGTGGAGGCAAGTGGTTACAAGTGGTTACGAGTCAAAAGCAATGTTAAAGAGGTGGGCTTTCAGTCTAGATTTAAAGGTGGCCAAGGATGGGGCAAGACGTAGGGGCTCAGGAAGTTTATTCCAGGCGTAGGGTGCAGCGAGACAAAAGGCGCGAAGTCTGGAGTTGGCAGTAGTGGAGAAGGGAACAGATAAGAAGGATTTATCCATGGAGCGGAGTGCACGGGAAGGGGTGTAGGGATGGACGAGTGTGGAGAGATACTGGGGAGCAGCAGAGTAAGTACATTTATAGGTTAGTAGAAGAAGTTTGAACAGGATGCGAAAACGGATAGGGAGCCAGTGAAGGGTCTTGAGGAGAGGGGTAGTATGAGTAAAGCGACCCTGGCGGAAGATGAGACGGGCAGCAGAGTTGAAATTTAATTTTTTTCTTTTCTTCCATTTTTTGTTGCTTTCTCTTTAAACTACTTTGCTTTGCCCTTTGGGGTTTGAGAGTTTGTTTGTTAAGATTTCCAATAAACTTAACTAAACATTGATGATTTTGTAGTATGATTTTCTTAATTCTTGATAAAATGGACTATATGATAATGACAGTACTGATAAACAGAAACGATGGGCATCAGCTGATATACAGACCGATGCTCAGTTAGCTAGGTGGATAAAATTGGGATAGCCTTTTGCTGTCCTAACTTTGGGGGTCTTTTACTAAGCCGCGGTAGTGTTTTTATCTCACGGTAGAAATCAGCTGGCGGTAAACTCTGAGACGCCCATTATATTCCTATGGGCATCTCAGCATTTACTGCCAGCTAATTTCTACCACGAGCTAAAAACGCTACCGTGACTTAGTAAAAGACCCCTTTTATGCACTTACTTAACTGTTTAAGTGCCAGCTCTACCAAAGCTCCACCCCTATACCACCCAGCACTAACCAGACAAGGCCCTGGCAGTGACAGGCAATATTCAGTGCTTAATCCCCACTGAGTATTGACAGATGGCCAGCTGAGTGGAGTTTAATTTGCCAGGAGGCTCTCCTGCCTGTTTAAACCCTTTTGAATATTGGGCCCTACATAACAACACACAAAAAGGCATGTGACATCCCAGACTTTTTTGAGAGTGCTATGTGACCATCCTATCACACATGGGAGCATAAATCTCTTTATCTGGCACAATTAAAGAAAACATTTTCCTCGAATAAAAATGTTTGCATATGGGTGACAGCTGCACCCCTATGCCTGTGACTTGTACTCCATAGTTACAAAAAGCCTTTTACTTTTTCTTGCCATATGGGAGAGAACTGTGTCTTTCTCTCCTTACACAGAAAGACATATGTACTGTAATTCTCCAGAGATTTGAATGAGACTATGCTTTCCTTTTCTCACACAGTAAGCCTCTTTAAATGGCTGAGAAAAGATTATGTGATCATGCTTCCATGTATGAACATATAAGAGACTTTCTTTCATGTGAACATACTTAATTTGCATGTAGGTGACTGTAGCACCATATGCAGATGACTGTAATTTTTAGACATAGACTTTTGCATCTTCTACCCAGAAGAAGCCTCTGACTAGACAACGTAGAAAAAGACATAGCAATTGCCAAAAGGACCCTTTAATAATTTCTCTTAAAGTTTATGGAACTGTATTAGTGTATGGATATTGGAGTTTGGATACAGACAAAAAAGGCATCACTGTGCTGTTCACCAATTTCCCTTAAAGAGGATGGGATTGTAGAGATCCTAAGGTTCTGCTCCCTTAAGGACTTGCAGAGACCTCTAGTGGCTCTGCTTGAGAATTGCTTCTTGACTTTTTGACTTTAAAATAATTTCAGAGCTTCGGAATCCAGGGGTTATTTCACCTAAAGGTGATTGACAGTGGTAGGAAGAGACTCTTCATGGAGGAAAACTGTGCAAGTAAAAAAATCCAGCCCAGTTTCAAATCCTTTGTCTCTGGCTCTAGACTTAAAAAAAAAAAAAACTATGAGTATTTCAGGGGCCTTTTTACAAAACTGCAGTAAGCCTGGTGGTACTTTCCTTTTAGCAAGCAATAAGCCCACGTTGGGCTTACTGCCGCTCGTAAAAGGGCCCCTAAATCATTGAGCAAATGAGGAAGAATAGACCATGACCCTTACAGAACCCTAACTGACATGGATGGCAGTAGTTATTAGCATTTGTGTCTTGGTGAAATACTGCTTTCTCTTTTCTCTTAGCAAGAAAAGGAATTGTGACAATAGGCCTAAAATTTGACAGGGAAGAACAGCCAACATTATGTTTCTTAAGCCGCAGCCTGATGACAGATTTCTTCCAAAAGGATGGCATCACACCTAGTTGAAGGCTAGTGTTTATGAAGTCAGAGAAGATTGGAGATAAAGGGGACCAACATTCCTTGAGCATAAAAGGAGGGAGGGAATCCAAAAGAGAGTCTGAAGGTTTCATAAAGGTTTTGAGCTTATGCATACCAATATATGTGACAGAGTTAAAGTTGTTAAAGGTGGCCACCAGAACAGGTGAAGAGTTGTCAGCCAGACTACGTGGAGGGGAAAAGGAATGAGAAGTGAGAATTGAGGGGTCCTGAAAGGATGAAATTTTTTGAAGAAGAAAAGTGTCACAGGAGTCTGGATGACAAGAAGGAGTGGATTGAACATGAGAGTCTTCTCAACAAATCCGAATATCCAAGTTAAATAATTGTTGGGGGATAATTTCCATGTGACAAAATGTGGGAAGAAAATAGGCGGATTTTCTGTATGGTTTTATAGTTCATTTCCTGCTGTTTTTAATTGACAATTGTACATCACTCTGATGTGTTTGTGAAGGGTGGTATAAGTTTTTGTTAAATTAAACTATATCTAGACTCAGAGGTGTAGCCAGACTCAGCATTTTGAATGAGCCCTTCCACAACCCCCCCCCCCCCCCCAACATGCCTTCCCAGAGATATTTTTTAAAATGCAGATTTTTTTTCACCTACCCTGCATCTCCCCTCCTCTTCATTGCGGTGTCCCGGCATCTGTGTTTCTGTCTCTGAACCCCGTCCTTCCCTGGTGTACCATACAGGCATGCTCGGTGCCCACAGTAATTCATTCTCGCCACTTGCACCGGCCCAGCAGCCTTCCATCTGCCGCGTGCCCATGCCCTGTCCTCACTGATGTTATTGCCTGTTTCCTGTCTGACGGGATGTGGCAAATGGAAGCCTGCAGGGCTGGCGTAAGCAGTGAGAATGAATTGCTGCAGGCACCAAAGATGCCTATATGGTACACTGGGGAAGGATGGGGTTCAGAGACAGAAGCGCAGATGCTGGGATGCTGTGGAGGAAAGAGGAAAGAGAGCAGTGTGGTGCTGCCACTGGGTGGGCCTGAGCCACAAATGGATTGGCCTGTGCTCACCCAGGCCCACCCATAGCTATGCCACTATCTAAACTGGATGGAATGACATCAAGAAAGAGAGGAAGGTAATTTACTTCATGGTTTTCTAGATAGATCCCTGTATCATAATTAAAGTTCTGAATTTGCTCTCTTTAAGAACTGAGGAATATTTAGGGCCCAGTTTACAAAGCTGCGCTGTAGGCATGCAAGCTTTTTAGCACGTGCTAAAAATTAGCACCTGCTAACGCTAGAGACATCCATAGGAATATAATGGGTGTATTTATTAGTGCACACTAAAAAGTTAGCACGCCTACAGTGCGGCTTAGTAAACAGGGCCTTAAAATGTGTATGACAGTGTGACAAAATGAGTAAAAATGTTAAGATCATCTTTTATTTGTTTGTATGTCCACTTGATTGCAAACATTTTTTTCCAAAAATGTTCAAAATGATCTGCATTTCATGAAAACCAGTAAAAATGTTTCCTCCATTTTCCCTACAATAATATAATATCAGCCCCAAACCATCACCTTTCTCATCTAACCCCCATTCCATTCCAACCTCCAAGCTAGTCATCATCCGTAATACTACAGCAGCTGGATCCTACTGAACTACTACACTGATTCAATGCTCTTGAAAAACTTTCTCAAACAGCCTTTGTCATGAACACCAAATAACTGATTTCTTGTCTAAGATTTGCGGCAATGAATTCAACAATTTTGGGCTGGCATAAACAAATATCCATTCTCTTGCCCATTTTGGAAGTGTGAGTCACTCTAGATCTGAGGATGAGAATGAATATAATTCATTATTGAATGACTGTTACATATGATATGTATTAAATTTTAGTTTGTTTACAAATGTCCAGAGAACTTAGGGGCCCTTTCACTATAGCAGTGATGGCGAACCTATGGCACGCGTGCCAGAGAGGGCACGCGGAGCTCTCTCTGCTGGCACGCGCGCCGCCGGTCGCCTCACCCGAGACTTTCAGCCCTCCCACCCACCCGGCGTCAATCATTCCTTCCTTCCTCCCTCCCTCCCACCCGGCGTCAAGCATTCCTCCCTCCCTCCCTCCCACCCAGCACCAGCCCGCCCGGCCTCCATCCCTCCCTCCGAACCGGAAGAAATTTAACAGTCTTCCCTTGTCTGAGTAGGCGGTGTCAGCATCAGCAGTAGCAGCGAAAAGCGTGCTGCTGGTTCGGTGCGTCTTCAGCCTTCCGTCTCTCAAGCTCTCTGGTCCCACCCTCATTTCCTGTTAGGGCGGGACCAGAGAGCTTGAGAGACGGAAGGCTGAAAATGCGCCAAACAGCAGCACGCTTTTCGCTGCTACTGCTGATGCTGACGCCGCCTATTCGGACAAGGGAAGACTTTTAAATTTCTTCGGGTTCGGAGGGAGGGAGGGATGGCGGTCTGGTGCCGGGTGGGAGGGAGGGAGGGAGGGTGCCCTGGTGCACGCCGGATGGGAGGGAGGGAGTGCGGCCTGGTGCTTGGGTGGGAGTGCTGGGTGCTTGGGTGGGTGTCCTGGTGCTTGGGTGGGAGTGCTGGGTGGGTGGATGGCCTGGTGCTAAGGCTTGGGTGCTTGGGTGGCCTGATGCTTGGGTGGGAGGCCTGGTGCTTGGGTGGGAGTGCTGGGTGGGTGCATGGCCTGGTGCTTGGGTGGGAGGGAGGGAGGCCTGGTGCTGGGTGGCAGGTCTGGTGCTGGGTGGGTGGCTTG
Organism: Microcaecilia unicolor; assembly: GCF_901765095.1. NCBI lineage: Eukaryota > Metazoa > Chordata > Amphibia > Gymnophiona > Siphonopidae > Microcaecilia > Microcaecilia unicolor. The sequence continues at coordinate 240,427,205 of NC_044035.1, read as the reverse complement.
GTGCTGGGTGGGAGGGAGAGAGGCCTGGGTGCTTGGGTGAGAGGCCTGGTGCTTGAGTGGGAGTGCTGGGTGGGTGCATGGCCTGGTGCTTGGGTGGGAGGGAGGGAGGGAGGCCTGGTGCTGGGTGGCAGGCCTGGTGGGTGGCCTGGTGCTGGGTGGGAGGGAGGCCTGCCGCTGGGAGGGCAGGGGGAGAGGAGGGTGGCTGGAGGGGAGGGCAGGGGAGAGAGGAGGGTGGCTGGACATGGGTGGCTGGAGGGGAGGGAGGGTTGCTGGACATGGATGGAGGGAAAGAAATGAAGAAGAAAGGAGGAAAGTAAAGAAATAAATGGAAAGGAAGCCCTGGAAATGGAGTTAAGAGAACAGATAGAGAGCAGCAGAATCAGCGACTAGGACCAATATGGATAGAAAAACAAAATCACCAGACAACAAAGGTAGAAAAAATCATTTTATTTTCATTTTAGTGTTTGGAATATGTCCAATTTGAGAATTTACATCTGCTGTCTTATTTTGCACTGGGTATACTGGAGCTGTAATAACTTACAGAAATGATTTATAATGAAAGAAAATCATGTTATTTTTTTCTCCTATACTAGTATAATATTTTCAATGATGTCTGTTTATATGCGCCATGGCTGGTGTAAGAGGGTGTGGCTATCATAGGGGTGGAGTCATATGTGGTGACCCCGCCCATAATGAGTACCGGCACTTCGCGATGAGTAATTAGATTTTGGGTTGCTGTTTGGGCACTCGGTCTCTGAAAGGTTCGCCATCACTGCACTATAGCTTAGCGTGTGTTAATGGACATTAATGTGCGCTAAGTGCCACATGGCCCATAGGTATGTGCAACATTTAGCATGCATTAAGCTTTAGTAAAAAGGCCTCTTGGTGATTTACAACCTCTTGTCATCCTTCTATTTTACACTGGACAGAATTGAAAGAATGATAATGGTAATTGGATTAGAAATCTTCTTGGGGATAGACACCCAAATCAAGATGAATAATGTGCCAACACTGGTATTTGGCATAGAGAAATATTAGATGCTTATTGTTCTCAGTGTAAAGTGATCCCCCCCACACCCTTGTTAACTTGTATTTTCATTGAAATAAGTGCCTTGCTATTTTTAACTTGTTAGAAATAGCTTGGTAATGAAAAATAGAACCAATATGGTATCAACCATACAACATGAAGGTAGCATGGAACACCAGGTTCTTGTGAGAATTTGGTGAATGTAGATGATATTAAGCATAATTAAATCTAATATTGTTGTTTAACCCCCACAGTTTTCTCTCCATCCTCAACAGAACAGTGATGAGTTGGGTCACTTTTAAATGGAGATGAAGCTGAAGTTGGTTCAATTCTTGGAGAACAGACATATGTCTCTATCACAACATAGGTCCCATATCTACCCCTTTCCCTTTGCTCCAGGTCTTTCTCTCTCTTTTTTTCTCCTCTTATTCCCACCTCAGTTCCAGGATCTCTCCTCCTACCTCCCGTGGGTCCACAATCTATCTAACCCCCTCCCTCCCCCTTCCCTCTTCCTCTCTCACTGTCCAGGTCTGGCAGCTGTCTACCCTCCTCCCTCCTTCCCTCTCTCCTCACACTAGCCAGGCAACTCCCACTGGGACTTTCCTGTGCCACGTCCCACATACAGTAAATTATATAATAGAGGCAGGATATGGCACAGGAAAAACCCAGGGCAGGGCCAGGGTAGCCTGTTTCAATCGCTGCCTCTTCTGGCAGCCCGTGCATATTTTGAGGACCATGGGGAGGGGTGGATAAGAGAGATACCAGGCCACATAGAGATGGGAGGGAGTTTGGAGAGATGCCAGACCCGCGGGCATGGGTGCTGGTGGTACCGTAGCTGACTAAGAAAGGTGGGAATGCTGGATTTGCAGGGATGGAAAGGAGGTTCACCACCGCAGGTGACCCCTATAATTGGGCGGTCCTGGGCATTTTGCCGGGCTCGATCAATGTTAGCTACACCCCTGTTTAAGGTTTCTGAAGCAGTATATCAGGGACAGAATACTAGTAATGGATGAAGTGGCAACTTGGGGGAGCAGAGCTGAAATCTGTTAAGTTTCTCTTACAGTCAGAGCAGATTGAGGATGTTCCATGTTGCCCTAGTTACCAGGGATGGACGGTTATGAAAGCCCCTCTCTTGTGCAGAGCCCATTGGTGTAACAACCCAGAAGGAAATAAGGGCAGTAAAAGAAGGGCTAAGACTGCATTTCACATGATCCTGTAGAGCTGATGAATAAGCACAGGGAAGGCAATCAAGCTATTTCTAACAAGCAATCATGTCTCCTAAGAACAGACAGCCCTTTAAAGAAGGGGTTTCTCCTGGGGAAAGGACATACTCAGAAAGAGAAATGCTCCCTGGACAGAGAGAGGATTCACCAGATAAGGGGGTCGGGCAGTAGCTTTCTTCCACTCAGCCAGTTGCAGAATTCTCTGTCCACAGCTAAGTTGGTAGGTCTCAGGCAAGCTGGGCTAGTACTTTGAGAAGGTCTCCTTAAGGAATAGCTGGAGGACTTGGGGGAAAGAAGGGAGTATGTTCTTTGTCTACAGCTCGTCATTCCTGAGAACTCTACTGCACATCGTATTTTTCTCAACTGGTCCTGGGCTACTCATCTGCTTTATAGTAGCTCAAGTAATAGTAATGAACAATTTGAAAAACAGCAAGAATGTCACTTTTTCCCTAACAAATGGTAGTTCTTTTGACTCTTTTTTTCTCTTGAGAGACTGTTTCATAATACTGAGGCTATATATCATATCTTTGAAAAATCACTTCTGCACCATGGTTTTAGCATCATTTTCTATGATGTGATATAGTTATGTTGAAGGGACAGTGGAAGAGTTGTAGACAGCAAATAATTGCAGGGTTCCAAAAAAATGAGGTGTATGATCTTCAGCTGAAGATTGTTGCTTCATACTGGGCTGAGTTATGAGGGGGATATAAAATAGTAGAGGTGTGCATGTCAAAATATTTGATTTTAGGGGATTTTTATTTTCAAAATTTTATTCATTTCTGTTTTTATCATGTTTGGCACAAACATAGAAAATGAAATAAAATGACATTTTGTTTGTTTTGAACTGATATGAAACAAAACAATTTATTAGCCTAACAAATATTTAAAATGCAAGATATCAGGAGTGCTATCTGTGGAAAGCCCCTGTTATAAATAAGCAACTTTGCTTTCCCTTTGCACCAGCAGGAATACATCATCCAAACAAGTGGGGAATCCCAAGGTAAGAGTTGCCATGTTTGAGATTAGATTATGTTTGTTGCAGGACAACATAGAACAGAGATCTTTTGAAGGGGGGGGGGGGGGGGGGGAGATTATTAACTTATAAGGTCTTATAGAATTGCTTGTCCAAACACATCAACTTTTGAGACAAATTGTTGAGAAATTAGTGATATATAAAGGTGTACCATATAGTGGCTCTAGAAACTTCTTCAACAGAAAGAAGGCAGAGATGTTCAATTGCTATTGCTGTGACTCTGATGATGTATGTCATTTTGTTGCAGTCCAGCTATGCTATGCTATTGAGATATGCAAGCTTGAAAGTGAAGAATGGCCTGACTCAAGCTGATGGAATAATCACTTGATAAGCCTAGTGGAATCCATCCTGGACTGATGTGGTCAGATCTGTCTTCTTTGAAGCTCTTTGCGTTGATGAAAAACTCATGGAAATGTAGCACTGAAGGAACGCATGCCAGAAAATAAAAAAATATCTTTTAAACATGCGTAGTGGATGCGCGCCAAACATGAAATTACCGTAAGGGCTACACGGTAGCCGGGCAGTAACTCAGAATTGGCATGCGTTGGGTGCACGAAGATGCTTACACGGCTTAGTAAAAGAGCCCTTTAATTTTGTCCTGAATTGTATTTCTCTTATTTGGCCACCAGGTGGGGTTTCTTGCTGTAAAGCTGTTACAGAAGACTGACTTCCCTTTTTTATTCTAGTGCACAGATAATATAAAGTGCCTGTAGTGATGTAACCAGTTTTTATTTGAAACTTGACTGTTCTGGGCTCTGATTGGCCTGGAATTTGAAATTACCTAGTAGTTGTTGCTGGCTGTTGCTTCAGTTTCAGCCCAGAATGAAAGACAGACAGATCTCTTTGCTGAGGTTCGGTGACTTATATGTCCTGACCTTCCCAGGTACTGTTTAGACAGTATATAGATGTTTCTCCGAGGACAAGCAGACTGCTTGTTCTCACTGATGGGTGACGTCCACGGCAGCCCCTCCAATCGGAACACTTTCTAGCAAAGTCCTTTGCTAGTCCTCGCGCGCCGATGCGCACCGCGCATGCGCGGCCGTCTTCCCGCCCGAACCGGCTTGTGCCGGCCAGTCTTCTTTTGTCCGCTCTCGGTACGGTCGTGTTTCGCCGTTCTCGCCCCAAAGTTGACCTCGCGCGTCGTTTATCAACTTCGTTCTAAAAAAAAAAAAAAAAAGGTGTCGGAAGGAGACCTTTATGGTTTTCTCCCTTCCCATACTTCTAGTTTTGCCCCGGTAAGTTTTCTTTCGTCGTCGGGGTAGGCCCTATTTAGGCCTCGGTCAAAGTTTTTCTTCCCCCTATTTTTGTGGTGCCATTTTCGCCATTTCGAATTTTGATCTCGCCGGCGCGATTTTTCCACCCATGACATCGAAGTCTTCCAGCGGCTTCAAGAAGTGCACCCAGTGCGCCCGGGTAATCTCGCTCACTGATAGGCACGCGTCGTGTCTGGGGGCTGGGCACCGCCCGCAGGCCTGTAGTCTGTGTTCTCTTTTGCAAAAGCGGACTCAGGTAGCGAGGTTAGCCCAGTGGAACGTTTTGTTCTCGGGCTCTTCGTCGGCATCGGCACCGGGAGTATCGACTGCTTCGACGTCGTCGGCGCCTGGACCTTCATCTTCGCCCCCGATTGCATCGAGTGCATCGAGGCATCGGCCCTCTGCATCGGGGCGACATCGGAAGGCTGTGTCGGCGTCGGTGGTATCGAGACCTCCTCGTTTGCTGATGTCGTCGGACGGTGGTGCTTCATCTGGAGTGCAGGTGAGGGCTGTCCATTCCCCTGCTGGTGGCGGTGAGCCTTCGGGTGGGTCTCCCCCCACCCTGAGGGCTCCTGCGGTACAGCCCCCCGAGACCGACCTCCTTCGGCCTCGGCCCCAAGGAAGAGATGGCTGGATTCTACGTCCTCCTCGTCGGTGCCGGGAAGCTCCGGTGACATGCTTCGTCCCAAGTAGTCGAAAAAGCATCGTCACCGGTCCCCTTCCCGTGTCGGCACCGAGAGCTCTGGGTCGCCGAGGGAGTCGGCACCCAGTAGGCATCGGCACCGAGAGGACCGCTCGCCCTCTGTTCAAGAGGTGTCGATGCGCTCCCCTTTGGACAGCCCGGAACAGCCTCCACGCCCGGAACAGACTCTGACATCGACGCCTGCATCGGCTTCCATGCCTTTTTCCACAGCCGCTCTGAACGAGAGTCTCCGGGCCGTTCTCCCAGAGATCCTGGGAGAGCTGTTGCGCCCTACCCCTCCAGTACCGGGGGTGCTTGCGCCACTGGTACCGTCGAGCGAGGCTCTGGCTGGCCCATTGCCCGGGGTGAGGTCTCCGACATCGGTGCCGCATGCGGTACCGACTACGGTAGCCTCCCAGGAAGGCTCCCCGACTACGTCGGCGGAGGGAGCTTCGCCAGTGTGGGCGAGGGAGTCTACCTCTCGACGCTCCCACCGTGGCCGTGGTTCCACGGAGTCGAGCCGGGCACGGCTGCAGACACAGGTCCGTGAACTTGTGTCTGACACCGATGGTGAGGCCTCGTGGGAAGAGGAAGAAGACATCAGATATTTCTCTGACGAGGAGTCTGAGGGTCTTCCTTCTGATCCCACTCCCTCTCCTGAAAGGCAGCTTTCTCCTCCCGAGAGCCTGTCTTTCGCTTCCTTTGTCCGGGAGATGTCTACGGCCATCCCCTTCCCGGTGGTTGTGGAGGATGAGCCCAGGGCTGAAATGTTTGAGCTCCTGGACTATCCTTCTCCACCTAAGGAAGCGTCCACAGTACCCATGCATTATGTCCTCAAAAAGACATTGCTGGCGAACTGGACCAAGCCATTAAGTAATCCCCACATCCCCAAGAAGATTGAGTCCCAGTACCAAATCCATGGGGACCCAGAGCTGATGCGCACTCAGTTGCCTCACGACTCTGGAGTTGTGGATTTGGCCCTAAAGAAGGCCAAGAGTTCTAGGGAGCATGCTTCAACGCCCCCGGGCAAGGACTCTAGAACCTTGGACTCCTTTGGGAGGAAGGCCTACCATTCTTCTATGCTCGTGGCCAAAATTCAGTCGTACCAGCTCTACACGAGCATCCACATGCGGAACAATGTGCGGCAGTTGGCGGGCTTGGTGGACAAGCTTCCCCCTGAGCAAGCCAAGCCATTTCAGGAGGTGGTCAGGCAGCTGAAGGCGTGCAGAAAATTCCTGGCCAGAGGGGTGTACGACACCTTTGATGTTGCGTCCAGGGCCGCTGCTCAAGGTGTGGTGATGCGCAGACTCTCATGGCTGCGTGCCTCCGACCTGGAGAATAGAATCCAGCAGCGGATTGCGGACTCGCCTTGCCGTGCGGATAATATTTTGGGAGAAAAAGTCGAACAGGTGGTAGAGCAGCTCCACCAGCGGGACACTGCATTCGACAAGTTCTCCCGCCGGCAGCCTTCAGCCTCTACCTCTACAGGTAGAAGATTTTTTGGAAGAAGGAAGACTGTTCCCTACTCTTCTGGCAAGCGTAGGTACAATCCTCCTTCTTGACAGCCTGCGGCCCAGGCTAAGCCCCAGTGCGCTCGCTCTCGTCAGCAGCGTGCGACTCAGCAAGGCCCCTCGGCTCCCTAGCAAAAGCAAGGGACGAGCTTTTGACTGGCTCCAGCAGAGCATAGCCGACATCCAAGTGTCAGTGCCGGGCGACCTGCCAGTCGGAGGGAGGTTGAAAGTTTTTCACCAAAGGTGGCCTCTCATAACCTCCGATCAGTGGGTTCTTCAAATAGTCCGGCAAGGATACACCCTCAATTTGGCTTCAAAACCTCCAAATTGCCCACTGGGAGCTCAGTCCTACAGCTTCCAACACAAGCAGGTACTTGCAGAGGAACTCTCCGCCCTTCTCAGCGCCAATGCGGTCGAGCCCGTGCCATCCGGGCAGGAAGGGCTGGGATTCTATTCCAGGTACTTCCTTGTGGAAAAGAAAACAGGGGGGATGCGTCCCATCCTAGACCTAAGGGCCCTGAACAAATATCTGGTCAAAGAAAAGTTCAGGATGCTTTCCCTGGGCACCCTTCTCCCCATGATTCGGGAAAACGATTGGCTATGCTCTCTGGACTTGAAGGACGCCTACACGCACATCCCGATACTGCCAGCTCACAGACAGTATCTGCGATTTCAGCTGGGCACACGTCACTTTCAGTACTGTGTGCTACCCTTTGGGCTCGCCTCTGCGCCCAGAGTGTTCACGAAGTGCTTGGCTGTAGTAGCAGCGGCACTTCGCAGACTGGGGGTACACGTGTTCCCATATCTCGACGATTGGCTGGTGAAGAACATATCCGAGGCAGGAGCCCTGCAGTCCATGCAGATGACTATTCGCCTCCTGGAGCTACTGGGGTTTGTGATAAATTATCCAAAGTCCCATCTTCTCCCAGTGCAGAAACTCGAATTCATAGGAGCTCTGCTGGATTCTCGGACGGCTCGCGCCTATCTCCCAGAGACGAGAGCCAACAACTTGTTGTCCCTCGTCTCGCGGGTGCGAGCGTCCCAGCAGATCACAGCTCGGCAGATGTTGAGATTGCTAGGCCACATGGCCTCCACAGTTCATGTGACTCCCATGGCCCACCTTCACTTGAGATCTGCTCAATGGACCCTAGCTTCCCAGTGGTTTCAGGCTGCTGGGGATCTAGAAGACATGATCCACCTGTCCACGAGTTTTCTCAAATCCCTGTATTGGTGGACGGTTTGGTCCAATTTGACTCTGGGACATCCTTTCCAAATTCCTCAGCCACAAAAGGTGCTGACCACGGATGCGTCTCTCCTGGGGTGGGGAGCTCATGTCGATGGGCTTCACACCCAAGGAAGCTGGTACCTCCAGGAACGCGATCTGCAGATCAATCTTCTGGAGTTATGAGCGATCTGATCTGGAACGCTCTGAAGGCTTTCAGAGATCGGCTGTCCCACCAAATTATCCAAATTCAGACAGACAACCAGGTTGCCATGTATTACATCAACAAGCAGGGGGGCACCGGATCTCGCCCCCTGTGTCAGGAAGCCGTCAGCATGTGGCTCTGGGCTCGCCGTCACAGCATGGTGCTCCAAGCCACATATCTGGCAGGCATAAACAACAGTCTGGCCGACAGGTTGAGCAGGATTATGCAACCTCACGAGTGGTCGCTCAATTCCCGTGTAGTGCGTCAGATCTTCCAGGTGTGGGGCACCCCCTTGGTAGATCTCTTCGCATCTCGAGCCAACCACAAAGTCCCTCAATTCTGTTCCAGGCTTCAGGCCCACGGCAGACTGGCATCGGATGCCTTCCTCCTGGACTGGGGGGAGGGTCTGCTGTATGCTTATCCTCCCATACCTCTGGTGGGGAAGACTTTGTTGAAACTCAAGAAAGACTGAGGCACCATGATTCTGATTGCTCCTTTTTGGCCGCGTCAGATCTGGTTCCCTCTTCTTCTGGAGTTGTCCTCCGAAGAACCGTGGAGATTGGAGTGTTTTCCAACCCTCATCACACAGGACGAAGGGGCGCTTCTGCATCCCAACCTCCGGTCCCTGGCTCTCACGGCCTGGATGTTGAGAGCGTAGACTTTGCCTCTTTGGGTCTGTCAGAGGGTGTCTCCCGCATCTTGCTTGCTTCCAGGAAAGATTCCACTAAGAGGAGTTACTTCTTTCTGTGGAGGAGGTTTGCCGTCTGGTGTGACAGCAAGGCCCTAGATCCTCGCTCTTGTCCTACACAGACCCTGCTTGAATACCTTCTGCACTTGTCTGAGTCTGGTCTCAAGACCAACTCTGTAAGGGTTCACCTTAGTGCAATCAGTGCATACCATTACCGTGTGGAAGGTAAGCCGATCTCAGGACAGCCTTTAGTTGTTCGCTTCATGAGAGGTTTGCTTTTGTCAAAGCCCCCTGTCAAGCCTCCTACAGTGTCATGGGATCTCAATGTCGTTCTCACCCAGCTGATGAAACCTCCTTTTGAGCCATTGAATTCCTGCCATCTGAAGTACTTGACCTGGAAGGTCATTTTCTTGGTGGCAGTTACTTCAGCTCGTAGAGTCAGTGAGCTTCAGGCCCTGGTAGCCCAGGCCCCTTACACCAAATTTCATCATAACAGAGTAGTCCTCCGCACTCACCCTAAGTTCTTGCCAAAGGTTGTGTCGGAGTTCCATCTGAACCAGTCAATTGTCTTGCCAACATTCTTTCCCCGTCCTCATTCCTGCCCTGCTGAACGTCAGCTGCACACATTGGACTGCAGGAGAGCATTGGCCTTCTATCTGGAGCGGACACAGCCCAACAGACAGTCCGCCCAATTGTTTGTTTCTTTTGATCCCAACAGGAGGGGAGTGGCTGTGGGAAAACGCACCATATCCAATTGGCTAGCAGATTGCATTTCCTTCACTTACGCCAAGGCTGGGCTGGCTCTTGAGGGTCATGTCACGGCTCATAATGTTAGAGCCATGGCAGCGTCGGTAGCCCACTTTAAGTCAGCCACTATTGAAGAGATTTGCAAAGCTGCGACGTGGTCATCTGTCCACACATTCACATCTCATTACTGCCTGCAGCAGGATACCCGACGTGACAGTCGGTTCGGGCAGTCAGTGCTTCAGAATCTGTTTGGGGTTTAGAATCCAACTCCACCCCCCTAGGCCCATGTTTGTTCTGTTCCAAGCTGCACTCTCAGTTAGTTGGTAAATTTTTTAGGTCAATCTCAGTTATGTCCTCGCCGTTGCGAGGCCCAATTGACCATGGTTGTTGTTTTGAGTGAGCCTGGGGGCTAGGGATACCCCATCAGTGAGAACAAGCAGTCTGCTTGTCTTCGGAGAAAGCGAATGCTACATACCTGTAGAAGGTATTCTCCGAGGACAGCAGGCTGATTGTTCTCACAAACCCGCCCGCCTCCCCTTTGGAGTTGTGTCTTCCCTTCTCTTTGTCTTGCTACATATGAGACTGGCCGGCACGAGCCGGTTCGGGTGGGAAGACGGCCGCGCATGCGCGGTGCGCATCGGCGCACGAGGACTAGCAAAGGACTTTGCTAGAAAGTGTTCCGATTGGAGGGGCTGCCGTGGACGTCACCCATCAGTGAGAACAATCAGCCTGCTGTCCTCGGAGAATACCTTCTACAGGTATGTAGCATTCGCTTTAGTTAGTGTTATAATTGATCCATATTTCAGTTACCCGTTATTGTTTGCTATTTGCACTATTTTGTTCCATTGTTCAATATTTTTTAAGAGAATAAACATAATTGTTCGCCCTGTTTGTCTGGACTGATAAAGAATCCTGGTGGTTTGTGTGTTGGGTCTGTGAGTGCTTTTTGGGAACTGTGGAACCACTGGGAGTGTGGCTCCAGTAACCTAGAAATCACTGGGGATAATTGGAGAGCGAGAGATTCGCCTAGAGGCGGTTGTGACCCAGTTGGTGGGAGGTGGGTGCTAGTGTACATAAGCGGCAGGTGTAAGTGGACCTGAGCTGTGCTGGGAATAGACCCTCTAAGTGGCCGTGGGGTAACCCCAGGTGGGTGGCTAAGTGTTTTGTGACAATAATACTCAATTTGCATATAGTGATATCTCTCTCTACAGTTTATGCCTACTTCTGTTACAGTGACTAAAAAAAGCACAATTGTTTAGAATCTTCTTTTAATAAGTAAGATAAACTATGAAGCCTCTTAGTTCTTCATCCCAAGAATCCCATTCTCTGCATACCTGGCTCAAATGTCCCATTGCCCACAATAGGCAACCAAGGGGAGTAATATGGTGTCACATTATAACATTTATTCCCCATTTTCCATGCCCAGCGTACTGAAGAAATGATTGGATTTTGTTTATCCTAACAGGACATGTCTACTCCTTTAGTATGGAGAATATCTGTTAAATGATATGGTGCAGCTATTTGTTGTTTCTGTGCTAAATTACAATAGGTTGCCATGTCCTCCGACCAGTCTTGAGCTCGGCCAAAAGACAGGCAACATTGTAACCTTTAAGATCAGGAAGTCCTCATTCCCCTTCTTCCTTTGTTACTATCATCAAAGACAGTTTCATGCACTTTTTTTTCCTTTCCATAGAAAATGTATTTGTAACTTATTCCATTTTTTAAAAAATATCTGTACCTTTTAGGGGAAAAGGTAAATTTTGCAGAATGTACAACCATTTTGGGAGGATCATCTTTTAAAGAGCTGGATTCTTCCCATCAATGTCAAGGAGAGATTCACTCACATTTTCTGATACTTATTTTAATAAAAGCAGTTCAAATACTACATTTGGATCAAAGTGTCCAGAAAACGTAAATTGAACAAAAGAGTAAAGACACCAAAGGAAAATGTACTTAGGGGGTCTTTTACTAAAGATTAGCAAATCCCATTTTATTCCTATGGGCCCTGCTGCTACCCCCTAAGTTTATTTGCAAAAAAATGTGCCAAATTTCAAAATCCAAAAATTTTTTACACATGCACTTGAAAGGAATTATAATGCTGCTTGTGCATAAGAGATAAACCCTTATTTAACAAATATACCTCAGCAGAAGTAAGAGGGTATGTAGATAAACGTATCACTAATGATTCTGCTGGACCCAGGAGTGAGCTGGTAGGTGTTGCTTCCCCTGATTGAACCTTTGTCCCTGTTATCTTCTTTCTTTTGCCATACCGAAAGTATAAAAGTTGGATAATTTTGTTTGAAATATGACTATTCTTCATCTTGTGTATTTTTGAGAATGCAGTATTAATTTTGGGAGTCTTATACTTATGCACTTACATGCTTTCATGCATCTTTGCATAAAATTCATTATTAAACAAAGCACCAGTCCCAGACTAAAATTGTGATTATCAGTTTGCACATTCATACTGAGATCAGCACAACTTCATTGCTAAAAAGTCTTGTTTCCAATTTACATCTCCAAAAAGTGTGACCTTCCCTGTATTCATGCCGCTGCTGCTTGCTATTTTATCGCTTGTATTGGACTTTTCTTCTGCTATGTGGTAGACTTTATTAACTTTATAAGTTAAGCAGTGCTAAACACATTTGTAACATTTGTAATGATCATAAAGAATATCCAGATATGGATATTGTTGCTGGCATATGCAAGGGTTTATCATGATTTTTGGTTATCACATTTTTTTTATTGAGCATCATGGGTGTCTTGGCACCCTTTTTCTGACTTTTAAAACCATTTTCAAAACCTCTGTTTGCTTTATATTCTGATTTTAGTATGAGAAGTCAAATGCATGAAATTTTTGAAATTGATTGTCTTTGTGTTTGTTAATCCATGATCTGTATAATATTGTGCTCTAAGGAGAACCACTAATAAATGTGCAGTATTACTTAGTTCAAATTTTATTTTGTGTATGTTCATTAAGGATAATCTGAAGTATTGGTCCATTTGCAGCCCTCGAAGGCTATCTGTAAATAACACTGTCCTAGTTCCTTGTTAAAAACAGAAATCTGTATAATCTGGACAGTCAAGATTGTGGAGAAGTAGCCTAGTGGTTAGTGCTGTGAACTTTGATCCTGCTGAACTGAGTTCAATTGCCACTGCAGCTCCTTGTGACTCTGGGCAAGTCACTTAACCCTCCATTGCCCCTGGTACAAAATAAGTACCTGAATATATGTAAACCGCTTTGAATGTAGTTGCAAAAAACCTCAGAAAGGCAGTATATCAAGTCCCATTTCCCTATCAATAACTGTTGTTATCTTGAGCAGTAGCTTTTCAGAACAGTACCTCTCTTAGGGGGTGTTTTACAAACGTGTGCTAGCATTTTTAGTTCGTGCTAAAAATAGCTGGTGCTAAACGCTGAGATGCCCATTATATTCCTATGGGTGTCTTAGTGTTTAGCACCAGCTGATTTTCAGCATGAACAAAAAATGCAAGCACACGTTAGTAAAAGACTCCTTTAGTGTTTTTTTAACAGATGGAATCTCGGAAAGAATTTTATAAAAGAGATTGATGTCCACCTCTCTGTCCATAGGGAAAGAAACCTACTAGGCATGTCAAGTGGGAGGAAAATGTGAATATCTCAGATGAGTATGAAACCCCAAAACATTGGGTCAGTATTGTCAGAAAACCAAGTCTGCAAGAACAAAATGCTCTTCACTTTTTATAGAAATAAATCCTCACTGTTTTCTACAAGAAACAGAATGTTGGCCAACACTTAATTCCAAAAACCCTCATCACCCTTTCATTACTTTAGCATAGAGCATTGTACAGACTGCCAAAAAAAAAAGGAGGAGTTGGCCATGGATGCCATTAAAAGATGCCTTTGAGGCTACCTCCCCCATTCATCTGAAGTCACACATATCTGTCCTTTATGAGTATTTTGTTCTGCAACAAATTACTGACTTTATAGATAAATCTAATGTACTTCACCCACATCAAATAGGTTTTAGAAAACACATGCCCTCTCATACCCTACACACGTGTGTGTGTATCTCTCTCTCTCTCTCTCTCTCTCTATATATATATATATACACACACGCACACTCATGTGCGCCTCATCTTATCCATCCCCCACTCATATATACAAATGTGCACCTCTTATGCACCCTCTGACAATTGATAACATACTGCCCAACTCCCCATCCACACAAAAACACACCCTCAAAAATTCTGAGGACATAAACCTAACAGATTGCCACACACCTACCACATACATCCACAAATCCAGATCCACATGCTTCTTTACCCACCATACCCCCAGTTCTACCCTGTAAGCAAACATAAACCCTCACACCCATACTCAAACCTATAACCCATTCTTATGGCTACACCTCTCCACACACATGCCCATATGTATACCCCCTCCATATACATATCACCTCCCTCAACCCTTTATTCCCCAACCCCCTAGACACCTAGTCCTTCTTCAAATCAGCGTTGAGAATATTTCTTGAATCCTCTGCAAGATTTTCCTACTTGTTACTAGTCAAAACATTTAAATAAATGGCCAAGAATATGGATATTTTTCAGATTTGTTCTCTGTGTATGGAGATTTAAAAAATCATGCTATCTAGCTTGTATTAACTACACTTTTAACACTACTACCTTCAACTTTGCACTCTTCATTTGAACATCTGTATAATTTTTCTTTCTTTTTCCTTAGCCATTGTGAGAGTGTCAGAGCCACTTTGAAACCTATTACTCATACCGCAAGGGAAAAGTGATATGGAAGGGGTGGAGCCAGGACGATATGGTCCAGGAAGTATAAAAGCCCGGGGCACAGCTAGTTTAAGGAGTCCTAGAGAACATAACTGTTGCCATACTAGGAAAGACTGAAAGTCTATCAAGTCCAGTATCCTGTTTCTAACAGTGGCCAATCCAGGTCACAAGTACCTGGCAAGATCCTAGAACAGCAAAACAGATTTTATGCTGCTTATCCTAGAAATAAGCAGTGGATTTTCCCAAGTCCATCTTAATAATGGCTTATGGACTTTTAGGAAATTATCCAAACCTTTTTTAAAGCCTGGTAACTGCTTTTACCACATTCTCTGGCAACAAATACCAGAGTTTAATTACACATTGAGTGAAGAAATATTTTCTCCAGTTTCTTTTAAATTTTCTACTTAGTAGCTTCATTGTGTGTCCCCTAGTCCACTCCACTCAGTATTTTATAGACCTCTATCATATTTCCCCTGAGCCATCTCTTATCCAAGCTGAACAGCCCTAGCTGAATTAGCCTTTCCTCATAGAGAAATCATCCCATCCCCTTTATAATTTTTATCATCTTTCTTTGTACCTTTTCTAATTCCGCTATATCCTTTTTGAGATGCGGTCACTAGAATTGTACACAGATTTTGAGGTGCAGTCACACCATGGAGCAATATAAGGTCATTATAATAATCTCATTTTTGTTTTCGATTCCTTTCCTAATAATTCCTAAAATTCTATTTGCTTTCTTAGCTGCCTCTGCACACTGAGCAGCACCTGAAGGTTGGCCAATGTAAAGCCAATATTTTAAAAAGGTTCAAAGGGTGATCCGGGAAATTACAAATGGGTAAACCTGATGTCAGTGCTAGGCAAAACAGCGGAAACTATTATAAAGAATAAAATTACAGAACACATAAACATAGTTTAATGGGACAGAGTCAGCATGTATTCAGCAGCCAAGGGAAGGTTTGCCTCACCAATTTGCTTCATTTCTTTGAAGGTGTCAATAAACATGTGGATAAAGGTGAGCCAGTTGATGTAGTGTATCTAAATTTTCAGAAAGCTTTTGACAGAGTTCCTGAGAAAATTAAAGAGTCATGGGATAGGAGGTAATGTTCTGTTGTGGATTAAGAATTGGTTAATGGACAGAAAACAGAGTAGGGTAAATGGACATTTCTCTCAGTGGAGGTGGGTGAACAGTGGACTGCCGCAGGGATCTGTACTGGGACCGGTGCTATTTAACATATTTATAAATGATCTGGACATTGGAACAAGAAGTGAGGTGATTAAGTTTACAGATGACACAAAACTGTGAAAAAAATGCATGAAGACCTTAGGAAATTGGAAGACTGGGCATCCAAATGGCAGATGAAATTTAATATGGACAAATGCAAAATGATGCATTTGATTTACAACTACTTGAGGAGGAGGTGTCCTTCATGTGTAACTATCTCCCATGTCCTTTTTATCAAGGCAGCAGTGATCTTAATTTATTTATTTATTGCATTTGTATCCCTCATTTTTCCACCTCTTTGCAGACTCAATGTGGCTTACAGAGTTGTTGTTGTTGTTACATAAAGAATAGCATAATCGAGAGTTAACAAGTGGATATAAGAAGCAAAACAGTATTGATAATAGGTCCAGGTGCCATAGAAGGTCACGTGGTCGAGATTTAAACAAGCAGATATAAGCAAAAATATTGGTGATAATCGGTAAGCGTTGATAATGGGTAAGCAAAGATGTCATAGAATATAGCGTGATCAAAGTTCAAATAAACAGATATAGACATACACATTCCTGATAATAAGTAGGGTGTGATAATTACATTGGTAGTGGCTGATCTTATTGGTATGCCTTGTTGAATAGGTGGGTCTTCAGGGATTTGTGGAACCAGTTATGGATGCAACTGAAATATGTCCACTAACTCTTACCAGTTTGGAATTGGTGAACCCCTTATTCTCAGAGGGCTGTGAACATTGCCTTCACCATATTTTCCAGGCTTGGATGACTTGAAGAGCAGAAGCCAGGTTCAGAATCAAAACACCCATATCTCCTTTTTGGCAGTTTATACCACTGCCATGGAACAAAGAGTTTGGCCAGCAGTATTTTTAATTTTGACTTTTTTGTGTTAGTGATTTGTCCCTGTGGGGAAGCAAGAACCATCTCCTATTGCTCCCAACCACAGGTCTTGCTTTTTGACGCTGTCAAACCCGGATTATTATGAGATGATCAGGAAGCATGAATATTTTCTGTTTTCCTGTATACAGCAATAATGGATTACATGCAAATTATATGAAAAAAGGTGCTGCCTTTTTGCAAGGACATGTCTTTTGTGTTCTGAATGTAGGTTTTGAAATCACAATTTACAGTAAACTTGCTTGAGGTTTGTTGTTGATTACTCTGCTGTCATTAAGCGTTTCTTAGACTATGTACATTCATTTCCTTTCTTTTGTTCCTCAGGAAAGATAGGGTTGAGGTTTTTTTTTTTTTTTGAGAGGTTTGAAGGGGGACATTCTGGTAACCTACTTTAGCAGCTTTCTTACACTAAACTAATCTTTGACCTCACTAAACCTTATGTTTTCTCCCACTTGTTACATCTAACCTGATTTAAATTTTTTATATATGTACTTTTAAAAAATTGATTAGTTGGATGGCTGCCTGTTTCTCTGAGCTTTATATGAGGATTAAAAAAAATTGCTCACTGATTTCTGTATAGTATAATTAAAGCTGACCCAGATTCTGGACCAGAGATACAGGATAAAGCCAACTTTACCACTAATGGCATATGAGAGCTAATGAGGACACATTACACTCTACAAGTTCTTAGAGCATTGGCTTGGCCTTTTTTAAAAAAATACACAGATGAGTGAATGTGTTTTTGTCATTTGTTAAGAATGAGTACAGTTAGGCTGTTTCACAAGATTTTGTTTTTTATAGTGAGTTTATGGTTTAACTTGGTTTGTTGGATTTGTTCTTCCTGATTTTTTGTAATTTTTTTTTTTTAATGTCAGACCTCCCACGAATGATTTCCAAAATCCAGAGCCCTGGAATACTATCATAAAGTCACCAGAACCAATTCAAGAGCCCTTAGTTTTCTTCAGTACTGTTTTACCTTTGAGTTAGAAATGATCACATCTTCAATTCAGGCTCAGTCCAAGATTAGTTTGGGAAAATGAACAGGTTTTCATATGGCAGAAAACCAGGGAATGCACTGGATTTCATTGTAACCTGTAGATGCTTCTTGAAGTAGTTTTAATGTTCTGGGACTATTCTGCCAGGTGTAATTGAAGCAGCTGTACTTGGCATGTGGTCTCTCAGATTGCCAGCACCTGCTTTTTTTTTTTCTTTTACTTATTGGGATGAAAGTAGTGCCAAAACTAGAATTGAACTCAGAGGAGAAAAGAACTCTACATTGAAGCCTTTTCCCTTCTATTTCCGTGAACAGAATACTTAAATGAATGTCAGAACAGTTGTGGCAGGAAGCAGACCTGTAACTTTCCTCCTTTTCACTTGCAGCAGTTCTTTACTAACGCTGGCCATTGTTTTAATGAAGGATGAAGTGACTTTATTATGATCAGATGGTTTCAGCTTCTTTATGAAACTGAACAGACTTCCTCTTGATAAATTGGATTTAAAAAAACATACAAGTGCTGTAACACAGCATTGCTGGCACGTAGGTTGATACATAATTCTGTAACAAATTTAAGCGGTCATGTGTGTTCCTCATACTTATCTCTTTATGTTAGGGGTATTTACAAAAAATTAATTGATTTTATTTCTTGTAACAGGTTGACAGGCAGACATGAATTCCTATTCGTTTATTATAATATTATCCATTTGTTCTAAGCTGCACATTCTGATGTGCCATGCATTTATTAGAAAAATATTGCAGCAAATCCTGAAGAGACTTTGATGTTCAGAAGAGAACATTATAATGATTTTAACATAGAGACAAAAAAGTGTTTTAGATCTGGAGAATGAAGAAGACACTTGTGAGGATTTGAAAGTAAGCACTAGGTGCCATATATAGAATTTGGGGGAATATAAATAACACTGGTCTACAAAAAAACTTTTTTTCTGTAACAAGAACAAAACATACATTTTCTGGAAGATAATTCTTTCCTGAATCCAGATCTCATTTCAGAATTTCTGTATCAGCCTCAGTTTTCATGTGATAATGTTTTTTGTAAATGCTTGTGTCGGCATATGTAGCTATTATATGTATCTGGCAAAATGACACGCTTCTGCTACAAGAGTTCCAAAAAAACTGTGTCAGTTCACAAAGAAATCAAAGATATAAGCAACATAAGAGTAAAAGACCAGTAAAAGATCATTACAGGAGACCATGTCACCTTCCTTGGAGAAATATTCAGAAAAAATAGCATGTCGGTCACAAAAAACACTCACTTTCGTATCGCAGGAAAGAAGATTCCATCCTTTTAATCTCGAACCTAAAAGCTCAGCCTGTTGCTTCGACAAATATAAATCACGAACAAGATCGTTGAGATCCCCTTGTGTCAAAAAGTGGGGCACATTTGATTCACAGGGGTCCTGAAATGATGGGTCGGTATGCATATCCCCTTCTCTGTCTTCTGCATGTTCGTCACTGTATTCATCTTCACTCACTATCAAATTCTCAGGAGGCACTGGTACTGGCAATTCTTCACTGTGACATACAGGTCTTATAGCAGATGGTAAGTTAGGATATTACACAGTTTTCCTTGTTTTCGAGGTGATTCCTGCTATTTTTGTCAGACAGAAATAACAGTCTGTTGTGTGATCCGTTGGTTCCCTCCAAATCATGGGAACAGCAAAGGGCATGCGACGTCTTCCTTTTAACCAGCCTGTCAGGAGTGTAACACACATCAAACAGCAAATGTGGGGAGCCCATTTGCGGTCCTGTTCACCAACCTTACACCCGAATTATAGTTCATAGCACTTTTTTACAAGAGGATTAAGTTTTCGTTTTTGCGATTTCAGAGTAAACTCTCCACAGATATAACAAAAAGAATTTGGTCTATTTGCATAGGTACGAGGCATTTCTTCTGAAATGACACAAAACACAAACCTTCACAAACGTAGAACTACAAGCAGTCACTTCCAACAGCAATTGTTGACTGAACTCTCAATGCTGAGATATAGGTGGCAACTGACGCAACAGAACGTGTTTGAACATGTTCGAGCATGACTCATGGGCAATGTTGCCAAACCTCCCTTATTTCCTGGTGGTGGCTTTCTAAACTAAGGGTTTTGTATTGTAATTCCTAGTATATTTCAATTGTTTTTCCAACAATTACAACTGCTGAATTAAATTAATCCACAGCAGCAGGGCCGCCGAGAAACTTGGCCGGGCCCGGGACAAGGCCGCCTTGCCCCCGCTGCAGCCCTGCCCCTGAGGTCGCCGCTCCCCTCCCCCCTCTGAGGTTGCCGCTGCTGCTGCTGCTCCCCCGAGGGTGGGATACAGGGAGGGAAGGAGACCCGAAGGGAGGCGTTCCGCCTCACAGGGAGGTGAGAGGGAGAGTCGCACCGCGCGGTGATTTTAAATACAGGGGGCCAGCCCGGTGGCAGACGGTCAGGGGGCAGGTGGGACTGGCACCGGGCCCCCCTTGAAGGCCCGGGCCCTGGGGATTTTGTCCCCCCGCCCCCCCTCTCGGCGGCCCTGCACAGCAGGGTACCAAAATGCAGCGTTTTCAAGGATTTTTATAAAAAGGGTAGCGTGTCACAAGAAAACTGAGTCCAATAGGCAAAAACTGATTTCATTTTCGAATTCAGCACCCGTGACTTAGCTAAGAACACCATTCATATTCTTTGTAACAAAAATGCCATTTACCAGTGTAATCAGCCCAAAACCTCTTCCTAAATTCTACCAGTGGATCTAGCAAATAGTCTGAATAGACTATGAAACAGAAACTGCCTTAAGCCTAAAACTCTGTCTTTCCCCTGTTGGTAAGAATGCTGTGGCCAAAAATAGTTATTGCCATATTTACCCCTACCTAAACACAAGTGAACAGAATTGGATTTAGTTCATGCTTTTTCAGTAGTAGTTCAAGGCAAGTGATATTCAGGTACTGTAGGTATGTATGTTCCTGTCCCTGGAGGACTTACAATTTAAGATTATATCTGAGGCAGTGAAGAGTTAAGTGACTTGCCCAAGATCACAAGGAATAGCACTAGGATTTAAACCCTATTTTTCTTGGTTTTCATTCCAACGCTGTACCATTAGGACCCCCACACCCTGTGACCCCCCTGTCTAGCTCTCCTCCCAGACCTCATACCTTAAGTGAAAAATTACCTTATATGGCAGACTGACCTCTGCCCGGTCCATCCTGTGATGCACCATGCAGGGCTGGGTGCCCCCATTTTTGAAGAAGGCACCACTGGAGGTAGGAATGAGTGGGCATCGCTCCATTTTCATGTAAGGTACAGAGTCTGGGGAGCCTGAGCAAGGTGTCTAGGGGTTAGGGGGTCCAACTAGACACCAGAAAGGTTTATTTTTTAAGTTAAGACCAATCAGGTTGGAGGAGAGGGGGTTCTACTAGATACCAGGGAATATTTTGAAAGTGAGGATAGGGAGGGAGAGGGCCACTAGACTACCTGGGATATTTTTTTAAATATTCGGGGGGAAGGAGGGTGGTCATGGGACTCCTACTTGGGCCGATACAGATTGCCACCCTTTTTTTTTTATGTCACCCTTCCTGTCAATGAATGAGCTGACAAGACAAGTGACATTTCACAATGAACTGAAAACTACAGGCATGATTTTATTGTGGCAGTGATTTGCATGCTAGCATGCCACAATAGTTTTGGAGCACTAATTTCATGGTAAGCTGCAGTTCTATCACAAAGCTTACTGCATCGGCCCACTGTACATTATGTGTATACCTGCCATGCTTAGGCACTCAGACTTACACTAGCTCTATGGCCTGTTTAAGTGCTTGCATCTAAATATTACGCATTTTAATACCCGATTGCGCTAGTATTCTATAAAGGAAAATAGGTGCCTATCGTTTCCTTATAGAATCGGCTCCTACTGCATGCCCTCCAGTGGCCTAAATCTAGGTGTCTGTTATAGAATTGCCCCCTAACTATGCAGTGCCTACCACCAAAAATGGAGCTTTCCATTCAGCTTATTAAGATTAGAAGAGCTCTACAGGTCAAAAAGGAACTTCATCAAATGAATGAGGACCACATTAATGCACTATGACACACTCAGAGTTTTAATGGGAAATGCCAGATGCTTTTATAATATACTAGTAAAAAAGGCCCGTTTCGTACAGAAATGAAACGGGCGCTAGCAAAGTTTTCCTCGGAGTGTGTATGTTTGAGAGAGTGAGTGTGTGAGAGAGAGTGAATGTGCGCGCGTGTGTGTGTGTGACAGAGGGAGAGTGAGACTGGGTGCGAGTGTGTGTGTGAGAATGAGAGTATGTGCCAGGGTCCCCCCCCCCCGGTCTGTCTCCCCGTTGCAGTTGCAGGGGGGATTCCCCCCTCCCTCCCAGTTCCAGGGGGGTTCCCCTGTCCCTTTCTCCCAGTTGCAGGGTCCCCCCTCCCAGTTGCAGGGTCTGTCTGTGTCCCCTCTCCTTTTGTCCTCAATTTAAAAATGACAATGTGAAGCAGCAGCTCCTAGGTTTGCTTGTTTGTGAGTGTATAGCAATGACGGCTGCGTGGGGGAGTTGAAACAGAGATTAACCAATGGGCTTCCTTGCTTACCGTACACTTGCTTGGGTCACTTCCACTCCTGTGTATTAAACGTCCTGAAGCATGTCATAGGTTTGCTTCTTTTGTTTTCAGTGAATGGGATGACGGCTGCGCTGGAGTCGTAGCCAGTGGTGTTTCCTCCCCCGCCCGCCCGCTTCCGAGTCACCAGTGGTCCTCGACCCCGAGCCCTCACCCGCCTCCTCCACATTGGACACTCGCCGCAGCCATTTGCTCGCCATGTTGCCGCCCTCCCTCTTCGTCCTGTGCGAGAGTGTGAACCTGGCCTCTCTCCTGCTTTCAGCTACTGATTGGCTCCTTGAATGTGCTCCGCCCTCAATGTCATTACGTTTGACGCGAGGGCGGGGCCCACATCTGCTGCTACAGAGCTTCGAACAAACGAACTGGCTTCATTGACGTCAGTGGTCAATGGAACGTTGAGAGTGCTTTTTATGTCCAGATGGGGCGTGGCCTAGGGCGCAGATGGGCGTAGCTGAGTGCGGGAGTCCGAATAGCCTAGGTCAGGAGCCACAGTTGGAGAGAGGTGAGCTTCAGAACGTCTGAGGGGGATTCAGAATGTCTGAGGGGGATTTTATTTATATAGATATTTAGGAGATTTAATGGGCAAGGGTTGAAGGAACTTGCTAAAATTGAAAATCATCCAAATTTTAAAGTTGTTACCTCACCAGATTGGAATATAGAATGAGGGGAAAAAAAAGATAAAATGGATAAAGCTCATAACATGATTAGATTTGCAGAGACTACCTCCATTAGGAGAAAAAAAAAACCTAACTTCCTTCCTTAGCCTCAGCTGCACTGTTCTGAACAAGTGGCTGTTATCCCTTCCAACCAGCAGATGGAGGTAGAGGGAAAAAAAACTAATCTCTTTCCAGTGATCTCACTGGTTTAACATCTGGTGCTGAGAGGAAAACCTTGATATTTTTTTCTATGATAGGCTAGGGACAGGAGCACCAGCCTGAGAGACCTATGTCCTCACTCTGCTGGCTTAACTCCTCTGCCCCCAGTTGCATTTCTTGGCTTGGATATTGCCTAAGCTGGATGTCCAGCAGATGTTGCTGCATTATTTGAAGGGGACAAATGACTTTCTCCTCTCCATCCACCTCTTCATCCTTTTCATGGGCCAAGGAAGGTTCAGGCAGCTTCCAAGGCCTCTATTGTGAGGTGGATCAAGATGGCTATATGGAGTCCACTTACATCTATAGGTATAGACATGTGCCCTCAGGATTGAAGGCTCACTTTATACAGGCTCAGGCAGCTTCCTGGTCAGAGGCCCAGGTAGTTTCTCTGGAAAGGAAGATTTCTTAGTTACTTAGGGAGAGATATAATTGTTATATCTACGGGTTGTTATAGTCTCTAGTCTACAGGAAATTGTTTCTGCTGTGGTACTGGAGCAAAAATTCTTTAATAGAGATGGCTTTTTATTTATAAGTTTAATTTCTTGTTGTTGACTTTCTGATAGAGGTCTTCTTTAATACAGTTCTTTTTAAAAATAATTTGAAGGGATTGATGTTTTAGAATGGGGCAGAGAAAAACCATGACAGGGTGATAACATGGTCGCTGCTCCATTCCTTTGCGAAGCATTACAGGTTGGTCATGTTAGCCAGAGCCTTTGTGAATTTTGGCAGAGCAGTCATTTTTGGTCCAGCATCTCCTTTCTCTCTTCCCCCCCCCCCCCCCTTCTCCCACCCCACACCCTTTTTCAGCCCAGTGCCTTTAAAGGTAAAGAACAAAAGTTTTGTTTTGTTTTTTACTTGACAGCTTTTTAATTTATTTGAAATCTTCTCATATGTAGATATAAATATCATGAAATAAAATTGAATATCACTAAAACAACTTAAAAAAATTATTGTAGCTGGTGGAAACAGCTCTAATAAAGGCTATATTTTGTGCTCCTTTTTCTACACTGTTCTATACATACAGTAATATATGGCCAAATTTCAGTGAAGATATCCTGTTTACTGATGGGTTCATCTTAACTGTTGTAATTTGCGTTGGGAAGCCTGGTGTTATAA
Source organism: Microcaecilia unicolor (assembly GCF_901765095.1). Classification (NCBI taxonomy): domain Eukaryota; kingdom Metazoa; phylum Chordata; class Amphibia; order Gymnophiona; family Siphonopidae; genus Microcaecilia; species Microcaecilia unicolor. The sequence continues at coordinate 240,403,125 of NC_044035.1, read as the reverse complement.
AGATTGGAACTAAAATTAAACTCTTCTTTCATTGGGGCACATGGAATCACATCAACTCATCTCTTTTGTACAAATGGATTCTGTTTTGAGCATGTTTCAGGGACAAGTGGTTTTCATAAGTCAAAATAATAAAAAACAATATTTTCTTTCATGCAGATCTCTCATTTGTTTTAACATAACTAAATGGGCTTTAAGCCCCTAATGCAGTTCATTGGTTTCCTTATATTTTGTCCTTTTGATGACTTATACTGTGCCAAAATCTGCCCCCTGACTTATACTGTGCCAAAACCTGCCCGCCTCCCCAGTAATGCCGCCATCCCCCTCCAGCTTACTAGAGTCCTACCTTGCCACCCGCCCTGGTGGTGTAGTGGACTCTGCGACTGTGGGGGCAGTAAAGAATCCCACTCTTTCCTGCCCACTGCTGCTACTCCATCTCCGTCACTCTCCGCTTTTCTCTTCTGTGCTGCGGGCACCTCCGCCGTGTTTTCCCAAAATGGCTGCCTAGACTTCGGCAGCAGTCTCGCAAGACTGCCGCTGTTCACTAAGACTTGGAACTTAGCATTCTGATTTTAGTATTTTGATAACGATTTGGTTTTTTTGGTTAGTGTTGTCTTTCCTTCCTGTTATTAGTTGGCACTCTTTGGTATTGATTTTATAGATTTTTATTATTATTATTATTATTATTATTATTATGTTGTATGCCGCTTATTAGATTTCCTGAGTGGTTTATCAAATAAAATAACCTTGAACCTAGCAATGGGCTGAGAATCAGGGGACCCAAGTTCAAATTGCACTTTATTGTGAGCCCTCCATGGACAAAAAAAATACCTACTGTACCTGAATATATAAGACAACAGCAAACCTGAAGGCTATTGAAAGAGTGTACATTCAGTTACAGTAGGTATGAAGGCTCACAATTAAAAAAAATTCACAAACAGCAGAAGTGGGATCTGAACCTGGGTCCCCTGAGTTGCAACCTATGTGCTCTAACCATTAGGCTATTCCATTACTGTGCAAAGAGGTTTGTCTGGTCATTTTGTAAGATGAATGCTGTTATGCTGCCACACAGACCTCCATTGTTTTCCTCATTCATAATTTTGACATTTCAGTTTGTAAAATAGATGTTCATGTTGAACATTTCCAACACATGGACGTTCATCTCACATGTATTTTAGAACAGGCTGCATTCTATTCTAAAGTACATACGAGATGAATGTCCATTTGTGATGTACTGACTTGGATGTTCAAATTTTGTTTATCCCACTTTCTGACTGCTCTAGATTACCTCTCCCGTCTTCTCGTCCCCTATACTCCCATTTGCTCGCTCCGTTCTACAACAGCGTGCCTACTCCAACTTCCTCCTCCTCCTTCTGTCACCAGACTAGAATCTGTAGGTGCATCTGCTCTGAGCTATATTGCTCCTAGATTATGGAGTGCCCTCCCTCCGTTCAGAATCCTCCTACACCAAATTCAAGTCCACCTTGAAAACTCATCTCTTCAGCATTCCTCTCTTGCTCTTAGCTATTCTTCATCTTCTCTTGATCTCATCTTCTCCTCCAACTGTTCACCTTCTAGTTTCCTTGCCTCTGATCATCCCTCCTCTGATCACCATCTTATAACTTTCACACTTAAATCTCCTCCCTCCCAGTCCCGTCCTATCCTATCTAATTTATCTAGGAATCTTCACGATATTGACCCTTCATCTCTATCCTCCCATGTTTCAAACCTCCTCTCTACTGTGGCACCATCCACATCTGTCAACGAGGCTGTTTCTTCTTACAACAATACTCTATCCTCTGCCTTAGACACTCTTGCACCTTTGATGACCCGCCCTGTAAGGCGTACAAAACCCCAACCTTGGCTGACTTCTAATATCCGCTACCTACGTTCCTGTACCCGCTCCGCCGAACGCCTCTGGCGGAAATCTCGGGCCCTTGCTGATTTCTTACACTTTAAGTTCATGCTGACCTCCTTCCAATCTGCTCTTTTACGTGCCAAACAGGATTATTATATCCAACTGACCAACTCTCTTGGCTCTAATCCTCGCCTTCTCTTCACCACATTGAACTCTCTCCTCAAGGTGCCCCCTCCCCCAACTCCCCCTTCATTATCTCCTCAGACCCTTGCTGAATTCTTTCACAACAAGGTTCAAAAGATAAACCTTGCTTTCTCTACCTCACCAACTCTCCCTCCACTAGTCCGTTCCCCTCTCTCTCCTTCCCCTCATTCCCTTTCCTCCTTTCCTGAAGTTACTATTGAGGAAACTACACTTCTCCTTTCTTCCTCAAAATGTACCACCTGTTCCTCTGATCCCATTCTCACCCACCTTCTTAATGCCATCTCTCCTACTCTTATTCCTTTTATCTGTCACATTCTCAACCTCTCACTTTCCACTGCGACTGTCCCTGCTGCCTTTAAACATGCTGTGGTCACACCTCTCCTTAAGAAGCCTTCACTTGACCCTACTTGTCCCTCTAATTACCGACCCATCTCCCTCCTTCCTTTTCTCTCCAAATTACTTGAGCGTGCTGTTCACCGCCGCTGCCTTGATTTTCTCTCCTCACATGCTATTCTTGACCCATTACAATCTGGTTTTCGCCCTCTCCACTCAACCAAAACTGCGCTTACTAAAGTCTCCAATGACCTATTACTGGCTAAATCCAGAGGTCAATATTCCATCCTCATTCTTCTTGATCTTTCCGCTGCTTTTGACACTGTCGATCACAGCATACTTCTCGATACCCTGTCCTCACTTGGATTCCAGGGCTCTGTCCTTTCCTGGTTCTCTTACTACCTCTCCCTCCGCACCTTTAGTGTTCACTCTGGTAGATCCTCTTCTACTTCTATCCCTCTGCCTGTCGGCGTACCTCAGGGTTCTGTTCTTGGTCCCCTCCTTTTTTCTATCTACACTTCTTCCCTTGGTTCATTAATCTCATCCCATGGCTTTTCCTACCATCTCTATGCTGATGACTCCCAAATCTACCTTTCTACCCCTGATATCTCACCTTGCATCCAAACCAAAGTTTCAGCGTGCTTGTCTGACATTGCTGCCTGGATGTCTCAACGCCACCTGAAATTAAATATGACCAAAACCGAGCTTCTCATTTTCCCCCCCAAACCCACCTCCCCGCTCCCCCCGTTTTCTATTTCTGTTGATGGCTCTCTCATTGTCCCTGTCTCCTCAGCTCGAAACCTTGGGGTCATCTTTGACTCTTCTCTCTCCTTCTCTGCTCATATCCAGCAGACCGCCAAGACCTGTCGTTTCTTTCTTTACAACATCCGTAAAATCCGCCCCTTTCTTTCCGAGCACTCTACCAAAACCCTCATCCACACCCTTGTCACCTCTTGTTTAGACTACTGCAATCTGCTTCTTGCTGGCCTCCCACTTAGTCACCTCTCCCCTCTCCAGTCGGTTCAAAACTCTGCTGCCCGTCTCATCTTCCGCCAGGGTCGCTTTACTCATACTACCCCTCTCCTCAAGACCCTTCACTGGCTCCCTATCTGTTTTCGCATCCTGTTCAGACTTCTTCTACTAACCTATAAATGTATTCACTCTGCTGCTCCCCAGTATCTCTCCACACACATCCTTCCCTACACCCCTTCCCGTGCACTCCGCTCCATGGATAAATCCTTCTTATCTGTTCCCTTCTCCACTACTGCCAACTCCAGACTTCGCGCCTTCTGTCTCGCTGCACCCTACGCCTGGAATAAACTTCCTGAGCCCCTACGTCTTGCCCCATCCTTGGCCACCTTTAAATCTAGACTGAAAGCCCACCTCTTTAACATTGCTTTTGACTCGTAACCACTTGTAACCACTCGCCTCCACCTACCCTCCTCTCTTCCTTCCCGTTCACATTAATTGATTTGATTTGCCTACTTTATTTATTTTTTGTCTATTAGATTGTAAGCTCTTTGAGCAGGGACTGTCTTTCTTCTATGTTTGTGCAGCGCTGCGTATGCCTTGTAGCGCTATAGAAATGCTAAATAGTAGTAGTAGTAGTAGTAGTTCTCTTTAGCTGTTCCTTTTTGTTCTTAGTCTCCCTTTATTTTCTCCAGCAACCTGCCTTTCTTTTATTGTAAAACACTCTGTCTCAAACCAGGCAAATAAATAAATAAATATTTAAAATGTCCTTTCTAAAATGCCCCTCTATATCAATGTCAAAAAGTTGTGTCATCGCAGAAGAAAGTTATTTTTTTATTTACAGTGTATTCACAGGAGAGAGAGATTTTTGAAAGTTATGTCACTAAAAGGATTTCCCATTCCAAAGTGTTATTCAGGCTTTTTGGATAGATAGTATGGAGATAAAATATACGCTATTGCTTTTGCTATGCTAAAATACAGTTCAGTTTACCTCCTGTCCTTGACAGCTGAGCTATATCAAGCCCTATATAAAGATCATCAAAATAGATAAGCAACAGGTAACTAAAGATGCTTCTATCTACTTTGTGCAAATACAACTGTTATCATCTAGCATTGTTATCTACAGAGTTCTAGCAGTCTTCCCCACATAAATCAAATTTCAAGGGGATTTTATCAAATACACCACTTTTATGGTGGCACAGATGCTACTGAACTTCAAAGATTTGCTTGTCCTCTTTGGTAACAAAAACCTTATCACCAGAAAAAGACTAAGGACATATAAAACAGTGTCTGAATTCATGATGGCCAGTTGTCAGACCCTTTGAAGATTTTATGAAGTTCAAGGTTGAATAGATCAATACAGGATATAAACTCTGCACTCTTCTGAAAGCAAATAATTGAGGCTTACTAAATTCTGGATATGCTCGTGATACCTTCCAATGTTATAAGATGATTTTCGGACCGAGAACAAGGAGAACAAGATCCTCACGGGCAACAACCAGCAGTAAAGAAGTCCAAGACAAGGAAACCAAGGAGTCCAAAGGATGTCATAACTTCTATTTATTCTTAATTGAAGATATAAAATCCTCTAACAAAGTTTGACCTTGCAGCTGAAAAAGCATCACTCCACACGGCCGTGTTTCAGCATAAACACCTGCATCAGTAGTCCACAAGGCTAGAGTGCTGTAAATCACAATTTATGGATTGATTATGAAATCAAAACATAGTAAATAATCCCAAATGGTTCAAGCCTTCAGCGAGTGGAATCATAGCGAGGAAGTTGGAAAAGTGTTGTTTATTTTTTTCTGCAAACAGCACGGTATCTCTTTTCTGCCACTAAGAGATGGTTTTCTTCAAAGCGAAAGCACCACTGTTAAATGATCCTAGCTCATCTGATCTCTTTGTAGTAAGGACCATCAACAAATCCCTGTTGAAATATAAGGTGCATTTGTATGCCTTCTTAACACTGCAAAATGCTGTATAAATCTTCTGGATATTTCCTAAATTTGTGTCTTAAATTTTTTTGGATGTTGGCAGGAAAAATCCTTAATATAGATGAGCAAAGCTGGCGCTATAGGCGATTTAGGGGACGGCCCTTGAGACAGCCTGGGAAGGCAAAACTTGATCATGTTGGACATTGTGTCCCCTGTCTGACATCACATGTATACTTTTAAAATGAGTATGGAAATATAGAACATATATAAAATTATAAAAATAGTATTGAAAAGAACTGATAAAACTGAGAACCGATGACAAGGTTGGTGTTGTAAAGTCTTGCAGCTGTGAAAGTTAGCTGGCAAGTTACACCGCTGAGGTTTTCAAAAATTTATAATAGATATTTTTTGACAGTGTGATTGAATTTGTGATTGGATTAAAAGTTTGTGGAGTACAGCCATCTTAAACTTAAGAAATGGCTAATGGGTTCTCTTTTAAAGTGGCTAGGATGGCATTTTTGAGCTGTGGTAGACCATCACAGAGCAGATTCAGTTCCACTAAAGGGATGGCAAAATGTTTTTCAAGGCTTTGGGCCTGCAATTAATGAAACAAAAGAACAGAAGGGCAAGCTCCTTGTCTTTTGAAATACAACTCCAAAATCCACACAGATATAGGGGGTTCTTCTACCAATCAGCTTTTACATCTTTAAGATTCATAGTCTTTTTGTTTCATAGTGAGTAAGTGGTAAATGTGTAAAAACTATGCTTTGTTTCTTATGTCAACTGTAGTCATACAGTATTTATATTTGAAGACAGAGCAGGGGTTCTCAACCCAGTCCTCTGGACACATCCAGCCACTCAGGTTTTCAGGATATCCATAGTGCAAATTGTCAGGGTACTCATCTGTGTTTTACTCCAAGAGTTGCAGACTTCGGTCTCCAAGATGCTCTCACTCTCTCTCCCTCAGGTGCAGAAACAAAATAAAACATAACATAACATAACATAACATATGGGCCCCTTAATATATAACTGTTCACTTTACTGCCAGTAAGCAATTCAGGGCCATTTCATGAACAGCCAGTTTCTCACACTCTTTTCCAAATTGTCCTGAAACACAGCCCACTCATCAGAAAGTAGTTCCTCTCTATGGAAGTGCAAGCCCAACATACAAATGTCCTTCCAAAAGGGATTTCCACAGGTATACTATTTAGCCCGTTCCAGTCCATGAGCTTCCTATGGTCCTTTAACTGCTGCTCAGCCCACAAAAGAAAGAGGAACAACCTCCTCCCCCCCCCCCCCCAAAAAAAAGGAAAAGAAAATACTGTCCCCTTTTTCTGGGCTACAGTGGTTTTCTTTTCCAGGTTTCTGAGCCTAGTTGTATAAACCCTTCATCCTTTGAAGCAGAGGAGTGGCCTAGTGATTAGTGCTGTGGCCTGTGAGCCAGGGGAACTGGATTTGATTCCCACTGCAGCTTCATGTGAATCTGGGCAAGTCACTTAACCCTCCATTGCCCCAGGTACAAAAAAAACGTACCTGTGTATAATATATAAATCCTCTCCCCTTTCCATTTCTGCGTAGCAATTCCTTAGCTGGGTTTAGCCCTCAGTCTTTAACAGTAATCCCTCCCGGCTCTTATAACTCTCAAGTGGCACTAATTTAGAACAGTTACTGCACAAATTGGGGATTTCAACTTTCTCTTTTCTTTCCTCAGTAAACATTAGGAAAGGGCAAAGTCAGGAAGCATCTACAACATTCAGCACTAGATTCCGTAAATGACATAAAAAAATTTGGCACTCAATACTAATTCTATAATGGGCATTCAAAGATGAGTGCTCATTGTAGAACAGCACTAAGTGCCAATTTTGGCGCCCAACACCTACTGAAACCAGGTGTAATTCCCAGCACACACTCCAGGTATTCTTTAACACTGCATGCAAATTTTAGGAATGCCTCTGACCCACCCATGCACCTCCTATGGCTATGCCCCCTTTTGGGTTGCATGCTTTAGGATTTGGGTGCACATTGTTATAGAATAGATGTGTGTGCAAATTCAAATTAGTGCCAATTAGTGACCAATTATTAGCTTGTTAGCCACTTTAGTTGAGTGCACACCTTGGATCGGCGCCCAGATATTGGCATCCAATTTTGGGCACCATATATAAATATGGGGAGTCACTGCACAGCATTGCAAAACCTCCCTAAAGGCTCCTTTCCACAGGAATAACAGAATGTTCTTCAGGACCTTGTTTTCTCTTCTTTCATTGGTGCAGTTCTTCTGCAGGTTCTAATTCCATAGCCTTCTCAGGGTCCTTTTTAGGCCCAGTAGCATACCAAGGGCAAGGCGGTGGGGGCAGTCTGCCCCGGGTGCAGGCAGCAAAGGGGTGCACGGAGCAGTCATGCACCTGTAGGATCTGCCGGTTCCCTGTCCCCTCAGATGTTACTTCCTGTTCTGGGGCAGAGGACTGGCGAAGCCGACAGCCACGCAACTGCTCCGTGCACCACCAGTCAGGTGGTGAGGATGATGTGCTTTGGAGGAGGGGGAGGTAGGTTATGTGCTTCAGGGGGAGGGGGTGATGCACCGAGAAGGGAGTGAGGGTTATATGCCGAGGGGAGTTGTAGCAGCGACCTGCCCCAGGTGGCAGCCAACCTAGGTACGTCACTGTTTGGGTTCCGCCATTTAGAGAAGTGAAAGCTCTCTGTCCCCTATCCTGCCTGCCGGACTCTAATTTAGACTATATTCCTAGAGAAACTCTCCTACCCAAGCTTCACTACCTCTCCCTTAACCAACTGCTGAGTTACTGGCCCTCTGGGATTGGTTTCTGAGCCTAAAGGACTGTTGCTTGTTCCCTTATCTGGTATTGGAGTCCAAACTGCCTGGAGGAACTGTCTCTAAAGTACCTATGTCCTGTGGTGCTCTCTTCTGCAACTTCTCTAACCTCGTACCTCTGCTACAATATGCATGAGATAAATTTGCATGCACTGCTTCCACTTTATGCTAATCTGTTTCATGTATATTCATTGTGAACATTCTGAAAACCTGATTGGCTGAAAGTGTCCTGCTGGATTTAGAACCAGTGAGATAGAATTTGCATTGTGTTTCTTATTCTTCTCATATTTTCTGTATTATATTTCTTTCCATTGCCTTCATTTCAATCCTCTTTAATCTGTCAATAATAAATAATAATGTGTTCGCTCTACTTTTCCCACTGCAGATACTATCATCTAGGTGCTGAAAAGTTAACTTGATATTCTTCCAAGAAGCAACTGGATGTGTGTTTCTGAAGTGCTGGGTTCTTTCACAGTGTCGTGTCCTGTTCTTTTGGTGCATTGTTGTAAGTATCCAAAGTCTGCTTTTACTCCTGGCATCCATAAGTACATAAATATTGCCATGCTGGGAAAGACCAAAGGTTCATCGAGCCCAGCATCCTTTTTCCAACAGTGGCCAATCCAGGTCACACATACCCGGCAAGATCCCAAAAATGTACAAAACATTTTATACAGCTTATCCCAGAAATAGTGGATTTTCCCCAAGTCCATTTAATAATGGTCTATGGACTTTTCCTTTAGGAAGCCGTCCAAACCTCTTTTAAACTCTGCTAAGCTAACCGCCTTTACCACATTCTCTGGCAACAAATTCCAGAGTTTAATTAGACGTTGAGTGAAGAAACATTTCTCCGATTCGTTTTAAATTTACTACATTGTAGCTTCATCGCATGCCCCCTAGTCCTAGTATTTTTGGAAAGCGTAACAGATGCTTCACATCTACCCGTTCCACTCCACTCATTGTTTTATAGACCTCTATCATATCTCCCCTCAGCCACCTTTTCTCCAAGCTGAAGAGCCCTAGCCGCTTTAGCCTTATTGGGTCAGACCAATGGTCCTTCTAGCCCAGTATCCTGCTTCCAGCAGTGGCCAATCCAGGTCACAAGTACCTGGCAGAAACCCAGATAGTACCAATTACTTACCATGGGAGCAGGTATGCCAGTTGTGATAGAAATTTAGGGAGGAAGTTATGGACGTGGGCTACCGTTAAGACAGGTTATTTTATACAAGTCGTGTTATTTTAGTACAGGGTCCCATTTTATGCAATGAGACCCTGTGCTAAAATAGCACGACTTGTGGTAAAATAACCCATCTCGGTGGTAGCCCATATTGATAACTCCCTGCCTTAGTCTTTGAAATCCCATGTTCTGATTCCTGCCCAATATATCACTATGGTGCCCTTTTACAAAATCACGGTAGGCTCTGCACACGTGCAGTGTGCACCAAAACAAGACTACCACCAGGCTAGCGCGCTCTCCTGGCGGTAATTTTGGGTTTGGCAAACGCCCATACCACAGGGACAAATTCTTTAATTTCCTACCGCACGCGGCATTTCCAGCATTAATCAGCAGTTGGCGCACACCAACAGGTCACAGCGTGTGTAGTGCTTGAGCCCTTACCACTAGATCAACAGGCTGTAAATAGGCTCACACTGGTTTCAGCTGTACCACAGGCTCTTTCCCAGCCCATTGAAAAAAAGCCCTTTTTCCCCAGACGTGGTAAAAACTGGCCTGGCCTGTGCCAAAAACATGCGCCCCCACTACCGCAAGCCACGTTTCGCCGTGCCTTAGTAAAAGGACCTCTATGTCCTTTTCCACAGGTCTGAAAAGGGTACGCCTTTTATAATTCCGTCGTCATTTAACCACAGCTGTTAAGATGCAAATGTGGTTGCAAAGAATGAATTGTTTCGAAACAAAGTCGTACTAAGCCTCACTCCTCCTCCCTCTGGGATTTCTGATGGAAAAAAGGGGGGTTGGTTTTTCTTCTTTTTTTTTTTTCTCCTAACTTGTAATATGTGTCGTATGTAGGTAAGTGTATATTTTGGATGGGAGAAAATAAAATATGTGATGAACTTGACAGTGGGTAGAAGCTGGGAGTAGTCAGCCATTAGATAAGCTTCAGGGTCTCTTGCCTTTGTTCACTGTTAACAGTATTCAATAGCATGCAACCTTATTACTTCAAAAATAAGATTCTAAAGAAATTGGTACAATGCATTTTTCTGAGGTATAATACTGGATTTTCTCTTGGAAGGAAGAGATGAGGAAATTAAAGGATGCAGTAAAAAAATTGAATTTTGGATTGTATTAGCTTTGCTTATACATATATATGTCTGTTAAACCATGTTCACTATATCATTTTTCAGTGTTCGATAAAGTATTCTCTCTTACTTTTTAACTGATGTGTTTGATTAAAAAAAAACCTCCCTGGTATTTGTGGAACAAAGAACACACATGGGCACCGAACAAACTGGCTTATACCTTCCTTTTCTGAGCATTGTCCTTCCCCACAATGCAAGAACCATGTCTTTGTTCTCAGAAGCTTGCCGTTAAATTGTATGTAAATGCATGCAAATTAGATGCTGTCTAATAAAGAGAGTCATTAGATGGAAGAAATATTTAGTTTAACCAAAGAGGCAGGTGGATTTTATGAAGCAAAATGAAAGACTGCATAAAAAGAGCTTCATATTTTAATAGATAATTTCTTATATCCTTACATTTTAAAAACTCGACATCTTTTTGATCTTTTCTTTGTGATGTGTGTGTGTCTTATGTATTCACATATAGCTGAATTCTTTATACCAGCTAAGTGGCCTCCTCCATTGCCTGTTCCCAGCAACTCTATGCCAGATATTTGCTACTCTCTTTTGGTATAAACCTAGTACCCTCATCCCTCCATCTCCCCATTCACTTTGAATCTGATCCAACCCATCTTCCATGCCCTCCTCCTACCCATGTGTGTGCCTTCCTGTGGTTCCGAGCTCTACACCATTCTGTATTCCATCCATTTCTCCCATGGCTATGAACTACACTACCAGAAACCGCTGAATCTCATGTATTTTCTCATTATCCCTTCAGTAACCACTCAGGTTTACATCATCTGCATGTGGGTGTATCTATATAACACATACATATTTTATTAGGGACAACAATCAGATTGACTGCATTGTTGCAAACACTGTGGGTACTTTTGACTTGTAGAGTTTGCACCAATATCCAAAGTAAAACTACACATGTAGTTTTACTTTGATCATTGCCCCGGGAAAAAGTACCTGCAATGATTTGTGCCTGCTTTTTCTGAGGGTATTATTTCTGGGCAACACAATGCACGTAGTTTTGAAACTTCTGTGTTATTGCCTTCCCTGAACTAATTCTGCTTTTAAGGCACATATCCACTGTATGTGGGTAAAAGTACACATGCTGTAGAAGAATGTGCATACTTTTCCTTTCATTTATGTTAGGCATTTAAAAAAAAAAGTTTTTGCCAGTACTTTTGAACTTTGACTTTACTATATATGTGTTGTAGTGATATATGTATACACAGGCACAGAAGAGAGGGTTTTGCAGCATACAAGCATACAATACACACAAAAAAGCAACACTGGGCCTTCAAGAGAGAGATAACAGCCGTCCTTTATTATTACAAAGACCCGACACGGGCTGTGTTTCGGCGCACAAGCGCCTGCCTCAGGGGTCAGCTAAGGTCTTTGTATTGTATAAGAAGCAGTAATCAGACAAATGTATGAAGTCGTCTGGTTCCAAATAGAGTAGTTAGCTCATGCCAGACGTGCATTCAATCAAACTGGACGCTGTCTTGTAGTGATATATGTGTACATATGTATGTGTATAAGATTTCAAAAAATATTTACATATAAAACTAAGGACTGGCTTCTTTTTTAGAACTGCTGTGAGTTCCATCACTAGGAACTATTTTGGCTGGATAATCTACATGCTGAATTTCCTCTTTTTTTTTTTTTTTGTTGGTGGATGAACAGAAAATGGCTCAGTAATGAGAACACACAATTTGACAGAAACTCTGTGTGAGAAGTGAGACAGTTTAATTCTCTGGCTATTGAGGTCTCTGGTATATTGTGTAACAGGTTTTCACATTTTTACTGTTTTTAAAGTAATTGTTCTGGTTTGAGTGAGTTACAAAAGGTAACTAGAAAGAAAAGCTTGCACAGAGGGTAAATAAAAGAAAGGAAAGAAACGTAATAACCACCTGAAGTGTTTCTATATATCATGTTAAAGTATGTATATATATATGAATAGTAGGCTATTTGTTCTACAGCTGAGGGGCAGTTTTGCCACTGTAAACTAGTCTTGTCACAAACCAGAAAGGTTAGTGGTACTTGAGCTTTTGCTGTTACCTATTGCAGCTTGCTGTTTATTATTTCTCTTTAATTATGCAAAGTGCTAATCAGTTTGATTATGCACAGTGCTAATCAGGTTAATTATGCAAAGTGCTAATCAGTTCTCCTCAAACCACAGGAGGAGAGCAGAAGTTCTGGCAGTGAATAGCATTGTTAGATGGGGTAGACATAGCAGTCAGGCATAACAGGAGTAACAGAGTAGTGCGACTAAAGGGCTTTGACTGAAAAGAGCAGGAAGTAGTGTGCTACTTCCGGAAAGAATGTCTGGCTTTTTTTGTGTGTTTGTGTGTGTATATTGCTTGGGGCCCCTTTTACAAAGCTGCGCTAGTGGCTGCCGGAACGGTAATACCGACACGGCCCATTCACTTTGAATGGGCTGTGTCGGCATTGCCACGCGGCAGCCGCTAGTGCAGCTTTGTACAAGGTTGGCTTGTATGAACTTTTATTTTTGAGTTGTAAATGCACTGAATTGGACCAAATGAAAAAAAGAACAACATGGGAAAGAAATACTGTGAATGGCAAACTTAACAAGTATACTTCTTTGTGGGCAGCAATTACTTGAAGTAATTGTCTGGTTCATGGTTGAAGAAGAATGCATGTATATTCAGAAAAAATGAGAGTGGTAGGGTGTTCTATGTTGTTAAAACAGAAATGATGTAGTATTTATATCCTATACTGATAATAATGAGCCCACCGGAAGGAGAAACAGAAAGGTGATTGTAGATGGTTTTCAACTTCATTTACTACTACTACTACTTAACATTTCTAAAGTAGGGTCACGCAGCGCTGTACAATTTTTAAACAATAATTTTTTAACAAGGAAGGACGGTCCCTGCTCAAAGGAGCTTACAATCTAAAGGACAATCTAAAGGACAATTATGCAGTAAATCCAATGGGGCAGTATAGGTTTCCAGAATAGAGGTAGGTGGTTATGTGCCGAAAGCTACAGTGAAGAGGTGGGCTTTAAGTAAGGATTTGAAGATGGGCAGGGAGGGGGCTTGGCGTATGTGCTCAGGAAGTTTATTCCAAGCATAGGGTGAGGCGAGACAGAAAGGGCGGAGCCGGTGGTGGAGAAGGGTACCGATAGGAGGGATTTGTCCTGTGAGAGGAGGTTATGGGTAGGAACATACGGGGAGATGAGAGTAAAGAGGTAATGAGGGGCTGCAGATTGAGTGCATTTGTAGGTTAGAAGGAGAAGCTTGAACTGTATACGGTATCTGATCGAGAGCCAGTGAAGTGACTTGAGGAGAGGGGTGATGTGAGTATATTGGTCCATGCGGAAGATAAGACGCGCGGCAGAGTTCTGGACGGATTGAAGGGGGGATAGATGGTTGAGTGGGAGGCCAGTGAGTAGTATGTTGCAATAGTCAAGGCGAGAGGTAATATTAATTTGTTCTTGCTAACTGGACTATATTCATGACTTAAGATGAGATGCATTGCAGAGTGTGAACACAAATGTATAAGGTAGGATTGTGTCCATGAATGGAAAACATAATGCACACCAGATCAATCATTAATGAAATGAAAAGGCCTGATTAAAAGGATATGTAATAGAGCAAATTGACAAACTAAAGAGTAGTAAGTCACCTGGACCAGTTGGCATACTCTAGAGAGTATTTTAGGAACTCAAAATAAAATTGCAGATCTGCTATTAGTAATTTGTATCCTTTCATTAAAATCATCTATAGTACCTGCAGACTGGGAGGTGTTCAACATAATATCAGTTTTTAAAAGGGTTCTGGGGTGATCCAGGAAACTACAGTACTGGGTAAAATGGTAGAAGCTATAGTACAGGGCAAAATTGTTGAAACTATTATATAAGCATAGAAATAGCCATGGTTTAATGGGACAAAGCCAATGTGGATTTAGTCAAGGGAAGTCTTGCTTCTTCAGTCTGCTACATTTTTTGAAGGCATGAACAACTATGTGGCTAAAGGTGAGCCAGCTGATATAGTATAGCTAGATTTTCAGAAAGTATTTGACAAAGTCAACCATGCTCTGCCCATGTGTATGCCCCCTTGAAGTTAGGCACTGTGGTACTTAGGCACTACCTTATAGAATAGTGGATAATGCACATAGGCACCTAACTGTCAAATAATGGTGCCTTTGACACATGTAAGTGGCATGTATCTCTAGGCACCAGTTTATAGAATTGCCCTGATAATGTCTGTGTATCACTCCGTGGTTTGATAGCACCATGAGTACTGTGTGCAGTTCTGGTTGCTACATCTCAAAAAAGAAGGGTACTGATGATGCAGAAACCGGGTCCATATGGACAATCAAGCACATGCCTTGCTTATACACATGCAGTAATTCGCTTCTTCAAGGGCCCCTGGCTGAGAAAGCTGCCCTTGTAGTGCCTGAATGGAAAAACTTCTACCTGGGTTCTGCTGGCATCACTAAATGTGCAGCGATATATATACACTGGCAATAAACTTGTAGCACTCTCTATACAGGCTCCAGGTGCAACAGTAAACATAGAGATCCATGCAGCATATAGATGGTCCCTTCTGGCAAAGACACAGGACAGCCATTTGCTCATGGGCCACATCACACAATATTTTCGGCATCCACTATTGACCTGTAATATGCACATAGAAGATGGAGGCAGGGAGAGCAACCTTTCCAAAATAGAGAGCAACCACCTGGCACTCCTCCTTCAAAATGAGGCACACCTCTTCAAGGAGGGCAGGCAGCGAGTCCCACAGGCAGCAGCAAGAAAGGTCTGAGAGGAGATCCAGAAGACTTTGGCAAGGTAAGGAAGGACCCACAAACCCCACACCCACCTTACCTATTTGAGACCATGGCAAGCCACGCAGCTAACATGCTGCTGACTGCACATCTACTCAGCTGCACCACAGCTAAGGTCACAGCACAGTGGCAGAGTAGCCAGTACATTATCACACTGCATAAATGCTACCTAATGCAGCTCCCATATGCACTATTACAGCCCTAGACCCCACAGTGCCAGCCACACCTGTCCATTGCACTAAGCCTGGCAGGACTGCTCACAGTGGGCAGGCCACCCTTTCACACTCCCATCACTCCCCCCCTATCCAAAAAGCCACAGTGTTGTGACTCTATGGGGAACGTCTGACAGATAGCCTGAACAGCAACGCTAACCCCTATGTGCTGGCCCAAGTGTGTCACTCAGCATGAACCAAAGAGCATCATCCCTTAATTTATGTAGCCCTGGGAAAAATGATGTCTAACTACCACACACAACTAGAATAGTTAAACTCTGGAAGTCATTGCTGGAGGATGTGGTAACGGCGGTTAGCGTATTTGGGTTTAAAAAAGGTTTAGACAAGTTCCTGGAGGAAAAGTCCATAGTTTGTTATTGAAATGGACATGGGAGAAGCCACTTCTTGCCCTGGGATTGGTAGCATGGAATGCTACTACTAATTAGGTTTTTGCTGAGTACTTGTGACCTAGATTGGCCACTGTTGGAAGCAGGATACTGAGCTAGATGAACCATTGATTTGATCCAGTGTGGCTATTCTAATGTTTTTATAACCCAGCAGCTCTTTAGGCCCCTGTACAGGGAGATCCTGAAAACATGCTACTGGATTTGTTGTTAAGGCATCAGTAGTGCCACTGGAATAGAGTTTATGTCACCCCTCATATCTTACAGAATCTTCAGCATTACCAGTGCTATAGAGGTGCTGAACAACAGATACACCCTTCCGCTGCTTCCTTCTGCTCAGTCTAACTTTCAGCCCTTGCCCCATGCTGCTGCTGCATGCACACCCCAGCTGTGACATAGTGGAAAAGCATATATCATGGGCATGGCCATATCTTGGATAAGCTGCTATACAGGGGATGATGTGATCCTCATTGTCCATAAAAATAAGCATAAATATGCACTAACAAATAGTCATCATGCTTGTGCAATATTCGCCAGTTGCCAGTGTTACATTGCAAATGGCCATGACATGTACCAAGCAAGCTTTGTGCATTAGGAAAAATATTGCAGTGATTAGAGCTGGGGGGCTACTAGGGCAGACAACAATTAGGTGGCTGCTGATGTTTCATGTCCTGAAAGAGAACAAGCGCATCACAATCCCAACCATAGATGATCTCGGTAGACTCCAACCAGCTATGCTGATATATGTAGGCACCATTGACTGCAAAATCTGGACTGGAGGTCCTGGGTAGACACAGGGCAGACCCCAATAGGTGGTGGAAAGGACAAGGATGAAGCACAGGAAGGTAGAAGGCCAGGTCATTATTTCTTTTATTTAGATTTTGCTCACACCTTTTTCAGTAGTAGCTCAATGTGAGTTACATTCAGGTACACTGGATATTTCTCTGTCCCAGGAGAGCTCACAATCTAAGTTTGTACCTGAGCCAATGGAAGGTTAAGTGACTTGCCCAAGATCACAAGGAGCAGCAGCAGGATTTGAACCGGCCACCTCTGGATTGCAAGACTGGTGCTCTACTGCTGAAATGTGCTAAACAGGAGGAAGTGACGTCATCCGAACAAATGGCAACTTGAATGAATAGCTCCGTTCGGGACTATTTATAAAGTAAGCGATTCGCCGTTTCTGGCCCCCTCAGCGCTGGGAAAATACCTGGAGAGAGTGTAGATGCTGCCTAGAAAAAGTTTAGAAAAGTTCCGCTTTTCGGCACGCAGGCAGGAGAAAGCGGGAGCTGGAACTGTAGGCGAGGCAGAGGAGAGCGGGAACATGGCGGCGATGCAATCGGAGTCGGAGGAAGAAAGCGCGGGCTTACAGGACCATGCAGTGGGAGAAGAGGTGACGAAGCGCGAGCTGGTACACTGGCTTAAGGAGCTCCAGGAAGACATGGCAGGCGTCAGGAGTGATGTGAAGGAGTCCCTGCGCGATATTAAGAATGAGCTGGGTGAGCTGGGAACACGAGTAGTGGCTGTGGAAGAATCGGTAGAGGAGATTCGTGAGGAGTTGTCTTCAGTGAAAGAAACTGGCAGTCAGCATGCTGAGGCTCTGCAGGAGGTAAAAGACCAGCTGGAAGAGCTTGAGAATAGGTCTAGGAGGAATAACCTCCGCTTTAAAGGTATTCCTGAGACTGCAGAGTTTCGTGTCTGTGTTAAGGTGGTGGAGGACTTTTGTAATTTTGTGATGGGGTCTGGTGAGGAGAGTGAGTCCACCACGTGGCAGATACAGAGGGCTCATTGGAGTCTGGGCCCTATGAGAGAGGGTGCTGTGAGAGATATTATCGTTTGCTTTGCGGATTTTCCAACTAAGGAGTGCATATTGGCTAAAGTGCGACAGCAGCAAACATGGGATTGGCGAAACTGCAAAAATCAGCGTATTTCAGGATTTGACATGGGCCACACTACAGAAACGGCGGGCCTTCCAGGAGGTCACTAGATTTATGTGGGGCCACGGGCTGCGCTATCGCTGGATGTTTCCATTCGCAGTTTGGATGTCGGTGGATGGGAAATCAAGGAAGGTGAAATCGGTATCGGAGGCATGGGTGGCCCTGAAGGAGATGGGATGTAAAGATCTGCCGATGATGGGGGAGTCCACTACCCAAGGAAAGGAGTTGAGAGCGGCCTCTCAGAGATTGACATCTCGGTGGCTTACAGTGGGGGCTGATGGACGCAAAAGACAACAGAGTGCTACTTGAAGGGACAATAATGGTTCTTAAGGTGATTAGGTGTGGACATGAGGTGTAGCCATTTGGGGGGCTCATAGAATTGGCGTTGTTTGGAGTTTATGTATTTGTTCTGGTTTGTTTAGGGGGGGAGGGAGGTGGGTTAGGGTTGATGTGAAGTGTTGAGATTGGGAGGGGGTGGGGGATGGTTAGGGAGGTTGGTTGAGGGGTGGTGTGGGGTGAGCAAGTGTGTGGGGGAGGGGAGATTGATGTATGAGGGGAAGGGGGGTTAGGGGTGAATCGATAAAGGGGTTTTGAACCATTTGGGAGATGTTAATTCCTCACGGGATGGCAGGCTCATCTGGAGCTGGGTCGGCCAGTTGGAATGGGGGGGTGTGAGGAAGGGGGGGGCAGAGGGGGTCGGGGGTGGGTTTGAGGCGACGAATGGGGGGAGGGGAAGGGATGAGCCAGAGAGAATGGTAGTTGGATCCTGGAATGTAAATGGACTGAACAATCCGGGGAAGAGAAGCCTAGTTTTCAAAGAATTGGGCAGACTTAAGTGGGATATTGTATTTCTCCAAGAAACTCATTTGTGTTCACGAGACCTCCCAATGTTAAATAGGAAGGCATTTGAATTAGTGGTGGCCCATCAGGGGAGGGATGGCAGGCGGGTAGGGGGGTAGCCATTTTAGTGAGGGAGGGGTTTGGGTTGGTGGTTAATCAGCAATTTAAGGATTCGACTGGGAGATGTGTGGCGGTTCGAGGAGAATGGCAAGGTATGGGAATTACACTGGTTAATGTGTATGCTCCTAATTCTGGTCAGGCGGGGTTTTTTCGTAAGCTTTTGGGGGAGTTACAAGATTTTGTGCAGGGGTCGGTTGTGGTATGAGGTGATTTCAATGTTACGCCCAATGTGCGGTTGGATCACTCCTTGGGGGGTGGTTACTGTAGTAGGAGAAGTAGAAGAGCGTTGGAAGAGTTTTTTCGTGGGCTGGAGTTGGTAGATAGCTGGCAACTGATGCATCCAACACAACGGAATTATACGTTTTATTCCCATGCTAGTAATGCGTATACTCATATTGATGGTATATGGGTGCATCGTAATTTGTGGGGAGCCATGAGGAAGGCGGAGATAGAGCATATTCAGATATTGGACCATGCCCCTACTTGGGTTACTTTGGAGGGTTCCTTAGGGGGAGCAAAGAAGGGGTTTTGGAGGTTGAATGAATCACTACTGGGGGATGTGCAGGTAGTGGAGGCGGTCAGGAAGGCCATTGGGGACTATAGAGAGTTTAATGATAATGCAGAAGTGAGGGATGGAACTTTGTGGGATGCAATGAAGGCTGTGATTAGGGGAGTCTTTGTCCAATGGGGGTCTCGGAGGAAGAGGGAGAGGGCCCGGTTAGATTTGGATCTGAGGCGGCGATTAGTAGACTTGGAGACTTGACATAAGAGGTCGCAGGATCAAGGGGTCTGGCGTGATCTTTGTAAGGTTAGGCAGGAACTTTCTGGGTTGCAGATGAGGGAGGTGGAGTTTGCACTTGCTAAATTGAGGCAAGGTTTTTTTGAATTTGCTAATAAAGGTGGAGCAAAATTAGCCAGATATTTGAGGGGCAGGAGGACTAGATTAAATGTACAAAAAATTAAAAATGGGAGGGGGGAGTGGTGTTATACAGATTCGGCAATTCAGGATTGTTTTCTTAGTTATTATAGGGAATTATACAGGGAGGAGGGTGGAATTTCAAGGGTTGAGATTGGGCATTTTTTGGATAAAATTCAGTTGCCTAGGCTCACTGATGCAGAGCAGGGGCAGCTGAGCAAGTGTATTAGGGATGCGGAAGTTTTAGGGGTTATAAAGAATTTGAAGAACAGGAAGGCTCTGGGGTTGGATGGGTTTTCGGGGAAAATTTTATAAATTATTTCAGGGAGATGTGGGGGATCTTTTAGTCCGGGTGGGGAATGGGGTGTTAAAAGGGGAAAATTTGCCACAGTCCATGGTGGAAGCTGGAATTACAGTTTTGAGGAAACCAGGGAAGGACCCCACTTTGTGTGGGGCGTATCGGCCCATTTCTCTCCTTAATGTAGATGCCAAAATTTTGGCAAAAGTGTTGGCTAACAGACTGCGAAGGGTATTGCCGAATCTTGTTCATAAGGATCAATCTGGGTTTGTGTCGAGGAGGACTGTGGGAGATAATATCAGACGCACTATCCATTTATTGTGGTCAGCTCATCAGAGGACAGATCCAGTGGCCTTTTTAGCATTAGATGCTGAGAAGGCCTTCGATAGGGTGAAATGGGTATATTTGGAAGAAGTGTTGCAACGGATGGGGTTGGGTGGTAATTTTAGTGCGTGGATATCAGCATTTTACACAAAACCAAGGGCGTGTATACGGGTTAATAATAAATTTACATCATTCTTTGAGATTAAGAGGGGAACTCGTCAGGGGTGCCCTCTTTCGCCCTTGTTATTTGCGATGTATATGGCACCCTTGGCGATTTGTCTTCGGGAGCATAGAGAGTTGGAAGGGTTGTGGGTTAGGGGGCAGGAACATCGGGTGGCATTATTCGCAGATGACGTGTTATTGTATCTTCGGAATCCGGGAAATACATTGAAGGTAGTGTTGGAGATCTTCCGAGACTTTGGTCAGGTAGCGGGATTATCCATTAATATGGACAAGAGTGAATTGATGGGAGTTAATATTTCTGATGTAGAGGGAGCTAAGTTGCAAGAAATAGTTCCATTCCGTTGGGTTAATAATAAATTTAGGTATTTGGGGGTTCAGATTCCAGAGGTCCAGGATTTGTTTCGAGTGAATTATGACCCGGTAGTGCAGCAGATTAAGGGTGATTTGATGAGGTGGAGAGGGCTTTGGTTGTCGTGGTGGGGCAAAATTGCGGTGGTAAAAATGAATGTCTTGCCGAGGTTGTTATTCTTGTTTCAGACCTTGCCAGTGCATATCCCTAAAAAGGCGCTGAGTAAAATTCAAAGCATGATTTATAGCTTTATTTGGGGAGGAAAGAGGCCCCGTATAAGACGAGAGATATTGTGGGGTGCTCTAGAGCAGGGAGGCAGGGCGGTGCCAAACTTAGAATGGTATTATCTGGCTGCGCAATTGAGGATAATATTGGATTGGGATGTAGCACAGGGAAAGACGGGGGTAGTAATTGAACAGGAGTTTTCTGGGTTGCAACCCCTGGGTACGTTGCTCTGAGATTCACAGGGAGGAAGGGGGGGGGGAGGAGGAGTAGCTAATCCCTTTCTGGATCATTTGCTAAAAGTTTGGCAGGAGGCTAGAAAGCGGTGGGGAGGGGGGGGGGGTCAGGGTTTCTACGTTGGCTTCTCTGAATTGGGAGGGTAAGTAGAGTGGGGCAATGGGATAGAACCTTTTCTAGATGGGCGGAATTGGGACTAGTTAGATTTCGGGATGGCTTTCGAGGGGGCAGGTGGGCATCCTTTGAATATCTTAGGGATAGGTTTGGTTTACTGGAGGGGGATTTTTTTGCTTATATGCAAATACGGCATTTTGCTATACAGCAGGGTTAGTTAAGGGGAGATCCAATTAAAGGGGAGTATTTGGAAAATCTTTGGTTGTTAGTGAGGAAACATCCAAGGCCTATATTGATCATATATAAGAGGATGGAAAAGGATTAAGCATAAGTTTATGCAGGCCTGGGAACGGGATTTGGGGAAGACCTTTACGGATGAGGAATGGGAAAGGATTTGGGGGGGGTGTGCAAGCAAGTTCAGTGTGTGTGCTAGTTCAGGAGAATGCATATAAAATAATTACCCGGTGGTATTATACGCCGGACAGACTTCATAAAATGTTTCCTCTGGGATCTGATATATGTTGGAGATGCGGGGAGGCACGGGGTTCCTTTTTGCATGTTTGGTGGGAATGTGAGGGGTTATTTTCTGTGTGGGAGTCGGTGGGTGGGGTACTTTCTGAACTGTTTCAAGTACCTATACCTTTGTCTCCCCAAGTTTGCTTATTAGGGCTCAGCCCGATCAAGTTGCAGTGGTGGCAAGAGAGGTTGTTCCGGTGGGGACTAGCGGCAATAAAGTGTTTGATTGCAGCTACTTGGAAATCCTCTCTTCCGCCTAGCATGGATCAATGGAAGGGGAAGGTGCGGTATCTATTTCACTTGGAGAGACAAACAGCTGTAAGAAGGGATTGTTTTTGGATCCGTCAAAGAGTGTGGAAACTGTTGGAGGGTAAATTATTATCTTTGGCTTAATGGGAAAGGGGGGTGGGGGAAGTAGGGGGAGGGGGATAAGGGGGTTGAGGGATAATGTAATCTGTTAGAAGGAGGTGAATAAGTTGATGAAGGTTTCTATATATGTGAATTTGGGTTTCAAACCTTCTAGTTAGGATTGGGGAGGTATTGGCTGGGGGGGGGGGGGGGATAAAAAAACTATAAAAAACAAAAACCTTGAAGTTGGGTTGCTCTATTGAAAAAATGGATGGTTATGGAGGGGGTTATTTGGTGTTGCTTTTCCAACTTGTGCGTCGGGCATGGCAGTATTGAATGTTTTTCTTTTTGTATTGTTGACTATGTCAATAAAAATTTATTGAAACGAAATGTGCTAAACACTTTATCCCTAAGACTAACTGGAGTTGCTTCCTCCCACAGCCAAGATGGATTTGGAAAAGTAAGAGGCCTCAGAAATCCAGGAAACAGCAGTACCCTGAGAATGAGGGCAGGCCCTGGAAATGGTGGCAGAGGGCCCACAACATAGTTTTGGGCCCCCTCCATCCTTGGAGCCTGTGTCAGCAGGCAAAGAGTGGATGGAGGAGGAGGCTGTAGAGGAGAAGGAGAAGGTGGGGAGATGGGTGGCCTGGGCTTGATACCAGCCCTAGAGCCCATCCTCACCACAGCAGGGCAAGCAGGGGAGCTGAGAGGAAATCAGCTGCAGAGGCCAGAAAACAGGCATGTTGGTCCAGACTTGCCTCTGCAGCCAATGCCCCATGGAGCCAGTGGCCCCCTTACCCAGATGCACAGGGTGATGTCCATGAGGCTCCTGAGCCATAGTAACTGCATGAAATCTGGCAGTGGTTTGATTCCTTCAGGGAGAATCTGCTGACGGCCTTCGTGCATATGCATTGCATCATGGTCACCACCATAGATGTGATGCAGGCTGAGATATGTGCACTTACAGACACTATGAGGTAGCTTGAGCCATGTGTACCCAGTCCTCCATCCCAGCCCCCACACTCTGAAGATTTGGCTCACATTAGTGCTGCAAGTATGCAGCCACCACCTTACTACCTGCCACATTTATTAAAGTAATATTGTGGAAGGCCTAGAATTTATGTTATGGAGGCTAACAGTGAACAGTTGTAGACTCCAGTTTGTCTGGATTTGTCATTTCAGGTTCAGTGGTCTAACTTATTATCTAAAACAGGTGGTTCTTCATTGCAAGGCCTGGGTGCCAATGGCAGTCCCTGGAGACCTCTGAGGTGGCCTCCATCATCATTCTGTTTGGGTTTTTTTTGCTACTCTCAGCCTCTCTACCCAGGTTTGTGATAGAAGGAGGGACATGGATGGGGGCAAGAGCCATATGCTTGAATGATAATTCATTTCTCAATAAAAGAAGTGAATGTATTTAGAAATATTCACCTCCTTGAGGCCATCCCCAATTGAAGGGAGAGCTGGGAGGTATAAATATTATTGACACATGATAGCAGTTTTGCAGCGCCACATAGAAAGATATTTGGTGGCCCTCCTTCAGCACATTTGAATCCATGGCGGCCCCAGTTTAAAAGATTAGTGAAGACTGGTGATCTAAGAAGTACAGTTTGCAGTGTGGAGCTCCTCAGGGTTTAAAGTTAGGACCTATCCTTTTAAATGTCTTCCTCACACCTCTGGCTCTATTCATTCAGATACTTGGTGTTTCTATTTTTAAGTTGATAATATTCAGTTCCTCTTTCCTCATCCTGTGTGATCAGATCACACTATTAATGACATTTCACATAAACTGACCCTCATTGCTGGCTTTTTGCTAATAGGTTATAGCTGAATGCCTCAAAAACAATTGCTGTCCTTTTTCCCTTTAGTGGTTGCACTTCCCAGTTTACCAACGCATACATAATATCCAGATTCCTCTAAAAGATTCTGTTAAAATTCTAGGGATTACCATATTCTGTCATCTCGCATTTTCTGCCCATACAATTGTTCAGAAATCATTTTATGTCCTCCACCAGATCTGTGCTGCCCACTGTCTGCTTGATCAACAATCTCTTTGGTTAGTGGTCATACTTTAGTAATTTCTAGACATGATTACAGCAACTCCTTGCTCCAGGGCTTGCCTCAGTATCAATTGCAGAGATTACAAATCATTCAAAATATGATTGTCAAACTAATCTATGGTGCTAAATATGATAGTGCATCAGTATTTTTGATCAAAGTGCACTGGTTCCCTATTGCTTATAGAATAAGGATTAAACTCTCTCATCAGATAATGCATTTTTCCACTCCACCTTTTTATATAGCTTGCTTATACCATATACTTGAATTCCTCGTTCTGCACATTAACACTTAACTGGTGTTTCTGACCCATCTACAGATTTGTTCAAACCTAGCTAGGACCACCTGCTTTAGTGCAATTGCCCCTACATTGTGGAACTCCCTACCTTTGGGTCTCCATTCAGAACTCTCCTTTAAAAAATTATTTAAGATGAGTGCGTACTAAATGCCATTCAGCCCATTATATTTCTATAAGCAGCATAGCATTTACAGCATGCTAATCATTAATGCACGCTAAATCCATTAGCATACCTTAATAAAAGGACCCCATTATTTTACTCAGGCTTTTTTGGCAATTGGACACTCAAACTAGAACCAGATTTATGAGAGGCTGTGCCCCATAGCTGCCCCAATATGACTTCTCCACATGTCTTTTTGTATCTTCTCACGCCCTACCCTCCTTCTGTGTCTTAGACTAAATTAAATCACTTCCTCACTACTCCAGCATCTTCCTTTTAATGATAGGTTGTAACGTGGTCTCCCTTTTATTTCCTTATCCTTCTCTATACCCAAACCTACTACTACTACTTCTACTACTTATCATTTCTATAGTGCTACTAGACGTGCACCGGACATGAAGAAACAGTCCCTGCTGGACAGAGCTTACAATCTAATTAGGACAGACAAACAGGACAAATAAGGGATAAGGGAATTACTAAGGTGGGAATGATAAAACATGGGTACTGAAGACGTGAGTAAGTGTTAGGAGTTAAAAACAACATAACAAAGGTGGGCTTTTAGCCTAGATTTGAAGACGGCCAGTGATGGAACTTGATGTACTGGCTCATGAAGTCTATTCCAGGCATATGGTGCAGCAAGATAAAAGGAACGGAGTCTGGAGTTAACAGTGGAGGAGAAGGGTGCAGATAAGAGAGATTTACCCTGTGAACAGAGTTCCCAGGGAGGAATGTAGGGAGAGATGAGTGGAGAGGTACCGAGGAGCTGCAGAGTGAATGCACTTGTAAGTCAATAAGAGGAGTCTGAACTGTATGCAGAAATGAATAGGGAGCCGATGAAGTGACTAGAGGAGAGGGATAATATGAGCATAGCGACACTGGTGGAATATAAGTCATGCAGATTTTGAACAGATTGAAGAGGAGAGAGATGGCTTAGTGAGAGACCTGTGAGAAGCAAGTTGCAATAGTCTAAGCGAGAGGTGATAAGAGTGTGGCTAAGGGTTCCAGTAGTTTGCTCAGAAAGGAAAAGGATGAATTCTGGTGATATTATAGAGAAGAAACAACAGGTGTTAGCAGTCTTTTGAATAAGTGAATAGAAGGAGAGAGAGGAGTCAAAGATGACCCCAAGGTTACAAACTGATGAGACAGGGAGAGTGAGAGTGTTATCCACAGAGATAGAGAATGGGAGAAGAGGAGAGGTTGGTTTAGGAGGAAAGATAAGAAGCTCAGTCTTGGTCATGTTTAGTTTCAGATGGCAGTGAGACATCCAGGCAGCAATATCAAACAGGCAGGCTGATACTTTGTTCTGGATTCCTGCTGAAATTTCTGGTATGGAGAGGTAGATCTGGGAGTCATCAGCAGAAAAGTGATATTGAAACCATGGGATGAGATCAGAGTACCAAGGGAAGAAATATAGATGGAGAAAAGAAGAGGCCCCAGGACAGATCCCTGAAGTACACCAACTGATAGTGAGATAGAAGTGCGATGGGAGAGATAAGAAGAAAACCAAGAAAGAACAGAGCCCTGAAATCTAAGTAAGGACAGAGTATCAAAGTGTAGGTGGTAATCAACAGTGTCAAAAGAAGCAGATAGCTTGAGAAGGATGAGGATAGAATAGTGACCTTTGGATCTGGCCAGGAACAGGTCATTGGAGACTTTAGCAAGCGCTGTTTCAGTTGAATGAAGAGGGTGAAAGCCAGATTGAAGTGGATCAAGAATAGCTTGAGATGAAAGAAAGTCAAGACAACAGTGGTGAACAGCACATTCAAGTATCTTGGATAGGAAAGGGAGGAGGGAGATGGGGCAATAGTTGGGAGGACAGGAAGGGTCCAGGGAAGGTTTTCTGAGGAATGTTGTGACTACAGCATGTTTGAAGGCATCAGGAACAGTCACAGTGAAAGTGAAAGACTGAGGATATGACAGATAAAAGGGATGACAGTAGGAGAGATAGTACTAAGTAGATGGGTGGGAATAGGATAAGAGGAACAGATAGTTAGTTTTGAGAAGGAAAGAAAATGTAGTTTCCTCTTCAGTGATTTCAGAAAAGGAGGCAGGGGTTGAAGGAGGGTTAAGAGAATGGACTAAGGGAAGGAAAGGTGGAGGTGATTTGGTTGAGAATTCAAGTTTAATCTTATGAACCTTATCATGAAAGTACTCGGCCAGAGTCTGGGGAGAAAGTGAAAGGGGAGTTGGGAGGTGAAGGCACTTTGAGGAGAGAGTTCAGTGTGACAAAGAGATGTTAAGGGTTTGAGCCAAGAGAATTTGTCCTATTTGGCAAGTGAAAGAACATACTGGAAGGAGGTCAGCATGAATTTGAAATGTATGAAGTCAGCATGGGCGTGGGATTTCAGCCAAAGGCATTCGGCAGAGCAGGCACAGGAATGTAGGTAGCAAATTCTAGAGGTCAACCAAGGTTGGGGTTTGGTACGCCTTACTGAAGGGGGAATGGGAGGAGTGAGAGTATCCAGAGCAGAGGAGAGAGTAGTATTATAGGATGAGACAGCCTCATTGACTGACTTGGATAACATAGTGGTCGAGAAGAGATTTGAAACACTGGAGGACAGAGTAGAAGGGTCAATAGCCTGAAGATTCCTAAATGTATTGGTTGAGATTGGATGGGACAGGGAGGGAAGGTGTTTAAGTTTGAAATTTATCAGATAATGGTTAGAGAGGGGAAGAGCTGAGGTGCAGAAACTGGAGAGTGAGCAGCTGGAGAAGAAGATAAGATCAAGACAGTGGCCATTCTGGTGAGTGGGGTTAGTGGAGCACAGTTGAAGGTTGAAAGAGGATGCTAAAGCAAGAAACTGAGAAGCATCAGAGTCAGAGGGATCATTAGCATGAATGTTAAAATCCCCAAGAATGAGGGAAGGAGATGAGAGTTCAAGAAAGAAGGAAAGTCAGGCATCAAAGTCAGTGAGAAAGGAAGAAACTGACTTAGGTGGTCGATAAATGGCTGCTACTCAGAGAGGCAGAGGAGTGAATAGATGGATGGAGTGGACTTCGAAGGAAGAAAAGCAGTGAGACTGAGGTGGTAGAAGTAGTCCGACACCACCTCCACAGCCAACCGAGTAGGGAGTATGGGAGAAAAGATAATCTCCATGACACAGGGCCGCAAGCAGAGTCTTCAGGGCCAAGCCAAGTCTCAGTTAGAGAAAGCAGATGGAGAGTATGAGAGATAAAGATGTCATGGATATAGGCAAGTTTGTTGCAGACAGAGCAGGTATTCCACAGAGCACATGAGAAAGACAGGGAAGGAGAGGAACAGTAATTAGACTGGAGACATCTTGGTGTGACCTGCACAAATAGGATGAGAGTTGATGTGGAGGACCAAGATTGGGATTGATATCCCCAGCGGAGAGAAGGAGAAGGAGCAAGAGAGTACGGAGAAGAGTAGGAGAGGCAGTGACGACAGCGACAAAGGCGAGATGTACTCAGATAGAATGGAGATGGTTGAATGGAAGGAAGGAAATGTTGAAAGTTGAGAGCTGAGAAGAAGGGAGAAGACAAAAGAGAAGGTGAGATGATGAAAGCATAAGGTGGATAATGTGTTCCTGCAGTATACAATGGTTTCAGATGGAGAAAGAGTTTGGGAAGGGACAGTACCAAGAAGAGAAAGTGTACTAGAGCCATAAGAAGTAACTGGGAGAAAATACAAAGTGTATAGAGAAAATGCTGCAAGTCCTCCACAGCACCTAGAAGGCAGCTGGTGGGGAGCACTGAGCACCTGGAGTGAAGGCCCTGAGCTGATTGGAGTGGACCTTGGAGTCACCCCAGAGAAGGCTGTGAGAATATGCAGATGGGCTTCAAGTCCTCCAGAGCACCTGGAAGGCAGCTGGTGGGAGCGCTGGGCACCTCCACCATGCACCATCCAGCCAAGAAAAGTCTTACCAGGGGTTAGGCTGAAGCCAACATTCCTCCCCCTGACGGTCACTTGATCTTAGCCAAAAGGCACTTGGAAGCCCTGGGCACCTGCAGCGAAGGCCCTGAGAGGATATGGGTGGACCTGGGAGTCACCCTGGAGAAGGCAGTGAGGATATGCAGATGGGCTGCAAGTCCTCCACTGCACCTGGAAGGCAGCTGGTGGGAGCACTGGGCACCTCCACCACTTATCTCCCAGCCAAGAAAAGGTTTACCAGGGGTTAGGCCAAAGCCAGCATTCCTGCCCCTGAGGTTCCTAGATGCTTTTAACTATATGCAGTGTACCAAGTACAGGTGAAATGTGAAAAAACATCTGTTAAGACATGTATACTTTTATTTCATACACAGCTATGTTCCAATTTGAGTTTGTGATTGTGCACAACACAAGTTAATGAGGACATGGGGTGAGTGGAAAAGTTGGGCTGTGTGGCAGGGCACCCATGAATGACAAGATTCCAGACTGCCCCCAACACACTTCTGGCCATTTTCTACATTTTTGCTCCATCAACATTTAGCTCCAGTCTGTTCTGATATTTTGGGGGTTTAAACATCAAAGTGCCAGGATATCTACGTTTAAAACATGAATAGCATTGCTAAAATGACCACCATAATGTAATTAGAAAAGGTACAGAGAAGGGCAACCAAAATGATAAAGAGGGTGGAATGAATGACTTCCCTTTAAGGAAAGATTAAAGATGTTAGGGTTCTTCAGCTTGAAGAAGAAACAGCTAAGGAGAAATATGAGTGGAATGGATTGAGTAAATATGAATTTGTTGCTTACTCTTGTAAAAAGTACAAAGACTATGGGGCACACACTGAAGTTATAAATTGGAGAAAATATTTTTTCACATTTAGTGTAGCTAGGTTTAGAAAGAGTTTGGACCATAAACCATTATTAAAAGCTGCTTGGGGAAATTCTCAGCTTATTCTTGTAATAGGCAACATGAAATGTACTTGTGACTTGGATTGGCCACTATTGCAAACAGAATACTGAGCTTGATGGACCTTTGGTCTGACCCAATATGTTAATTCTTATGTTGTTATAAATGCCAAGTTTGAGTTACAGTGAGGACATTTTAAATATTCCAGTATCTGAGACCATCACTTGCAAAAGAAGTGCTTATTAGTTTAGTAATTCTAGAGTGAAAAATCTAAGAACAGACTATTTTTAAAAATATGACCATGATCAGTGGTTTTATATAAGTGAAAACCTTTTGATTCCTGTGAAATATGTGCAACGATGAAAAATCCACAGATTCTGCCATTTTTACTATTGAAAACTCATTTCTTTCAATTTGGCTTTTGGACTGTAAATTATCTTCTTCTACTACTACTACTACTACTAATCATTTCTGTAGTGCTACAAGGCATACGCAGCGCTGCACACCATACACAAAAAGACAGTCCCTGCTCAAAGAGCTTACAATCTAGATAAGACAGGCAGACAGACAGAACAATTAAGGGCAAGGGAATAAAAAGCTGAGGGTAAAAGGACAGGGCAAGTGAGCAGTGGTTAGGAGTCAAAAGCAGTGGTAAAGAGGTGGGCTTTAAGTTTGGACTTGAAAACGGCCAAAGAGGGGGCTAGACGTACAGGCTCGGGAAGTTTATTCCAGGCGTGAGGTGCAGCAAGATAAAAGGAACGGAGTCTGGAATTAGCAGTAGAGGAGAAGGGAACAGATCAGAGAGATTTATCAACAGAACGGAGTACCCAAGTGGGGGAGGGGCGTATGGAGACACAAGAGTGGAAAGGTACTGGGGAGCGGCAGAGTGAATGCACTTATAGGTCAATAAGAGAAGCTTGAATTGAATGCGGAAACGGATAGGGAGCCAGTGAAGTGACTTAAGGAGAGGGCTAATGTGAGCTAATGTGAAGCCCTGCAGAGTACAGCGAAGATCAACTGAGAGGAGCGCGTCTGTGTGGGCCGCGAACACCGGAGTCAGAACAGAAGACAGCACTTCTGCTGGCGGGGGTTCGGGTGGAAGGGGCCTGGTGGCGGGTGGAACTGCGGCGCCGGGCCTCCCTGGAGGCCCAGGCCCCAGGAATTTTGTCCCCCCTGTCCCCCCCTCTCGACGGCCCTGGTTACAATAATCAAGACGAGAGGTGATAAGAGTGTGGATAAGGGTTCTGGTAGAGTGCTCAGAGATGAAGTTTTAATTCGGTTTATCTTCAATTCAGTTAATCTTCAATTCGGTTTATGAGTTATTCAGTTTATCTGACCAATCTTTTGCAATAGGAACAGGAAAGTGCACTTGCTAATTTATATTTATAAATATAGCTGAATCTGGATTTTAGATAAACATTTATAATTGGTTTGAGTCCGCTTAATGTTTGTGTTAATGATGACTGTCTTGAGTGCCTGAGCTTTACTGTCAAATAAGGGTGTCCCTTTGTTTTTATGTTCTAATTGTTTTATTTGCTACTGTAAACGGATTCGGTTTGATTACAAGGGAAACGGTATATCAACTGAAATAAACGATAAACAATATTTAGATAGTCCATATTATACAAATATAAAAGCATCTCAATCTCCTCGAGTGACTGTCAATTTTGAACTTATGTCCCCCCTCTCTTGGTGCAGTAATTCCATTGTATGTTACTAAGAGCCCTGTTTACTAAGCTGCGCTGTAGGCGCACAAATCTTTTAGCATGCGCTAATGATAGAGACATCCGTTATATTCCTATAGGTGTCTCTATCATTAGTGCACGCTAATTTTTAACATGCACTAAAATGTTTGCACGCCTACAGTGCAGCTTAGTAAACAGGGCCCTTGGTAAGCATGGATTTCCAGGCACTAAAAATTGAGAAATGAGAGCTTATTCTTTCTGTTAAATGAGTGAACAGGAAAGTTTACTTGCTTTAAAAAAATATATTTCTGCTTTCATGGCATATAGTTAAGCATATTGATACCCTGAAAATAGTAATATTACTTCTATCAAGCAGAAATATTGGTAATTATATTCATGACTTTATGTAAAGTGTTTGAGAGCGTGAAAGAAAAAAAACAGTCTAGCACTTAAAAATCAGTTAGAAATTGTCTTGCATTTTTACGAAGGGCTCAACATATTTTTAAAAAGCTAATGACCTACAAGTTACAGCTATCCTTTTCTAAAAAAAAAAAAAAAAAGGTACATAAGCATGGACTGAAGGTCCGTCAAGCCCAGTATCCAGTTTCCAGCAGTGTCCAATCCAGGTCACAGGAAACTGGCAGGATCCCAAAAGAGTACTAGATTCCAAGCTGCTTATCCCAGGAATTACTAGTGGATTTTCCCCACCTTTATAGCAGTGGAATGGAATGGGGAGTAACCTAATGGTTAGTGCAGTGATCTGAGAACCAAAGAAATCAGGTTTGATTCCCACTGCAGCTCCTTGTGACTTTGTCAAATCACTAAACCTTCCATTGTCCCAGGTGCAAAATAAGAGCCCTGTTTAGCATACGCTAACTCTAGAGACATCCATATATTCCTATGGGTGTCTCTAGCATTAGCACATGCTAATTTTAGTGTACGCTAAACACGCTAGCATGCCTACAGTGCAGCTTAGTAAACAGGGCCCTAAGTGTATATAATATATAAACCACTTTGATTGTAACCACAGAAAGGCAGTATATCAAATCCCATCCCATTCCCATTATGGACTTTTATTTCAGGAATTTGTCCAGATCTTTTAAGTTAGGACAATAACATAAGATGTTGATAGAATACATGTGTCTCCTAAACATGACCAACATTTATTTAAGTTATCCAAGGACAGATTTGCTAATTCATTTGGGGTCCACAATGTTCTATGCACAACAGAAAATAGATTAACAGAGGCTGACTTATACACCTGAACTGTTCATGACTAAAATATTTCCCATTCTTCTTCTGTTAGGTTTGCATGGAAGTCTTTTTCACAAAACGTTCCTTAATTCCAAACACAGATCTCTGTTGGAAACACTGAGCCTTCCATAGAACAAAGAGGTGATTTTTACTAAAAGATGTTAATACTTCTGTCTTCTCCTCTAAAGGTGAATACCACATGGTAAGATATGGACACACAGCTTTTATAGCATGTTTTAGTTGTATTGCGTACCGGGAAAATTATATTCTCATTGGAGTTGGCTAAAAGATTTAAGCTTATTGTCCTCAAGCAACTGGTTCAGATGCCATATGCCAACATACTGCCAAACTTTCCAGTTAATTATGCCATTATTAATCGGGAGTTTGGGATTATGTCAAATTGGCATTAACTTACTGAGGGGTCCTTTTACCAAGCTGTGGGAAAAAGGGCTCTGCGCTAGTAGCGAGGGCCATTTTTCTCAAGATCCAGGGCCCTTTTTACTTCATCAGATAAAAAGCCCCCAGACAAACATAGCCATGCAGTGGGGAGCCCTTACCGC
The DNA here is from genome assembly GCF_901765095.1 of Microcaecilia unicolor. NCBI lineage: Eukaryota > Metazoa > Chordata > Amphibia > Gymnophiona > Siphonopidae > Microcaecilia > Microcaecilia unicolor. The sequence continues at coordinate 240,370,062 of NC_044035.1, read as the reverse complement.
CACCTACTGAGGTGGCGATAAGGGCTCCTGCGGTAAGCCGGTGGTAACCAGGCAGCGTGCGGCATTGCCCGATTACTGCTGGGTTACTGTCACGCAAGCCTTTTCCGGGTGTTTTCTTTTCCCCCCAGAAATGGCGCACTCTCAGGAAGGAAATACCACCGATGGTCTTATTGGGCTGGCGATAGACCCGATTTATTATTCAGTAAACCCATGTTGGACTTACCAATGCTTTGTAAAAGACCCCCTAAAGGAGGAGGATTGCTCTTTATCGAATATCATGATTATTTTTTTTTTAAGACTAAGTTCATAGCTACTGTACAAGTGGGAGCATGTCCCAGCATTTTGTAGGAACAACAGCTACAGAAAGCAGTTTATGGAGCAAATGAAATACACTTTCCCCATGATCAGCCCTAAAGGTTTATTAGCATCCAAGGAAGGCGTAACCCAGTTACTACCTTGCTGCAGCAGAAAAGCATTATGATTATTTAGCAAAGCCCAGAAATTCAGCTCCTCCTAAGGATTTAGAAAGTTTCAGCTTACTGAGAGGAAATTTACCATTCCATAAAAACTTGAAGTTTCTGTCAAGTTGTCTATAAATAATTTTAGAGGCAATACATTGGGTTATTATGTATATGAATGATGTAATCTGCATAGAACATTGATTATAGTGCCTAATATATATTTTTAAATAAATAAATAAAAATAGACTCAAATTAACCCAACCAAGAAAAATGAAAAGGGGTTGGTGGGGAATTGTGCTAGTAAACAGTTCAGTAAATCTTGTATATGGGGTTAAGTTTTTATAAAAACTGTATCTTAATAAGTTTGCCCATGCCAGTCCCCCAGATATTTAATACACTTAGAGGGGCATAATCGAACACGAATGCCCATCTCTATGGGCGTGTATCTCCGAGAACGGGTACGTGAAGGGACAGGACAAACTGTATTTTCGAAAAAAGTGGCTGCCCATCTTTTTCCGAAAATACGGTTTGTGCTAGCCAAATGCATCGTATTTGTGCGGATTTCAGCTGGGTGGTTTCGTTTTTCAGCGATAATGGAAAACGAAGGTGCCCAACTCAAAAACGAACAACTCCAAGGCATTGGGTCATGGGAGGGCCAGGATTCGTAGTGCACTGGTCCCCTCCACATGCCAGGACACCAACCTGGCACCCTAGGGGGCACTTTTACAAATTAACAAAAAAACAGTAAAAGAGCTCCCAGGTGCATAGCACCCTTCCCTTGTGTGCTGAGCCTCCCAAATCCCCCCAAAACCCACTGCCCACAAGTATACACCATTACCATAGCCCTAAGGGGTGAAGGGGGGCACCTACATGTGGGTACAGTGGGTTTTGGGTTTTTTTGGAGGGCTCAGCATTAACCAGCACAAGTGTAACAGGTAGGGGGGGATGGGCCTGGGTCCGCCTTCCTGAAGCCCACTGCACCCACTAACAACTGCTCCAGGGACCTGCATTTGAGGCTGGCATACAGGCTGGGAAAAAAGTTTTTAAAGTTGTTTTTTTTTTGGTGGGAGGGGGTTAGTGACCACTGGGGGAGTCAGGGGAGGTCATCCCCGATTCCCTCCAGTGGTCATCTGGTCATTTAGGGCACTTTTTTGGAACTTGTTCGTGAAAAAAAGGGTCCAAAAAAGTGACCTAAATTCGCGCTAAAAACGGCTATTTTTTTCCATTATCGGCGAAAGCCGCCCATTTCTGTTCGGCTGATAACCATGCCCCAGTCCCGCCTTCACCATGCCTCTGACACGCCCCTGTCAACTTTGGCCGTTTCCGCGACGGAGTGCAGTTGAAGACGCCCAAAATCGGCTTTCAATTATACCGATTTGGGCGCCCACGGGAGAAAGACGCCCATCTCCCGATTCGGGTCGAAATATGGGCGTCTTTCTATTTCGAAAATAAGCTGGTTAGTTTACCATACAAAAGCATATGGAGCCAAATTATTGTGTAATACATACTTGTTAACTGGAAGAGCTTTACATTCATTCTAATTAATTTTGTTACCTGAAATTGTCAAGAGCTCTTCTGTATGATCTAGGAGCTTTAGGGATAGAATATACTGCATATAGTGAAAGCTTTTGTTATAAGTGATTATAAGAAACCCCATGTATATCCTGAAACTAGATGTTGATCGAAACAAGGCTTTTTGGTTTCAGCCAAAATGGAATCTCCGGCTAAAATTCACTGCTCAATTCAAAACCAAAGCCAAAACCGGACCATCCCCTTGAACAACACCCACTTCCTCCCCTTACAACCAGATAGAGCCTCCCTTCCCCCACCTTGACCAAACAGAGTTCCCTCCCCCACTACTGTGACCGGACAGAACTCCTCTCCTGCACCCACTTGTGAGCCCCCCCCCCAGGCCTACCTTACACCCTGGTGGTCTAGTGGGCTAACCAGGGCAGGTGTGATCCCTAGTCAGTCCTGCCCCTGCCATCTCCACCATCAAAATGGCTGCTGAGACCTTCAGCGGCACTCTTGTGAGACTGCTGCTGAAGGTCTCAGCCATTTTGGCAGTGGAGACGGGAGGAACAGGAGCAACTGGGGATCGCTCCTGCCCTGACTAGGCCACTAAATCACCAGGGTTTCTAAAGTAGGCCTGGAGAGCAAGGAGATTTAATTGACAGGAGATGGTGTCATGTGAAAAGGCTGAAGCTGTAGCCATCATTTTGATACACTCAAAGCAAAGCAACTATTGGTTTATGCCAAGCCACGCATAGGCAGTCTTTAGTTCTAGTAAGCATTCGCTATTGTTTTGGTGACTCAATATGGCAGCAAGCTCCACCTACTGGCTTCAGGCCAGATAATGGGGCCAATCATGCTCTTGCCATCTCCTGTCAATTAAACCTCCTTACCAGGGAGGGCCTAGGGGTAGTAGAAGGGTGGCATATTTGGTCAAGGAGAGGAGCAGAGAGTAGGCGGCACTTTTGGTCAGGGAGTGGGGGTGTTTTGGTTTCAGCCAAAACATGGCCACATCCAAATTCTGGGCTAGTTTTGACTCTAAGCTGGAACTGAAACCTATTTGGTCGGCCTCTACCTGAGACTTATGAATAACAAGGGCCAGGGATTCTAGAGCAATATTAAGGGATAAAGGAAGCAACCTTTCCAGGTTCCTCTTTTTAAGAGAAATAAATAAGGTAGCAAACTAGGAGTTAACCAAAAGTTGAGCTTTGGGAGATCTGCCCAACATCTGAACCATATATACTGTATGAAACCCATTTTTATACCAAACCATTCCATAGTCTGAAGCAGGTAATGCCATTCGATATAACTGAATGCTTTTTCAGCATCCAAGGAAAGAGCAACCATTGAAGTTTCCTAATTCTGAGCTAGGTATATAAGATCACAAAAAGTTCTAGTATTATTCCCTGCATATTTGTCCTCAATAAATGCATTCTGTTATTAATATTAGTTAGCACCTTATTTAGCTGCTCCACCAAAATCATAGCATAAATTTGTGCTTCTACATTAAAGAGATGAGTCATTAATTATCCACAGAAGACTGGTCTTTACCAGGCTTGTGAATAACCATTACTTTAACTTTCTGAAATATCCCAAAGAATGATCACATGATCATGGAAATTCTGGAGCCCAGGGCTCATTTTGAACCAAGTAAGTTAATAGCTGAGACCACCACAATTCCTAGAAGAGAGAACATAGCACAAATTCACACAAGCTTAGAAAAAGAATGACTATTCTGACTCAGTTCTCCTGTAACAAGTACTGAAATTTGGATTTCATGACTCTTGCTATGCTGACCAACCAATATGAAATGTGCCAGCATCTGATATCATGGAAAATTTATATTTCCCAGGTCAGGCTAAAATCTAAATGTAATTGGCTCATCTTATTGTTTCTGATTGGTCAGATATATTAAGCACTGATTATCTGATTTCAATCCTTATATTTGACACAATCCTATATTTGCTATTAACATCATGTAATTACCTACAAGTCTATCCAAACAGTGCAAGATGGTGACATAAATGAATGCACTTATTTCCTCAAGCTATACACATAAATGATAAATTACATCAAAAGCTGTAATTTACGCAAGCACACCACACCTGAAGGAAAGGTGGGATATGGAGATATGATAGAGACATTTAAATACCTATAAGGTATAAATGCACAGGGGGGGGGGGGGGCGGGACAGGACCTATTTCCATTCTAATGGAGCTCTGGAATAAGAGGTCATAGGAGGGTAAAAGGGGGTGGTACATGATTTGAATAGCCTCAAAGTGGATGAAATGAAGATGAAGACTGTCTACATTTTTAAAAAGCATGGGACAATCACAGAGAAGCGCTATGGGAGTCAGTGTGGATAGCCATGTGATCTTTATCTGCTGCTATTTTCTGTTTCCATGCATTTCCTTATCTTAGTTAGTATATCAACCTCAGTATCAGATCACCTCCCACTTTCCTTATATTTATTTATTTATTTATTTGTTGCATTTGTATCCCACCTTATCCCACCTCTTTGCAGGCTCAAAGTGGCTTACAATACATCATGAGTAGTGGAAGAGTGTTAGTAATATAAACATTTAGTATTGCATGATCTTGGTTAGTATGATGATAAAAACAAAGTAGTACTATACAAGCAGATTTTAAGAAACAGTTCTGATATTAAATAGGTGAGTTGTGTAGTGTATATTCACTTGGGTTGGTCTTTTTGGTATGCTGTTTCAAAGAGATGGGTCTTCAGTAATATGCGGAAGTTCGTTCTTTCATAGATCGATTTCAAGTTGCGCAGCAGTGCGTTCCATAACTGTGTGCTCAAGTAGGTGAAGTTTGACGCGTGCATTGATTTGTATTTCATTCCTTTACAACTGGGGAATTACAGATCAAGGAATGTGCAGGATGATCTTCTGGCATTCCTAGGTGGTAAGTCTATTAGGTCAGACATGTAAGCTGGTGCATCTCCATGGATAATTTTATGAACTAGTGAACATATTTTGAACGTGATGCGTTCCTTAAGTGGAAGCCAGTGTAATTTTTCTCGTAAGGGCTTGGCACTTTCAAATTTTGGTTTGACAAATATGAGTCTAGCTGCAGTGTTCTGGGCTGTCTGGAGTTTCTTGATTATTTGTTCTTTGCAGCCGGCATATAGTGCATTGCAATAGTCTAGATGACTAAGCACTAATGATTGTACTAAGTTACGGAAAACACTCCTTGAGAAGAAAAGTCTTATTCTTTTTAGTTTCCATATTGAGTGGAACATCTTCTTGGTTGTGTTTCTCGCGTGGTTCTCTAGTGTTAGGTGTCGATCACTGGTGACTCCAAGAATTTTTAGAGTTTTTGAAATAGGAAGGTTTAGAGTTGGTGTGTTGATGGCGGTGTATTCTTTCTTGTTGTATTATCTCTTGCAATAGGCATGGCAAGATTTAAGAAAAAAAAAAGAATTAAAAAAATAATCCATTCACATTCATATTTTATTATAAAAGAGTGTTGGGAGAAATTCTTTAGTCCTGTTGCATTGATTATGTGCAGAAGAGATAAATAAACACTGTGTGTGTGGCACAGACCAAGGCTGCATTTTGTGTTCTTTGAAATGTTTATACATTCTTTGGTGCTGTTTGTATTGCTGTTTGTTGACTGTAAATCTCCAACCTGTAAATGTTTGTAATATATATATTAGAAGCAGCAGCTAATTTTGAATACACTTAGAACGGGACTTTTATTTTAAAACGTAGGCTCAGATAAACTGATTTTATCAGTTACTTGTACACTGTGTTCACCTATTGTCCTAGATTAATTTTAATATACTTTGATAGGTACATAGCATTATATAAGATGAATCACATGCTTACAAGATTTAATAATCCAAAAGAATTTACAGTCAAAAGAGTCATATCAGCAAAGTGAGAGGTAAAGATGGTGCTTTAACTTTGGTCTCCAGGTTTCATAGCTCATTGCTCAAACCTTAAGGTAAAGTAATTTTCAAGTGCATATTCTTACTTATAATAATTCAGGTAGATTTATGAGAAGGACTATGTATTAGATTTTATTAATTGGGCTGATGTAATAAGCTGTGGTAAAATCACTTTCAGTGTAGTTAAGTTTTTACACACAAAAAATGTACGAATAGCATAGTGGATAATTCCATAACAGGGCACCTAGGATAAAAACACTGCAGCCAGACTGATTTTGCGCAAGTCAAGATTTGACAGCGCAACACCTCTTTGAGAGAAGTTTCACTGGCTCCCCATCAGAGAAAAAATTAACTTCAAAGTCCACACAATGATTTACAAGATATTACACGGAGAAGCCCCTACCTACATGAATCACCTTATCGACCTCCCAACCAGGAACAGTTTGAAGTCTTTCCGTACTTACTTAATCTACACCTCCCCAACTGCAAAGGTGTTAAGTACAAATCCCTCTTCGCATCAAATTTTTCCTTTTCAGGTAGCCAGCTTTGGAACGTTCTACCGAGACCTATCCGTACCATTAACGGCCTTTTGCCCTTCAGGAAAGCACTGAAGACCCATCTCTTCAAGATAGCCTACCCTAACGATTCAACCTAACCAAAACTTGCCCACATGATTCTCATTAACATTTGTTTTACATTGTCCATGTTCCCATTATCCTTATTGCTACCCCAGATACATTCCTTTCCATCTTTCTACACCTACCTCCCAACGCTCAATTCCTTCTGCACCCAATTCCTCTTATGTTCAATTTACTTATCCGTTAACCCCATTAATTTTGTGTTCACGACAAACTGCATGCTCTTTTACAAATTTGTAATTCTTTATATTGTTACTATGTGAGCCGCATTGAGCCTGCCATGTGTGGGAAAGCAAGGGGTACAAATGTAATAAATAAATAAAATAAATAAGAAGGCAAGCAGGTGCCTGCTTCAAGTCTATTCCATAAGGAATAGTAGGTTTCTATTAAATTGCAGGAAATACGCTTATATTCACTGCTCTCTGATCCCAGAATTGGTGGCCCCCTCCATGATTACATCCCCACCCCCATGCCAGCTTCTCCAACCCTGGTGAAATAATTTGTACCCCTCCCCTGACATCACCCAACCCCCTCCCCCCACACACAAGACACCATCTGTCCTGAACCAGTGAGATCACCTGACTCCACCACTACAAGGAACCATCTGCCCTAAACCTCCAATATCACTTGACCCCCCCCCCCTCAACAAGAAACCATCAGCCTCGAGCCCCTGACATTAACAGACTTCTCCCCCTACAACAATGCAGTATGATACTCACACCAGCAAAGAATCCACCCTTGGAGGCCCCCATGTTTGGCATGAGCTCAACACATGGCAGACTCCCACATCCCCTCCCCCCCCTCCCAGGGCACAATGCCCACAAAACTGTCCTTGTCTGGCAAGCCCCCCTTCACTCCACACCCTTTTTGACCCAATCTCCAGGCTTAGCAGGGGTCCTCAGTGACTAGTTGGGTGGGAGCAATGCCCACTCAGTTCTGCCTTGTGGTTCCAAGGTCTCAAAAATGGCCACTGAGACCTCTCATCGTATTATCCTAGTATTATCACCAGAAGTCAGGCTTCCATATATGGGCATTTTTTCCATATATGCAAGCCTGACCCCCTAGTAGTAATACTGCAATATTACCACTAGAGGTCTCTGTGGCTATTTTCGAGACCTGGCAAACATGAGGCGGAAGTGAGTAGGCTTCGCTCCCACCCCACTAGTCTCAGGAAACTCCTGCTAAGTGTTTGATATAGAAGGAAAATACAATCTTAATAGAAAGAGAGAAAAAGCAGTAGAAGAGACTAGAAGACCTGTGTCAAAAGCCAGACAACACTAGTCACTAGGGACACATGGTGCCTTTTTGTGAGGGGGGTTAGGTGTTGTCAGAGGAGGGGGTTTGCCAAACACTCAAATAGAAAATCCCAATCTCACTGGTATCAATCAATGAATACCCCACAAAAAGCCAGAAGGCACTAGTAGATTGATAAAGTAATGACCACTGAAAGGTAAGATATTGCATTTCTTTCATTAGACCACTCCCTCCACTGAAATAAAGGTGCAATAAAGTGCAATAGTGTACTAAATATGCAGCTATAGTTAAACCTTTTGTGCTAATCACACATATTAATATAAACTCACTACATGGTGAAAAGAGTATGAAAAAGTACTTAACTTGTGAGTCCACATCCAAAAACTTCAAGAACACCTAGGGCTCCGTAGAAAGCCAAACATTTCCAAGTAGAGATCACGCCTGACTCCCCTACTTCAGAACGCCTGATGCCGCAGGTTTCAGACTGGAACTTTTCTCAGGGACTCGGGTGAGGGCTGTCTCACAAAAATCAAATCACCATGCTTAATGAAATCCACTCCTGTAGTGCTTTTTTACTGGCTTACAGGGTTTAAGCATTTTTTTTGCCTGGGTTGGGGAAGCTATTTAGGGGGGTGAGGATGTAAATGGGGGGGGGGGGGGGGGCTCGCAACACAGATAGCAGATATGTTGGAATATATATCAGCCCCTACAAGTGCACTTAGACGTATACATTCCAATGTCCTGGCTTTCCAGTGCAGATGTAGATTCCCTATGTGAAATAGGCATTGCACATCTGTAATGCTGCCTTACCTAGACCACGCCCTACATTTCCTTGTCGTTTGGACAGGCAAAGCTTTCGCATGTCTGAATGGTACCTGTTCTGAAATCCCAGTTAGACATCTGGGCCTCTCCAGACATTTAAATTCTGTGATTTAGACACAGGGATGTTTCTAAAATAAGGTCCATAATTGACTAGAATATCACCATTTATGTGTGTTCTTGCCACCTAAAACTAAATGATTTTTTTTTATAGAATTGCCCCTTAAATTGAAATTCAGTTCAATCCAGATTAATTAAAAAACCGCTACCCTAAACAAATTACCCAAAACAGTGTACATACAGATCGAAATATAAAATAGAATTCGCAAGTTATAAAAACATAAGGAAAGTCAACACTGGGGCTTCTTTTACAAATACGTGCTAATGATTCCTGCGCAGCAAATGAGAGCCCATTTAATTCCTATAGGCTTCCTCTCATTTGCTGCACGGGAATCATTAGCATGGCTTTGTAAAAGAAGCCCTTGATGTCCTAAGCTCTGAGGATCCCTTTTACTAAGCTGCGGTAGGGCTTGCTTGCGTGCAGTATGCGCCAAAACAAGGCTACCACCAGGCTAGCATGCTCCCTGGCATTAATTTTGGATTTGATTGACACGTGCTCATTCCGGCAGTAGTTGGCAGTTGGCGCGCATTTAATGGCTGCCATGCGTGTAGCATATGAACCTTTACTGCTAGATCAATGGGTGGCGGTAAGGGCTAAGGCCGTAAATAGGCACGCACTGGTTTTAATTTTAGCGCACACCCATTTCCCGTCCCATTGAAAAAATATCTTTTTTCTCAGACGCAGTAAAAAATGGCCTGGCGCATGCCAAAAACACTACCACAGGCCACTTTTTACTGCGGCTTAGTAAAAGGACCCAACGTTACAAATAAATCCGGCATACATAATATTCCTCATTAAGGATAACAAAATAAAAACAAAATAAATGAAATGAAACAAGCAGAACAGCTCCAACATAAAAAAAGATTTTATTGTGATGAGTTAAACACCAAACAACCAGGCCTTTCTAAGTACACAAGAAAAACAACTCTTTCTTGATAAACTATTCCACAGAGCAGGAGCCACACTGAAAAGGTTCTTCGTTTAGTTTGGACTAATCTAGTTTTACAAAGTGAGGGTACCATCAACAACCTGTCCCTAGTCTGTCATAAAGCCTGTAACAGTGTGTAAAACATGATCTTAGGAGAGCTGGGGCCAAGCTGTTTCAGAATTTGAAAGTTAATGTTTCTATCAAGATTTATAGCTGTATATTGTCTATGTACAATTGGTAAGATATTTTAAGCTTTTGCTGGTTAATATTCAATAGACAGCAGTCAGCATTTCTTAAATTCTAGCCACCACTAGCTGAATTAGTCCTGGATATTCAGTGCTGGCACCTATCTGGGTACCAACACAACATCATGGGGGATTGGTGGTGCCTAGAATTTATCAAATTTATCACACATGACTCAAGTTTCACCAATTTTCTTCTCTATCAAAAAGCTACTTTCTAATTCTTATAAAAATATCCCACATCTCATTAAAAAAAATTAGTGCTCAGAAAATGCAGTATGACCAAAATTGAATTCAAAGGTCACTGTTCTCTATCATCGCACCAAAGCAGAATGTTCATATATTTTTTGTTCCAATTACAAAATCCAGATTTTCTGAAAAACAGGAATTTATCTTATATTGAGTTGTTCATTCCTTATATGCACTGTTGAAGTGCTTCCAATGCCACAAGGAGCAATAGATGATAGATACAGTGCTAAAATAAACATTCCCCAACTTGGATCCTAGTTTCACCTGTGAAGGCTTCTTCAGGGGATTTCCTACAACACAAAATATATATCTCAAGCAATAGATAATTAAAAAATCAAATCCAAAATAAAAAAAATATATAAGAGACTCACTGATGAGGCAGAAATATGCCTGATTCTACAAAATGGCGCATAGTCTGCTAGAGATGCCGAGCCTCCTTTTGAACCCATTCACACCATTGCAGTCCAATCTATTTCTTTATTTAAACCTTAAAAACAGTTGCCTATTGAAATATTCTCTGTTCTCTATAAAGTAAGAATTGTGAAACATTCCCTCCTTTATAAAATTTTATTTGCTGTAGAACCACAAATTTAAATCCTTTAATGTATGATTCTGAAATGCTGAGCTACTCGATGCTTGAAATTATTCTTCATTTGACCAATCCTGTACAATAATTCTCACCTCCAACGTTCTGAGGCTGCCTGGAACCGTGGATCCCTTGGAGGTGGTCTGCTTCATGGAGTAGATAAACCTGACGTCACCAGCCCGACGCACAGCAACAAACAGCGACCCAGCCAACAGCAAACAGAGACCCAGGCAGGGGGAGGAGTAGGGAAACACGTATGAGAATGGAGTGGATATAGCGCCGTTCACGGAAGGCAGTGTTTATGAAAAGATTGAAAATCTAAAGGTGGACAAAGGCATGGGACCGGACAGGATCTATCCCAGGATATTGAGGGAGCTCAGAGAGGTTCTGGCGGGTCCTCAAAGATTTGTTTAATAAATCCTTGGAGACGGGGGAGGTTTCCGTGGGATTGGAGAAGAATGGATGTGGTCCCTCTTTACAAAAGTGGTGACAGAGAAGAAGCTGGATACTACAGTCCGGTAAGCCTCACTTCGGTTATTGGAAAGGTAACGAAAACGATGCTGAAGGAAAGGATAGTGAATTTTCTGGAATCCAGTAAGTTGCAAAATCTGAGACAACATGGTTTTACCAAACTTAAATCGTGCCAAATGAATCTTATTGAATTCTTTGACTGGGTGACCAGAGAACTGGATTGAGGACGTGCGATAGATGTAATCTACATAGATTTCAGCAAAGCTTTTGACATGGTTCATCATAGGAGGCTCTTGAATAAACTCGAGATGCTGAAGATAGGACCCAGAGTGGTGAACTGGATTAGGAACTGGTTGACGGACAGACACCAGAGGGCGGGAGTCAATGGAATTCACTCGGAGGAGGGAAAGGTGAGTAGTGGAGTGCCTCAAGGATCGGTGCTGGGGCCGATTCTGTTCAATATATTTGTGAGTGACATTGCCGAAGGGTTAGAATGTAAAGTTTGCCTTTTTGTGAATGATACCAAGATTTGTAACAGAGTGGACACCCCAGCGAGAATGGAAAACATGAAAAAGGAACTGCAGAAGCTAGAATAATGGTCTAATGTTTGGCAATTAAAATTCAGTGCAAAGTGATGCACTCAGGAAGTAGAAATCCATGGGAGACGTATGTGTTAGGCGATGAGAGTCTGATATACACAGGCAGAGAGAAGGATCTTGGGGGTGATAGCATCTGAGGAAACAGTGTGACAAGGCAGTGGCTGTAGCCAGAAGGATGCTAGGCTGTATAGAAAGAGGTGTAACCAGCAGAAGAAAGGAGGTGTTGGTGCCCCTGTAGAAGTTGTTGGGGAGGCCCCACCTGGAGTATTGTGTTCAGTTTTGGAGGCTGTGTCTTGCTAAGGATTTAAAAAGACTTGAAATGGTACAAAGAAAAGCTACAAAAATGGTATGGGATTTACGTTACAAGACATACGAGGAGAGACTTACTGACCTGAACATGGAGGAAAGGAGAAACAGTGGTGATATGATACAGATGTTCAAATATTTGAAAGGTATTAACCCGCAAACAAACCTTTTCTGGAGACGGGAAGGCAGTAGAACTAGAGGACATGAATTGAGTTTGAAGGGGGGCAGACTCAGGAAAAATGTCAGGAAGTATATTTTCACGGACAGGGTGGTGAATATTTGGAATACCCTCCCGCGGAAGATGGTGGAGATGAAAATGATAACAGAATTCAAAATGTGTGGGATAAACACAAAGAAATCCTGTTCAGAAGGAATGGATCCACAGAAGCTTAGTAAAGATGAAGCAAAGCTAGTGCTGGGCAGACTTCTATGGTCTGTGCCCTGAAAATGGCAAGGACAAATCAAGGTCAGGTATATATACAAAGTAGCATATACAGTGAATTTATCTTTTGGGCAGACTGGATGGACCGTACAGGTCTTTATCTGCCATCATCTACTATGCTACCATATTACTATGGCTAAAGAGAAGGGGACAGAGGATGGGGAAATAACAGCAATGCCCCTGCCCCTTTTGCAATATGGTTACAGGACAGAGAGAGCTGAACAGTGGGAGGGAAGGCATTGGGTAGAGATAGTGTCCTCTCCCTCCCGCAGCCAGGCCTCCGTGAGAAAGAGAGCACAGTCAGGGTGAGATGAAAGGACTTCATGTACCTGATCAGTTTTAGCATGAAGGGATCTACAATTAAGCAGAAGAAAAGACAAAGGGCCCCTTTTACCAAGCAGCAGCAAACGGGGCCTGCTCTGGCATCGGTGTGTTTTTCACACGCGCCAAGGCCCCCCTTTACCGCAGCAGGTAAAAGGGAAGTCTCTCTTGCCATGTGGCCATTTTGGGAGGGGGATCCCTTACCGCCACCCATTGAGGTGGCAGTAGGGGCTCCCGCATTAACCAGGCGGTAACCATGCAGCGCGCGGCACTGTCCAATTACTGCCGGGCACACTCCAGTACAACAAAAATAAATATATGTTTGTAGCGCCAGATATGACAGCACACTAGGGGTGGGAAGTACCACCATGCTGCTGTGATAGCCCGGTGGTACTTCCTGTTTAGCAAGCGGTAAGCCCACGTTGGGCTTAACGCCGCTTAGTAAAAGTGGCCCTAAGAGAGCAGAGCCAAAGAGAAAGAAGCAGTAAAGATGCTGGAAGAGGAAACAGACTGAGTGATATGTATGGAAAGTAACTGGGAAGTGCAAGGGATCAAGACCAGATGGCAAAGGGGTGGTGGAGGAGGAGTGGAAAGGGTCAGAAGCCATCATGGATCGGGATATGAGACATGAAAGGAAGAGACAGGAACAAGAAGAACAGAAAACAGGAAAAAAAAGTAATTTACCAAGAAGACAGGAGCCACAGTTTGTACTCAACTGTTGTCACCCAGGAATTGCCCCAAGGGGCATGTGCCACCGTAGTGCGGACACCGCTAGCAGGCTTCTTGAAATAGAGGTCAGGAGATCAATGATGTTACTCACAGGCAAACGCACCGAGTGGGAACACATGCACAGGGAGCCAGATACAGGCTGCTATTGGCCACCAGCAGTTTCTGCAGGAAGAAAACAGCATCAAATCAGGTACAGCAAAGCACAAAAGACATAAGTCAAAGAGGGACGCTGCTAGCAGTCTTCTTGAAATAGAGGTCAGGAGATCAGTGATGTCACTCACAGGAAAACCCATTGGGCAGGAGCACAGGCACAGGGAGCCAGATACAGACTGTTATTGGCCACCAGCAGTTTCTGTAGGAAGAAAACAGCAGCAAATCAGGTACCGCTGTGATCACTATAGGTCTTATTCTAGTGTTGGTGCAGCCTGCTTTACATGTATATTACCCAAGTAAAACAAATACTTCCCCCTGATATTCAAAAGAATTTAACCAGGTAGGAGAGGCACCTGCCTGATTAAATCCACTCTGGCAGTCTAAGCATTGATACTCAACGACACGTAACCAGACAGTGCTGCTGAATATCACCACAAGCCGCTCCTGCACTATCCGGTTAGTGTTGGGGTGGTCTGTAAGCGGAGCATAGGCAGGGCCTGTAAGGAGTCGGGAGTCACGACCTGCACAGGAATGGGGTTCACGGGAATCCCGCGGAACCCACGGGGTTACCGTGGAGATGGAAGCAGTTTCTGCGGGATTCCTGTGGGGATGGAAACAATTCCTGCAGGGTTCCCATGGAAGTGTAAGCTACACCTGTGCCAGCCTGTCATCTACCAAGTACCAAGTTCTTTGAGTGCTGTCTCCTCCTCCTCCTTGTTTTAACAGCACAAATGCGGAAAGTCTTCCATTAAGGAGGTGGTAGAGACACAAATGATGAAGGAATTCAAAAAGGCATGGGATAACAAAGAGGATCTCTAATTAGAAAATGGAAGTTATAAAAAAAAAAAAACCCTAAACTTAAATGGCTGCATGTGTGTGGCTGTGTCGAGTGACGCTTAGATGGCGAATCTGGCTGTGATTAACTAGGGCTGATACCGGACAGACTTGTATGGTCTGTGTTTAATATATGGCAATCTGGTTTAGGATGGGCTGGAAAGGGCTTAGACAGCAACTTCAGTGGCTGGAACATGATGACAGTGCTAGACAGACTTTTACGGTCTGTGTCCCACAAATAAGACAAATAGACTGGAGCGGGCTTTGATGGCAGCTCCAGCAGTTGGAACATAAGGATAGGGCCAGTTAGACTTCTATGGTCTATGTCCCAGAAACACCAAAGAAAGAACGTAATCAAGTATATAATATCACACTCATTGATTTAATCATGAATAGATGATGAGTGTGACTATTGGGCAGACTGAATGGACCGCTCAGGTCTTTATTTGCCATCACTTACTATGTTACTATTAATCCTCTTTCCTCTCGGGCTGATGCGCAGACCTCAGCTCTGACACAGGAACGAGCATCAGATGTCACCTGACCTACTGGTGCTTGCATGTGGTGACCTCTCAGCACACAGTGCCAGTGAATCAGTGACAAATCTTACATGTGTGTTCCAGAGTGTTCCAACTTCCATTTCTTCCTTGCCTGCAGTGCTGTGGCTCAAATCCAGAGAGAGACTGAGAGAGCTGACCGGAATCTTGCGAGGTTGGGTGGGAATGGGTTAAATTCTTGCGGGGATGGGTAGGGATGGGTAATATTCCATTGGGGCCGGGTGGGGAAAGGTAAGATTCCAGCAGGGACAGGCGGGGATGGGTAAGATTTCTAGTCAGGACTTAACCGGTTAGCGACTATATTCAGATCACTGTCTGCTTAAGCAAGCAGCTAAAGTAGTTACTGAGCTAACTGGGCACCAGTCTGAAAATTGTCCCATGCCTTGTTAACTAGCTGGAACAGCACTGGGGCTCCTGATCTCTCAACCCCCCCCCCCCAAACCCACTCCCCCTTTCCTCTCCCCACAGGACAAAACAACCCTGCTTCGAGTTCTCACTCCCGTAGTCCCCCCCGGGGCCTACCTCATAGGCCATGGTTGTCAAAGGGGGGGGGGGATCCTACAGGCAGGAGTGATTCTTACTCACTCCAATCCATCAAGGCTCTGTAACCAAAATGGCTGCTGCTCCTTGCAGGCTCAATATCAGCCAGACTGAGAATAAATATCAACCCCTGTGTTATCTCTTCTTGATGCAGGGATTTCCTAAAAGGCTTCCCCAGATATCAGCAGCAGCTTTGATGGCATGCTCCAAATGGAACATCTTCCTGAGCTTTGCAGTAAATCTTTCTGTAATGAACGGAGTTTCCCATAGGCCCATCAGTGCCTCAGTTCCCATTTTAGCATCAGATACCGCATTCAATTCAAGCTTCTCCTTCTTACCTACAAATGCACTCAGTCTGCTGCCCCTCACTACCTTTCTACCCTCATCTCCCCTTACGTTCCCGCCCGTAACCTCTGTTCACAGGACAAATCCCTCCTTTCTGTACCCTTCTCCACCACCGCCAACTCTAGGCTCATTCTGCCTCGCCTCACCCTATGCTTGGAACAACCTTCCTGAGCCCTTACGCCAAGCCCCCTCCCTGCCCATCTTCAAGTCTTTGCTTAAAACCCACCTCTTCAATGCTGCATTCGGCACCTAACTCTTACCCTTCAGTAAATCCAGACTGCCCCAATTTGACCGCCCCTATCGGACTGACCGTTCACTTGTCTCTTAGATTGTAAGCTCTTTGAGCAGGGACCGTCCCTCTTTGTTAAATTGTACAGCGCTGCGTAACCCTAGTAGCATTTTAGAAATGTTAAGTAGTAGTAGTAGTTAGCAGGCTCATAAGAGAAGTACGATAACCCCCAAGAGAAGATTCCACTTGCCTTCTTTCCCATAGCTTGATTTAAGTCAGTCTGTGACAGATTGAATAGATATTTATATTATTGCTGGGGGTGTGAGAATCTTTGCCCACATAGAAATATAGTATGATCTGGTCTACTGTTCACAAATATCTCTTAAAAACTCCAGTATGTTAATCTTCAAAAATAAATTTCCTAACTACAGTAATACTTTCATACTATTATGCGCCTCTTATTTTGGCCATAGGACTTGATCATTTCATACTGATCTAAAGAGGGGGCAGAATCATAGGCGCCCGGTATTGGAGGCTTGGGGAGGCTAAGCCTCCCCAGCCGCAGCGACGGTGGTGTGCTAATTCTTCGGGGCAGTCTTGCCTGCCTGCCCGCCCCGCTGCCAGTGCTGATTCCCACGTTGGCACTGCGCTGCTGGCGTTCGCGCTTTAAAAATGGCCGCTGAGAATTCCAGCGGCCTCGTGAGACTTCTGTAAGTCTCACCGGCCATTTTGAAGCGTGAATGCCGGAAGCGGCAGCGCCAGTGGGGGAGAGTCAGCGCTCGCAGCGGGCAGGCAAAACTGCCTGGCCGCCCGGCGCCCGCCCCGAAGAATTTGAAGAGTCAGGATCCGGAGGGAGAGAGGAGAATAATTCATGCAGGGCAGGGGAGGGTCACTGCTGGACATGGGTGGATGGAGGGCAGGGGAAGGAGGGTCACTGGGCGTGGGTGCATGCAGGGCAGGGGCGAGAAGGGTCACTGCTGGACATGGGTGCATGCAGGGCAGGGGAGAGGAGGGTCACTACTGGACATGGATGGATGGAGGGCAATGGATAGGAGGGGAGTGAGAAGAAATGCTGGACATGGATGGAGGGGAGAGAAAAGCGAGGAAGGAGATGAGATGAGGGAAAAGGAAGAGAGGAGAAAAACTGCACATGGATGAAGAAAATAGGCAGAAACTGAGGACCAGAAATGAAGAAGAAAGGCGGAAAATAAAAGAAATAAATGGAAAGGAAGCCCTGAAAATGGAGTTAAGAGGACAGATAGTAGCAGAATCGGATACTGGGCCAGCATGATCAGAAAAACAAAGTCACCAGACAACAAAGGTAGAAAAAAATCATTTTATTTTCATTATAATGTTTGGAATATGTCCACTTTGAAAATCAGGTGCTCAACATTAAAAGTTTATATTTATTTATTTACTTATGTATGGCATTTTATCCCACATTAAACATGAATTAGGATGTTTTGTGGCTCTACATGAGAATTGTGATATTATGATCCCTTGTTTCATATTGTTGACAGTCTGCATTTTCCGTATGGGTGGTATATTGGTGTATTAGGTTCTGCCCAGTGTAATATTTATGGTACAGTAAGGTTCTGTGTGTGTTTTTGCACAAAGTTGTGCATAGTGTTTTGCAGTTGAGCGATTGTGGTTAGTATATGCTTTGAGCAACCACTTTATTCTTTGACATATGATACATAGCTAATATCTAAATTTAATAAAAGGTATTAATTGTGACTTTTATTTATTTATTTTTTCTGTGTGTTATCAGACAATTATGGATTTAAGCTCCACCCCTGGCCCCACCCCTAACCCCACCCCCTTTAGCCTCCCCAAACAGTTGGGCCACCGACCGCCTATGGGCAGAATAATTACGATGTAGTATTAAGACTCCCATCACTTATTCTTATATGAATCTGTAAAAATAAAGTGGGTATTGTAAATAATTCTGTTACATATACCATGTTTGCAAACAGGTGGAGGCACATTTTAGACAGAACATGCAAATCAGGTCAGGATGTGTCAAGTTCTGCTAGTATTTTAGAATAGAATCTACTGACACAGAGCCCGTTCTAAAATACATGTAGGAAAATATGTGTATGTACCTGTTACATGCGGCAGAAGCATTCGTTTTTCAAGCATTGCTATCTAAACTATCAGCAGGGTCAACACGGCAACATAATGACATTTTCTAATACTATTTTAGGTAGTGAATAGAAGTAAAACAAAACATAAGATTAAATGATATCTGTTTTATTGGACTAAATTGGTACATTTTTTTTACTACATTTCAAAGGCAATACCTTCTTCTTCAGGTCAGAACATAGCAAAAGATGGCAAATATCAGAATATATACAGTGGTGGAAATAAGTATTTGATCCCTTGCTGATTTTGTAAGTTTGCCCACTGACAAAGACATGAGCAGCCCATAATTGAAGGGTAGGTTATTGGTAACAGTGAGAGATAGCACATCACAAATTAAATCCGGAAAATCACATTGTGGAAAGTATATGAATTTATTTGCATTCTGCAGAGGGAAATAAGTATTTAATCCCTCTGGCAAACAAGACCTAATACTTGGTGGCAAAACCCTTGTTGGCAAGCACAGCGGTCAGACGTCTTCTGTAGTTGATGATGAGGTTTGCACACATGTCAGGAGGAATTTTGGTCCACTCCTCTTTGCAGATCATCTCTAAATCATTAAGAGTTCTGGGCTGTCGCTTGGCAACTCGCAGCTTCAGCTCCCTCCATAAGTTTTCAATGGGATTAAGGTCTGGTGACTGGCTAGGCCACTCCATGACCCTAATGTGCTTCTTCCTGAGCCACTCCTTTGTTGCCTTGGCTGTATGTTTTGGGTCATTGTCGTGCTGGAAGACCCAGCCACGACCCATTTTTAAGGCCCTGGCGGAGGGAAGGAGGTTGTCACTCAGAATTGTACGGTACATGGCCCCATCCATTCTCCCATTGATGCGGTGAAGTAGTCCTGTGCCCTTAGCAGAGAAACACCCCCAAAACATAACATTTCCACCTCCATGCTTGACAGTGGGGACGGTGTTCTTTGGGTCATAGGCAGCATTTCTCTTCCTCCAAACACGGCGAGTTGAGTTCATGCCAAAGAGCTCAATTTTTGTCTCATCTGACCACAGCACCTTCTCCCAATCACTCTCGGCATCATCCAGGTGTTCACTGGCAAACTTCAGACGGGCCGTCACATGTGCCTTCCGGAGCAGGGGGTCCTTGCGGGCACTGCAGGA
Organism: Microcaecilia unicolor; assembly: GCF_901765095.1. Classification (NCBI taxonomy): domain Eukaryota; kingdom Metazoa; phylum Chordata; class Amphibia; order Gymnophiona; family Siphonopidae; genus Microcaecilia; species Microcaecilia unicolor. The sequence goes on along the minus strand of NC_044035.1, from coordinate 240,350,562 downwards.
TTGCAATCCGTTATGTCGTAATGTGTTACCAATGGTTTTCGTGGTGACAGTGGTCCCAGCTGCCTTGAGATCATTGACAAGTTCCCCCCTTGTAGTTGTAGGCTGATTTCTAACCTTCCTCATGATCAAGGATACCCCACGAGGTGAGATTTTGCGTGGAGCCCCAGATCTTTGTCGATTGACAGTCATTTTGTACTTCTTCCATTTTCTTACTATGGCACCAACAGTTGTCTCCTTCTCGCCCAGCGTCTTACTGATGGTTTTGTAGCCCATTCCAGCCTTGTGCAGGTGTATGATCTTGTCCCTGACATCCTTAGACAGCTCCTTGCTCTTGGCCATTTTGTAGAGGTTAGAGTCTGACTGATTCACTGAGTCTGTGGACAGGTGTCTTTCATACAGGTGACCATTGCCGACAGCTGTCTGTCATGCAGGTAACGAGTTGATTTGGAGCATCTACCTGGTCTGTAGGGGCCAGATCTCTTACTGGTTGGTGGGGGATCAAATACTTATTTCCCTCTGCAGAATGCAAATAAATTCATATACTTTCCACAATGTGATTTTCCGGATTTAATTTGTGATGTGCTATCTCTCACTGTTACCAATAACCTACCCTTCAATTATGGGCTGCTCATGTCTTTGTCAGTGGGCAAACTTACAAAATCAGCAAGGGATCAAATACTTATTTCCACCACTGTAAGTGAAACAAAGCCATTCCAATCACAGCCTCAAGGGGGGGAGGGTAGGGATCAGAAATAGGGAAAGATGGATGGATGATCAGAGGTGGTAAAGCAATATCATTATATTGTTTATAATGTGATTGGAAACCCAGATCTTTGTTAAGTCCTGTATGATATGTGTCAAGATATTTAATCATTTTAACTTCAAAAGTCTTACGTTCCTGGATTGTTTTAAAATGTCCTTTTAGTATTCTGACCATGAAGTCATTGATGAAGTGCTCTGGTCTTGCAAAGTGCTCTCATATGGAGGTGTCACCCTGGCTAGCTTTGTAGTGTTTATTGTGGTGCCTGTGTAAGTTGATTCTTGTCTTAAATATCTGGCCTGGCTCCCCAACACAGCATCCTTCTTCACATTTTTGCATTGAATGTGCTTCTTAAAATGCCATATATATCATTTGATACAAAAAATGTGACAATCCTCCCCACTTGCTTGGGAGGGGATCAGTGGGTGGTCAGGAAGGGATCAGAACTTGTTGGAGGGTCCAGGAGGAGGGATCGGTATCAGGGAATGGGGGAATTGGAACTTGTGAGGAGTTTGTCATATTCAGGCTGATATTCAGCAGGGATCTGCATAAGAACCGGCAGCTATCATAAGCTTAGAGACTCCTGTATATTCAATGCTGTTGCCTAGACATGGCCCAGCATGGAACATCTGGGTCTAATTTAACTGGAAATAGTCCGCTCAAAAATGTTGACTGCTGCTAGCTGAATATTGACCAGTATATTGTTTGGTGTTAACATACTATTGCCAGTTATTTGTATTCTGTAATCATATTCAGCCAAATAATGTCTTTACTTATGAATCCTGTAATGCATAGCCAGACTGATGTGTATGTACTGGAAAAATATATGTATATGTCATCCATTTTAGTTAAATACATGTCTATGTTTTCTGAAGCTGTCAGAGCACCCAGTATTCTTTGCCAGTATCACTTTCAGGTTGGGCTGCATGTTAGTTGCAATTAATGCCATGGCTAATGCGTTAATAACTAGTCGCGATTTAAAAAATTAATCGCTCCTAGAGATTGTGTTGCACGACATTTCTTTCCCATATCACTCCTGCCCCTCATACATGGTCTGGTATCTCCACTCAGCTGTCTTTTCTCCAAGCTGAAGAGCCCTAGCCGCTTTAGCCTTTCCTCATAGGGAAGTCTTCCCATCTCCTTTATCATTTTCTTCACCTTTCTCTGTACCTTTACTAATTCCACTATATCTTTTTTGAGATGTGATGACTAGAACTGAACACAGTATTCGAGGTGCGGTTGCACCACGGAGTGATACAATGGCATTACGTACAACATCCTCATTTTTGTTTTCCATTCCTTTCCTAATAATACCTAACTTTCTATTTGCTTTCTTAGCCGCTGCCACACACTGAGCAGAGTGTTTCAATGTATCATCAATGATGATGCCTAGATCCCTTTCCTGGTCAGTGACTCCTAATGTGGAACCTTGTATTACATAGCTATAATTTGGGTTCCTCTTTCTCACATGCATCACTTTGCACTTGCTCGCATTAAACGTCATTTGCCATTTAGATGCCCAGTCTCATAAGGTCTTCTTGTAATTTTTCACAATTCTCTTGTGATTTAACAACTTTGAATAACTTTGTGTCATCAGCAAATTTAATTACCTCACTAGCACTGAGAATACTAACAATTTAACCTTACTCTCTGTTTTCTATCTTTTAACTAGTTTTTAATCCATAATAAGACACTACCTCCTATCCCATAACTCTCTAATTTCCTCTGGAGTCTTTCATGAGGTACTTGGTCAAACGCCTTTTGAAAATCCAGATACACAATATCGACTGGCTCACTTTTATCTACATGTGTGTTCAGCCCAGTGCTTGTTTTGTAGAAAAAAAAGGTGCCGGTACTCATTATGGGCGGGGCCACCACATATGGCTCCACCCCTATGATAGCCACACCCCTTATACCAGCCATGGCGCATATAAACGGACATCATTGAAAATATACTAATATAGGAAAAAAACAATAACTTGTGATTTTTTTTCATTATAAATCATTTCTGTAAGATGTTACAGCTCCAGTATACCCAGTGCAAAATAAGACAGCAGATGTAAATTCTCAAATTGGACAAATTCCAAACACTAAAATGAAAATAAAATGATTTTTTTCTACCTTTGTTGTCTGGTGACTGTTTTCTATCCATACTGGTCCAAGTGTCTGATTCTGCTGCTTTCTATCTGTTCTCTTAACTCCGTTTCCAGGGCTTCCTTTCCATTTATTTCTTTACTTTCCTCCTTTCTTCTTCCATGTCCAGCATTTCTCCTCTCTCCCCGCCAACCCCTCCATCCCTCCATGTCCAGCAATTCTCCTCTATCTCCTGCTCTGCTCTCCTCTCCATCCGTTTCTAGCATTTCTCCTTCCTCCCCTGCCATCCCATCCATGTGCATCTCCTTCCTATCTTCCCTCCCCTCCATCCATGTCCAGCATGTCTCCTCTCTCCCCTGCCCTCCCCTCCCATGTCCAGTGATTCTCCTCTCTCCCCTGCCCTCCCTTCCTCTCCTATCCAAGTCCAGCAATTCTCTCTTCCCTGCCTTCCCCTTCCATCCATGTCCAGCAATTCTCCATTCTCCTCTCTCCTCTCTCACCTGCCCTGCCATTCCATCCAATCCATGTCCAGAATGATTCTCCTCAGGGATCACGGCTGGGTGCAAACAGCAGGGAGCGGGCAGGTGAGCCCCCGGACCCAGAAAAAAGGTGCCGGTGCGCCGTACCGGCACAAAAAAAGCACTGGTTCAGCCCGTCAAAGAAATGTAATAGATTGGCGAGGCAAGATTTCCCTTTTCTAAATCCACGTTGGCAGTGTCTCATTAATCCATGCTTTTGAATATGCTCTGTAATTTTGTTCTTTATAATAGTCTCTACCATTTTGCCCAGCACCGACGTCAGGCTCACCGGTCTATAATTTCCTGGATCTCATTTGGAACCTTTTTTTTATTAAAAACGGCGTCACATTGACCACCCTCCAATCTTCCAGTACCATGCTTGATTTTAAAGATAAATTGCGTATTACTAACAATAGTTCCAAAAGTTCATTTTTCAATTCTATCAGTACTCTGGGATGAATACCGTCTGGTCCAGGAGATTTGATACTCTTCGGTTTGTCAATTGAGCCATTACATCCTCCAGGTTTATAGAGATTTCATTCAGTTTCTCCAACTCGTCAGCTTTGAATACCATTTCTGGCACCGGTATCTGTCCCAATTCTTCCTCGGTGAAGAACCTCTCTTGTCTGGCCCCTTTTCCTCTACTGCTAATTCCAGACTCTGTTCCTTTTATCTCGCTGCACCTCACGCCTGGAATAGACTTCCCGTACCTGTACGTATAGCCCCGTCTTTGGCCGTTTTCAAATCCAGGCTAAAAGCCCACCTCTTTAACGCTGTTTTTGACTCCTAACCACTATTCACTTGCCCTTTATACCTTTTATCCCCACCTCTTGAATTCCCTTACCTCTTAATTGTTCTGTTTGTGTGCCTGTCCTACTTAGATTGTGAGCTCTTTGAGCAGGGACTGTCTTTTTCATGTAGGTGTACAGCGCTGCGTATGCCTTGTAGCGCTATAGAAATGATAAGTAGTAGTAGTAATCTCTCCATTATGGCTTTGTCTTTCCTGAGTGCCCGTTTTACCCCTTGGTCATCTAGCGGTCCAACTGATTCTTTTGCCAGCTTCTTGCTTTTAATGTATCTAAAAAAAAACTTTTACTATGTGTTTTTGACTCCAATGCAATCTATTTTTCAAAGTCCCTCTTAGCCTTCCTTATCAGTGCTTTGCATTTGACGACATTTCTTATGCTGTTTCGTATTATTTTCAGTTGGTTCCTTCTTCTATTTTCTGAAGGATTTTCTCTTAGCTCTAATAGTTTCTTCCCACACCTCACTTTATAACCATGCCAGTTATCATTTTGTGTTCCTTCTTCCTTTTTTAACATATGGAATATATTTGACCTGGGCTTCCAGGATTGTAATTTTGAATAGCATCCACGCTTGATGCTGAAATCAGAATTACTGCCGGGCATATGCACTACCCTAGTGATAGTGCCAATTGGGCGCGTGCTACTCACACATTAGCCCTCCTGCACCTTTGTAAAAGGGCCCCTTAATGTGAAGAAGCCCATGGGAATAGAATGGGCTTCTTTGCATTCAGCGTGCCACTAATCAGTAGCACAGCTTTGTATAGGAGCCCTAAGTACTGAATATCGGAACTTAACTGGCTACATGCTGACTCTGCACCCAGAATGCTCCCAAAATAGCCAGTATTCAGTTCGGTTCTAACTGATTATTTTCAGTAGCACTAACCGGTTAAGTTCCACTGAAAATTAATGGTTAGCCACAAACAGATGATTTAACCAGCCAGGAGCTGTTTCTGGCCAGTTAAATAACTTTGGATATCGACCCAATTGAGTTTGATTTTGTGGTATTTCATTGCCTATTTTGCAGTAAATATTTTAACAATAGCTCATTGATTTATCTGGTTTTTGTACATTGAAATTATATCTAGATTTCTTGTATTTTTCACTTAGTATAAACATTTTTTAAAAATCTATCGGTTATTATTTGCACTTACTATTTACTCCTTCCTCTCTACTGCTCTTTCACTGTTTCCTTTCTGCTTTTTGTTGTGGGTGGTTTGCTTCTCCTTTTATTCACCTGCATCAAAGATTTACCATGGTCCACTAGTTGAGAGACAATATAGTAAAGTATTCCATTCTCTGATAGAATTCATTTTAAAGTGTTAAATTGGTGGATTGACTAAAATGCTTCTTTTCTTTGCTTTCCTTGGTATTATAACTGCAATTTTGAAGGTAATGTTGCTGATTCATAAATTAAATTGCAATAATGCATGTGTATGTGTGTGTGTGTGTAGATAACTATAGCTATAGTTTTGTCACTGTTTCAAATTCAACACAAGCCATTTCCCTTGACAAAATGATAGAAAAGTTAATTGCTCACACTGGCTTTAAATTGGAATTGAAATTTGCAAAGTGTTAAAGGTTTATGAGATCTAAATCATCAGAAGCTTAAATTACATTCCCGTGATAAAATATTAATAAATCAATTAAAACATAAGCCGAGTATAATATTACTTTTTTGTAAGAACCTTGAACATCAATGATTCATTAGGGCATGCAGCAACAATTATTGTATCTTTTACTTGTTTTCTTTCAACTTACAAGCTCTGCATAACCCTATCTGAAAGATGCATGTATGTATATATAGACACACACACACATATATACACACACTTGGAGTCCACTCCTAAATCATATACTGATGCTCTTCATGCATCAGTTTTCTAAAGTTAAGCATGTTGAATGGATTCATATTGATGGGTGAAAGGTTCTGTTGCATTCCACAACATGACAGTCATTATCCAGATATTTACCCTAGGCAGCATTATCTGTTGATTTTTAGTGGTATTATATGGATAGTACCATTAAAACTCCTTACAGACAGCCTCAGAACTTTCTGGATAGTGCCAGGTTGGAGCATAGGCTCTCCAGCACTCATCATACTCCATCCATATATTCAATGCCACTTGCTGAATATAGAGATTATCATTGATCATTGTGGCAATATTTTAAAAAGCACCCTCCATGGGGTTTAAATGTTAGGCCCGATATTTCTGAGCTACCTAAATTTTGAATTCCTTAGTATTGACTTGCCAACCATTTTATTGATCAATCAGTTCTCCTTCACTCAGTCCTCATGTTGGAATGAATGGGCTATATAAATATTTTCAAAATGCTCATATTGATGCAAAATCTGCATGTACTTTACGGTAGTCTTTTTTTACTAGTTTTCAATGGGATAGTACACAAGGACTTTCACTTTGAGAATTGCAATAGGTTCAAAGCACATTTAGTTACTTGTACCTGCTTTTTGTTTGGGTCAATATGGCTTTAAAAGTATGGTGGTGATCCTGTAAGTTGGCAAAGGTGTCACAAAAGGGCAGGCTTAGCACCAATTCCATAGTGGCTTAAGGGTGCATCTAAGCTGTTATAGAATTGCTGCAAGAAACATTAGCATGCTTAGTTAGGTCAGGTGAATGGCAGGCATAAGTGGGTGTACCTAAGTGCACCATGAAAGTTCATGACAGTCCATGACATCCCTGTACTCCGCCTACATGTATGCCCTCTGACAACCAGTCTAAAGCAAATGTTGCCAGCACAGTAACTTTTGTGCATTGATCCCTGAGTGTTACATGTTTGATTATTTTCCAGTTGGTGAGAGGTTGTGTTTGTGTACTCGGTGCAAAGAGGGAACAGGTCTGATCCCTGGAGTCTAGAGTAGCAGACTTGGAGGAGCTGAGGCAGACAGAGAATTATAAAGAGGAGGCCTACAGGGACATAGTAGAGGAGTACCACCTTAAGTCGGATTTCCACTATGCTGTCATGGAGTAGAAAGATCATCTGAAGGCAGAGCATCACCTTAGAGAGGCAGGAAATGATCCTGCAGCCAGGACCAGCCTTCCAGGGGATGCAATATCCTCTCCCACCAAAGATGTGTCTCTAGGAAGGAAGGGTTAGGCTGGCCGTTTTAGTTGGAGATACAATCATCAGGCATATAGATAGTTGGGAGGCTGGTGGATATGAGGATTTCTTGGTCACTTGCTTGCCTGATACAAAGGTGGCAGACCTCATGTGTCACCTAGATAAGTGCTGGGAAGGAAACTGTTATCTTTGTACATGTGGGTACCAGCGACATAGGAAAATGTGGAAGGGAGGTCCTGGAAGAGAAATTTAGGTTCTTAGATAGAAATCTGAAACCGAGAACCTCTAGGGTAGCATTTTCAGAAGTGCTTCCCATTCCACATGCAGGGCCCAAGAGACAGGCAGAGCTCCGAAGTCTCAATTCATGGATGAGACAATAGTGCAGGTAAAAGGGTCTTAGATGTGTTAGGAACTGTACAACAATCTGGGGAAGAGGGAGCCAGTTCAGAAAGATGGGCTTCACCTCAACCATTCCTTCATGAAAAGCACACTTGGTGCTGTGCACTAAATTCAATGAAGGTCTTTTTCAAGACCAACCTACAGTATCAATATCCAAGGTATATTCGATATTGAAAGACTTCCAGATCAGTAAAAAGACTCCTGCAGCAGGCCTATAGCTGAAATACAGTATTATATCAAGTCTTTGATCAATAAAACCCACTACAGACTTTAGACCTTTTGTCCTGGTTTTCTTGGGTGCATGATCTACTTTCCACTGTCTTTTCTGTTGTGTACCTTTTGTGGGATTTTAGCGTTCTTCAGCATAGACGGATTTTCAATGGAGCTTTGAAGATATCTCACCAAAACAGGGAAGTTAGGGCATCCTGATATTGAGGTTGGAATAAAGACCATAGTAGACCAAGTGCTTTTAAATAAAGAGCAGACAGACTTGAAAGATTGCAAATTACCACTGTCAACTGCTGAACAAGTTAATGGTTATACAAATTGTTGTTTGAAGTGTTCGTATACAAATGCTAGAAATCTAAAAAATAATATGGAAGGAGTTAGAATATAAAGTGCTAAATAAAAAGATACTGTAGATATAATAGGCATCTCTGAGATCTGGCAGAAGAAAGATAACCAATGGGAAACTATATTACAAGGGTGCAAATTATATCGCAATGATAGGGTGGATCAAATTGGTGGAGGGATATCACTTTATGCAAAAGAGGGCCTTGAATCAAATAGACTAAAAGTTCATCAGGACACAAAGAGGGGCATAATTGAAAGGGGCACCCAGGTTTTCCCGAGGACATCCTCGCAGGACGTCCCGGCGAAGGGGCGGGGAAACCTGTATTATTGAAACAAGATGGGCGTCCATCTTTCATTTTGATAATATGGTCGGGGGCGCCCAAATCTGGAAATTTAGGTCATCCCTAGAGATGGTCGTCCTTAGACTTGGTCATTTCTGATTTTCAGTGATAATGGAAACTAAGGACGCCCATCTCAGAAATGACCAAATGCAAGCCCTTTGGTCGTGGGATGAGCCAGCATTCGTAGTTCACTGGTCCCCCTGACTTGCCAGGACATCAACCGGGCACCCTAGGGGGCACTGCAGTGGACTTCAGAAAAAACTCCCAGGTACATAGGTCCCTTACCTTGTGTGCTGAGCCCCCCAAAACCTACTCCCCACAATTGTACACCACTACCATAGCCCTTATGGGTGAAGACGGGCACCAAGATGTGGGTACAATGGGTTTGTGGTGGGTTTTGAAGGGCTCACATTTACCACCACAAGTGTAACAGGTAGGGGGGATGGGCCTGGGTCCACCTGCCTGAAGTGCACTGCACCCACTAAAACTGCTCCAGGGACCTGCATACTGCTGTCATGGAGCTGGGTATGATATTTGAGGCTGGCATAGAGGCTAGCAAAAAATATTTTTAGTTTTTTTTTAGGGTGGGAGGGGGTTAGTGACCACTGGGGGAGTAAGGGGAGGTCATCCCTGATTCCCTCCTGTGCTCATCTGGTCAGTTTGGGCACCTTTTTGTGGCTTGGTTGTAAGAAATAAAGGACCAGGTAAAGTCACCCAAGTGTTCGTCAGGGACACCCTTTTTTTCCATTATGGGTCGAGGACGCTCGTGTATTAGGCATGCCGAAGTCCCGCCTTCGCTACGCCTCCAACACGCCCCTGCGAACTTTGGTCGTCCCCATGATGGAAAGCAGTTGGGGATGCCCAAAATCGGTTTTCCATTATACCGATTTGGGTGACCCTGTGAGAAGGACACCCATCTTTCAATAAGCCTGAAAATATACCTTGGAAACTTTATGGCTAGAAAGTCTATCTGTAAAGGGGAAAAGGATAATGATAGGAATGTACTACCATCTGCTGGGCCTGAATGAATAGACAGAAGCTAACAAACTAGGGAATGTAATATTAATGAATGATTTCAATTACCCCAATATTGACTGGATAAATGTAACATCAGGTCTTCTGTTGAGATAAAGTTTCTAGGTGAAATCAAGGAATGCTGTATGAAGCAGCTGGTTCAGGAACCAACAAGGTGAGGAGCAATTCTAGATCTAGTCATTAGTGGACCGCATGATCTTGTAATGGTGCTGGGGACCACTTAAAAACTGTGATAATCACATGATCAAATTTGATTTAATAACTGGAATATGTATACATAGGAAATCCAATACATTAGCATTTAACTTTAAAAAAGGAGAGTATGATAATTTACATCAGGTATGGGTGTTTTCCAAAAACATGGGATAGTGAAAGAGCACCCCCCCTCCATTGGCAGGACTGTAGATGGAGGCCTTATGCTCAGCTTAGAGTGAACAGTATAGAGGTCAAGGTCATTGTGGAGAGACTAAATGAATTCTTTGCTTCAGTCTTCACTGAGGAAGATGTTGAGGAGATACCCATGCTAGAAATTATATTTAATGGTTATAAGTGGAGGAACTGAAACAAATGTCTGTAAATCTGAAAGATGTAATGGGGCATTTTGACAAAGTAAAGAATAGCAAATCATCTGGGCCTGATTACATACATCCCAGAGTACTAATAGAAATAAAAAGTAAACTCATGGAGCTATTAGTTAATACCAAGAGTGATACGAGAAGATTGGAGGGTGGCCAATTTAACACTAATTTTTACAAAGCATTCTGGAGGTGACCTGGGAAATTATAAATTGGTGAGCTTGATGTTAGTTCTGAGCAAGATGGTAGAGACAATTAAAAATAGCAAAATTATTGAGTATATACATAGGCATGGATTAATGGGACAAAGCCAGCATGGATTTAGCCAAAGGAAATCTTGCCTCACCCATCTTTTACATTTCTTTGAAGGGGTGAATAAACATTGTGTTGCAATATGTGACTTATATTCTGCCTTTATCCAACAGAATGCAAAGCAGATAATAAAAATAGTATCTTCACATTAGAAAGAATTTACAATTCTTGATATACAAATACAAAAATAAAAACATTAAATGAACAGATAGTTATTCACTACCATAACCTCATCTAAACAGGTGGATAAAGGTGAGCCAGTTGATACTGTGTGACTGGATTTTCAGAAGACATTTGGAAAAGTACCTCATGAACAACTTCTATATTCTCCCAAGCTTCTATAACATCATGTATTAATATATCAAGCTATTTTATACATTCATCTAATGCCATGAACTTCTGGCCTATATGGTGACTAGTTGGAACTCAACAGGAACGTTTGTGATAGAAAAAAAGAGCTATACTACTTTACATTTCTGAAGTGGATGATGTTAAGGGTCTAAATGTTCAGCAATTGAACATAATGAACAGTTTGATGTCCCTGTTAAAGCCTTTTGAACAGTTAACCTGTGAAGTAAGTATTTACTCATCAACTCTTTTTGCCTGCAGTGATGGTTTTACTCCTCTTCCACAATAATATGTCTGATGATGGAATAAAGAAAGCACTATCAGAGTCCATGAAATCTGTTACAGAGCAAATTTCACATCTCTTTGAAGATGCATTATTGACCCAAGGTTTAAATTACAAATAATAACTGATTAATTAAAATGGACTGAGGTGAAAATTAGATTCTTCTCAACTGTGCACGGACTTGTTGAATATTCATATGATTCATCCCAGCCTTCAGATAATCTGAAATTAACTGAAACTGAAGATGAACCTACAGAACATGTCAGGAAAGTTCTTCAGCTCTATTTAATTTTTGGGCTGCATAGGATTCTTCAAGTGTGCAGTAAAGGGAAAATTTCAACAACTTCAGACCTGAAAACTGAAATTAAAATTCCTTACAGAGCCGTGTTTACCAAGAACTGAAGACCCAGTTCTATGGCAGAAAATGAATCAACAAACTTTCTCAACCCGGAATTTTCCTGTCACAAGTGTGTCAAGTGAAAGGCTTTTTAGTACAGTTGGGGCCACTTTATCTAAAAGGATAATTTGTCTTTCCAATGAAAACAGAAAACCTTTGGTGTTTCTGAAATCAAACTCAGAAAACTTTCAATAGGTCTCCTAAGAATAATTCTCCTTAGTTGTAAGGTAGAAGTAAAGAATAGTAGTGGAGTTATTAAAAAGCACAATAAAAAATGATAAAACTCCCTAAGAATGTAATAACAATAATGCCATTGCTGATGTTACTTTAATAATTAGAAATGATATTGTTTCATGTTAATTTGCTGTTGCCAATTATTCCTATTCGATATTCATATTTGGCCAATTAGCAGAACAGCTGTAGTATCAACCAACAATCAAAATTACAGATTAAATAGCACTTTCTTCTTTAGCAACAATAATGAATGTTGCAAAGTCACCTGATTGATATATCTTGGCATTTTCCATGCTATTCAGTTTAAATAAGAATTTTGGAACATACCATGCACAGTGTAGTAATCACATTCATTAATTGACAACATGATCTGCTTTGAAGTATTCTGTGGTATATTGAGCAAAACTGATTAAAAGAAATTAATTGTTTTTGTTAATTACCTGTTGCAAAATATACTGATTTTCAGTACAGTTATATTGCTACCATATTCTTCATTCTCATAAGTAAGACTTGTCCCTTTTATCGTTATATATCTATTTGCAGAAGAAATCAATATATATCATAATTAATATGACCAAAAAAGAATGTCAACCTATGGAATACAGTTATGAGCAATTTGCTTCTGGTATCATGAAATCAATTGGTGGTGGGTACCGAATGCATAAATAGTTTATACTTAAAATACTGGCTCTGGGAATATTTAAATTTTGGCTATATCAGTGGCTATACAGCCAAAATTTAGAACATCTAGAGGTGTTGTCAAACTGCAGTCCTGGAGGACTGCAAAACAGGTTTTCAAGATCTCCTTAATAAATATGCACGAAATATATTTGCATGGAGTGTCTTTGTTGTGTGCAAATACATGTCTTCATTATCCATTAGAGCTCCCTGAAAACCAGGCTGGTTGCAATCCTCTAAGATTGCAGTTTGTCACACCTGACACCATATTCAGTGCCAGTACCCGTATACCTAAGCAACCAGATAGGACTGCATGAATACCTGTCCAACCTTTGGCTGCTTAGCTATGCCTCCACACTTGTTGAGTTCAGTATTTTAATAAGAAAATCTAAGGCTGCAAGATAGCATTACACTAAAATCAGATCAGCTTAAAACTCATCATCAGATGGAAGCTATTCTGGGGGTGGAGGAATAAGCTATATGTAGGGCAGTGAAAATTGGCTGTCCAACTAGCAGGTACAATTTTAAATATATAACATATATGATTAAAGTTATGCATATATATATATATATATATATATATATATATATATATATATACACACACACACACACACAGTGCAATCCGCTTAAGTGCAAGGGTCTGGGACCAAGGAAATACGTGCAGTTAACCGGAGCATGCACTTAACCATTGTGACCCAAAGAAGCTTGACATCTGATAAACATATGTACAGTACTGTTTATTATACGTACAGTATACAGTCTTCGTTAACTGACGTTAGGCTTACTTGAAGTAATCAGTCATAGTCCTCTGTCCACACTTGTATATGTGAGTTCCATAGACTACGTCTGCCAGATGGTACAAACTGTCATAGCACTGATTCCAGGCTTCTTTCTGCATATGTAGGGAATCCAACAGCCCTTGGTCCCACAGCTCCCCCCTGATCTGTCATCTCCCTCTCCTTCCCTTTCCTGAGTTCTCGCCAAAGACCTTAGGATGGAAATGAATTTACAAATATATAAAAGAAATTAATATCCTGGATTTTTCAGACTGGCTAGCAGGATGATGGGGAGCTATAGCTGTGATATTATGAAGAGTTCATTCTAGATTTAGCCTATATAAATGGTTAATCCATGTGTAGATGGAATGATGTTTTTAATGTAGTTTTTGTTGTATGATGTTTTTGATAATGAATGTATTTTTATGTAAACCACTTTGAACAAGTAGTTGTGTACTGGTATAAGCAGTATAGACATTTTTAATAACAATAAAGATCTATCATACAGGGGTCACCAGCATGGCAGCGATTCTTATACACTGTCCATGTTGACCTCGGAGCTTTCTCGCTGCTGCGCTGAGCCCCTTTGTGCTGCAACTTTGAATTTCTACGCGAGTGGAGCACAGCAGAGGGAAAGCTGTCATGAACAGCGTATCAGAATTGCTTCCATGCCGGTGACCTCTGTAAAGAAAAATGCTTTGTAAGGTAGTTCAGGAATGGGGAGCGAAGAAGAGCGAGATATCAGACCGGAGTGAGATCCCATACCACAAGGGCCCCCTGGAGCTGTTGTAAGGTAGCCGGGGGTGAGTGGTTGAGAGAAAGGGAGAAATTCCAATCCAAGGTGTGTGGAGGGGACAAGGAAGAAATGATGGGCCTGGGTATACAGGAGAAGAAAGATGGTGGACAAGGGAATGGAGGAAGGGAAGAGAGAAGGAGATATGTTGGACCCCAGGCAGAAGTGAGGGAGCGATATAGGACAATGGGAGGGAGAGAAAGAGGGAAGAAAGAGGGAGAGATATTGGATCCTAGGCAGATGGGAGGGAAGGAGAGAAGAGAGAGGGAAAGATTACTGGACAATGGGATGGAGGGAGGAAGAGAGAAGGAGAGATGTGGCCCCTGGGGCAGGATGGAGGGGAGGGAGAAATACTAAACAAGAGGAGCTAAAGAGAGAAGAGAGGGGGCGAGATGTTGGGCCTGGGGACATAAGGGAGAGAGACAATGGAAGAAGGGAGAGAGAAAGAGGGAAGAGAGAGAGAGAAATGTTGGACCCACGGATGGAAGGGAGGGAGGGAAGGAGGAAGAGAGAGAGATTGTTGGATCATGGGGGAGAGGGAGGAACAGGAAGAAAAAGAGAGGGAGAGATGTTGGATCATGGGGAGTGAAAGAGGGAGGAGACGTGGGTCAGGAAGATACTAGTGGTGGATAGAAAGGGTCAAGGAAATGTCAGGCTGCAAAGGTGGGGGAAGGGAGAGGAGATGCTCGGCTGCAAGTGTAGATGGAGGGGAGATATTTGAAATGGTGTACCCATGTGGAGAGGCCAAGTGGGGTGCTGGCAAAGAGATAAATGAGATGAAAAGGAATAGTAGGCTGTGGAAGGAATAAGATGGGAAAAGTGAGAGTTAGGGCATGAGAGGAGAGGGAAAATTGTTAGGTAGCTGAAAAGTAAGAAGCAGGAGAAGGCTGAAAAAGTGGATGAAATTTGGACAGAGAGGCAGAGAAGATAAAGGGAGGAAAAAGCTGAAAGGGAAAGATCAGTATGTCAGAGACAGATGTAGTGAGAGAATGGAACAAGACAAGAGAGAAGAGAAAAGACAAGTGGTGAGCAGCCACTGGAAAGAGAATTAGCAGAAGACAGACAGGAAAGCAGAAGAGAGAAACTGGGACAATATGATGGAAAAATAAATGTTAGTCTGGTTGTGAGCACTTGAGCCCAGGCCGAGGCCTAGAATAGGTGTTAGGCCAAGGCCGGGGTGGACCGAGCTGGCGCTACACACTACCCCAGCTACCAAGTCCTGCACACAGACGCAGCAACCAACCTGCACCTCCAGAAAAGGAGACAGGGAAATAGGACTTGATATACTGCCTTTCTGAGGGTTTTTGCAACTACATTCAAATCGGTTTACATATATTCAGGTATTTATTTTGTACCAGGGGTAATGGAGGGTTAAGTGACTTGCCCAGAGTCACAAGGAGCTGCAGTGGGAATTGAACTCAGTGCGGTGCCTAACACACCCCCAGCACAGAAAGGAACAGTGCTCAGCAATACAGAAGATAATTACAGCAAAAAAAGGACTGAGTCACAAGGGAAAACTGCACCAAGCAGACAACTGCCAGAAGCAGGGAAACTCTGCAGACAAAGGGTTAAACCAAGCTCAAACACACAGCTGCTAGAGGCAGGGAACACTGTAGACAACGGGTTAATTGGAGTACAGGGAAAGAGCAAACAAACAACCCCCATGGGGAGAAACAAAGGGTCCCGAGCCTGCTACAAGGGCAGGACATACAAATCAGAATACAAGCACAGCAACAAAGGGTAACTCCAAAGGAAGGGGAACCAAAACAAACAAACTGGAACGGAATGAGATAGGAACTCACCACACAGCACCACAGCCAAACAGAGAGAATCCCAGGTGCAGTGTAGAGAGGTAATTAGACACACACTAGAAGCAGCCAGCAAACAGAGACAGAGGAACAGAAACTGCAAGCAAGGTAAGGAGTAATCAGACCCCACTAAAGCACAGAGCTAATAGCTCAGACAGAGCGCAGGTAAGGCTTCAGCAGAACAGGAATAACGCCAAAGCAGGGGTTGTAGGGAAATGTAAGCTTAAGTAGATCAGACTGACGTCAGCTCAGCCCCTGACAGACCAAGCAGGAGTGATCCCAAGCATTCCCCTGTCTGATTAGCAGAACTCTAACAGAACCATAACAATAAAATGTTCAGTCAGAAATGGTAGAATAAAGTGTTCCATTTTGAATTTATTAACTGGAATATGTTAGCTTTGTATTATGTTCAGTACAAAAGGAAGTACATTTCTGTTTGTATTTATCCAGTGCTGCAGTACTAGCCAAGTTTAATTTCTTGGGGTTTCCAGTTCAATTTTGGCTTTCATAATTACATTACTAATTTGTGATCCCTTGTACAAAGATGCATGTTGAAAAAAAAAAAGAATGGCATGAATCCAGCATTTTACACATAGTAGCAATTTCAGAACTTATCCATCTAGGTGCTGGTACTTACATGTGTTGGTTCCCTATTTCACAAACCTATATGTGTAAGTGCCAACAATTAAGTTATGCGGCTACTATTCTAATATGGTTTCATTTCAGAAATGGTCAGAAACTATGAGATTAGGGAGATCGACTCCCTTAACCCATTGTGTAAAGTGCTGACTGAAACAGTCACTTTTGTTAAACTTATTCATGCCATTGAACAGCTGTAAAAGCCAACTTGTTACATTATCCCCATACATGTGTATTCCCATTGTAAAATGAGGAATACGTGTGTAGATTTTGGTTCCACCCAAGCCCTGTCCAAACTGCACCCAAACTATACCCCTTTGCAGTCTACACATAGGACCTAAAAAATCAGTGGCAAAAAACCACTTGAGTGATATTCTATAAGCTGTGCCTAAAGTTTGGTGCAGTTTATAGAATTATCGCTTAAGAGGAGAGGTTGGGCATAAATTTAGGTGCCGCCAATTAGGTGCCACCACCAACAAAAATGTAGTGCGAATGCCTGAGCCTAAATTTATGCACGGAGCACCGTTATTCTATAATTATATGGAAAACTCAAAAACACACCCCAATCCACCCGAAAATGCCCATGGCCCTCCCATTTCCATGCCCTCTTTTTTGAATCACACGTAAAGTTTAGGCGCATATTCTGCGCCTACATTTATGCACGTAGGTTCCAATTAAATCTAATTAGTGTCAATAATTACTTGTTAAAAAGCTGATTATTGGCACTAATTGGCTCATTATTTTATTAAATTGCACATGCAATTCAAGAACATGCCTAAATTTGCACTCTCAATTTTCAGCAACTTTTATTTAATCATGGGGATGGTGCACATTTCCATATGTAAATCTTGGTTTTCTGAAATTGGTACTTATATATATGTGCTATACAGTGTGAATGCCACTATCAACATGTGGAAATTGGGAAAATAAGGTCCTTGCCCTCAGAGTATGAATATATATCATAGCAGCAGCATTTGAATAGCAAGAATGGCATTGCTCTCTAGTCAAAAAATAACACCTTCATTTGAAGAAAAGAAGTTTGTAAGATTTGGCGATGAGTCAATAAGAGGGAATGTGCTGATAAACAGCAGAAAATGAAGTAGGAGGATTGATATTTGAATAATATATAACTAATCCTGATTGTTTTCTTTTGTTTCTTTGATATATGAAAATAGTTATATGCCTTTCCCTTACAAATACGATTTTCTTATTTAGTTGATCAATGTCTGTTTTTATGCTTAGACATGTTACGGTTTTATTTTGTAATTAGATAATGTAAATTGTGTTGGGCAGCAAAAGCTGAGAGTGCTATTAAAAGCAGAAATCAGTGAGTGCACTGTATTGTAGGAATTTCTGTGTCTGATGGGGGTATTTAGATACTTATGTACTATGGTAAACATGATTTGGCTCACAAACTTTCAACATCAGGCTTACTTGCATTGAGAAAGAGATTGCTCTGTTTCAGTGCCAGGACTCCAGTAGTACCAACTGTTAAATAATAAAGCAGATCCTGTTTGTTGGCAGTCTGTCTTGCCAACATAGAGTAGCCTTTTCCTGGATTTATCTACCACTACCTGCATATATTCTGAAACTCTAAACAGTGTTTTTGTTGTATGGAGGTAGTTGTACCTGTCTTGGTCTAATCTGTTTAGTATATTATCCTCCTAGGACCTATGGTGATCAACAAGAGTGCGGTACCTTGGCATCACTAACAATGGCTATTCTTTCATTACTGATAGTATTACGAACTTGTGCTGAATGCTTGCACTAATTGTGTCTGTGTATATTTTTCCCTTTTCTTCTTTGACAGGTTGCATTCCAATAACATTTGCTTTTGTTTCTATCTAATGATGAGGTATAAGTTGATCTGATTTTAGTGTAATGCTATCTTTCAACATTATATTTTCTTATTTTATTAAGGTACTGAACTCAACAAGGGCGGAGGGAAACTTATAGATGGGATAGGTCTTCCAGCAAGAAAATATGATCACCCAATTTATAGTATTAGGTCACACAGAGTTTCATATTACCTTCCTAGAAAGAAGTAGATGCAAAAGATGGTGATTGCCCTATATATTTTAGCACTTTTCATTACATGTATGTGCTGGGTTAGTCCTTTACTTAGATCACTGAGAAAAGATTGACAATTAAATATGGAGCAAAGGAGACTTAGGTGAGATATAAATCTTCATAATCCTTCATGATTGTTCTATTGGGGGAAATTCTATATATGGCGCCTTAAAAATCAGTGCCAAAATACCACATGGTTGATGTGATTCTATAAACTACACCTAAAGTTACTTGTACTTTATAGAATACACTCACGTACCATTCTTGCAACTAAAACTTAAGCGCACCTATTTAGGCCACCTAAACCAGGCCTAAAACCTACACCTAAGTTAGGCGCAGATCAGGTGCATTCTATAATAGTGCGCACAGTTTTTTCAAATACCCACAACCTGCCTATTCCATGCCCATAGCCATGCCTCCTTTTGACTGCGCACAGTAGAATTTACGCACACTGCATTATAGAATACGCCTAGAAAGGTGTGCATGTTAATTCTAATTAAAGCCAATTAGTGCTGCTAATTGGTTATTAAATACCAATTATCAGTGCTGATTGGCTTGTTAATCAATTAAGCTGTGCAAACAATTTGGCCATACGGTGGCAGCAAAAAAGGAGTAGGATGGTCTGGCTCTTTCAATGACCCAGGGAGACGTATATGGTTACAAAGTCTTTATTAATGTCCATCAAATGACTCAAACTTATCACAACGTAAGGTACCATATATAAAATTGGGGGAATAGTGTATAACCTTTAATCTAAAGTTTGAGAACCAATGTGAGTCTTCAGACACCTTACTATAGCTCTTTTACAGTACAAACATTTTCCTGTAATTCAGAACAGAACTACAGCTGATAGTTTAAGGTTAGAACAGACACTCATTGGGAAATTATAATTAAATTTGCTGTTTGTGAAGAAACAGTGGCAAGTAAAGCACTTGCTGCGTGGCCGTTTTAAGGTGGCAGTAAGGGCTCCTGTGTTAAACCAGCAGTTACCACTGCCCGATTACTGCCGGGTACACTCCAGCACTACAAAAATAAATTTTTGTAGTGCTGGAAATGATGGCACGCTAGAAGTGAGAAGTACTGCTGGGCTGCTAGGTAGCCCGGTGGTACTTCCTATATAGCGAGCGGTAAGCTCACGTTGGGCTTACCGCCACGTAGTAAAAGGAACCCAGTGTGTTTTATGCCTGTAAAATGTATTCAATATTTTTCTGTTTTAATTATGTCCTGAAGTGTATTTTTCCTATTTGGCCAGCAGGTGGTGTTTCTTTGTTGTAAAGCTGTTACAGGGAACTGAATATTCTTTTTCTTTAACACAAGTAGGAAGCAAACTGCAGTATACTATTAAAACTTGTTGACTGGGCTCTGATTGGCCTGGAATTTAAAAACTTACCCGATAGTACTGGCTGTTACTTCAGTCTTAGCCTGGGAGAAGAGAGAGACAGATCCCTTTGCTCAGGCTCACTGAATTACATGTCCTGATCTAGGAAGTATGCAAATGTTTAGTTAGTGTTATAATTGATCCATATTTCAGTTATCTGTTATGGTTTCTGATTGCACATATTTTTGTTCATTGTTCAATTTTAAGACAAACAATTTTGTTTGTTGACTCTGCCTGTCTGCACTGATAAAGAATCCTAGTAGTTTGTGTGTTGGGTCTGTGAGTGCTTTCTGGGAACCGTGGGACCACTGGGAGTGTGGCCCCAGTAACTTAGAAATCACTGGGGATAACTTGAGAGAGGGAGACTCTCCTAGAGGCATTTGTGACCCAGACAGTGGGAGGAGGGTATTAGTGTAGAGCACAAGCAACAGGTGCAGGCAGGCCTGAGCTGTGCTGGGGAAAGGCCTTCTTGGTGGCTGAGGGGTAACCCCAGGTTGGTGGCTAAGCATTTCATGACAGTATGTGTGAAGAAAGTGTCTTTACACCCAGCTTTCCGGGTAGTGTTCTACTAGATGGAATTCATTTTAAATTAGAAACATTTGTTTTCTGAGATGTGGATGCATCTCTACATTCCTCTTCCTGTCCCACATGAATTCTTTGAAACAATTGTCAGTCCAGGGTGGTGAAGTGGATAGGAAACTAGTTGACTGACAGATGGCAGAAGGTGGTGGTAAATGGAATCTGCTCAGAGGAAAGGAAGGTGAGTAGTGGAGTGCCTCAGGGGTCATGCTGGGGCCGATTTGGTTAATATATTTGTGAGAGACATTAATGAAGGATTGGAAGGAAAAGTTTGCCTTTTTGCAGATGACATGAAGATAGCCAATAGAGCGGATACCCTGGAGGGAATAGACACCATGAGAAGGGATCTCCAAATGTAAAAAGAATGGTCATGGACTGGCAGTTAAAATTTAATAATATATCTAAATAGGGAATATATTGTAAATCCCAGAGCCAAGTTTACAAATAATATCAAAACAGCTCTAGTAATAATTCAAAAAAATATACGTTTAATTATTATAATTACATTAAAACATATTTCTCTAATCGGTATCACTGACTTCTTGCCCTATGCTGCTCTAAACAATATTTACGATAACATTGGTAGCAACATTGAAAACAGCACTCATTTGAGCATTATATGTTTTACAATTATACAACTGTCTTAATTAATATCAAATTATTTAGTCTCTGTTAGATACTCAGTGAACGCCTCGCCTTCCACGTGGTCACTATGTTGAAATTAGTCAGTTGTATCAGTCCAAAAATGTGTCGCTACTTCATTGACCATCCATGCTTGTGTTTCTCATTGTGCAGCATTATATAGGACTTAACGAAGTCAGGGAAAAACTCCTTTTCAACTTCTAATGTTTGCCATATATGCCGGTTCCCCAATGCTGATCCGCATTTCATAAGATCTTCCTCAGGAGGAACCACCGTTTTGTCTATAATAGTTGAACATTAAACATCACTATCCTCAATAATTTAAACTCAATGTTACAATCTATATAATACTTTAAACACAATATTCTTTCTCAAACCTTGTATTCAGCTCCATGCCGGATAAAGGCTCCCTTAGGCGTGGGCCTTGTGACGCCGCATCAGGAGTTACTACGTCTAGCGTCATCTCGCAATTTAAAGGGCTAAAAATAAAGCACCTTCCTATCAATTTAAAGAGACAGCCCTCATATCCACTCAACTTCCAAATTAAGGCCAGTGGGAGTGACCGTACTCCATGAGAAAATAAATCGCTGTTCCATACTTAACAACCTTGTACTAACATCCCCGCTTCTATTAAAGCTGGGGATATGCGCTATTACCCCACATCGAAGTTGATTTACTGAATGTCCTAATAAAGACCAGTGTGCTACCAACGGGTTCTCTCGTTTATTATGTTTGATGTTACTGATATGCTCTGCTAATCTACTCTTCAACTGTCTTTTAGTATGTCCTATGTAATACAAATTGCATGGACAAATAATGCAATAAACCACGCAGTCTGTATTGCACGTGGTGTTATATCTTAAAATGTGATCCCTATTAGAGTGGGGAATAGTAATAGTCGAGGTATCCAACTGATAACTGCAGTAGACACACCTACCACAGGGATAGTGCCTACCTATCATAGTGTTGCTAGTAGGTCTCTTAAGTAATTCACCCAAACTAGCCTGACGTCTAATTTCAACATAGTGACCACGTGGAAGGCGAGGCGTTCACAGAGTATCTAACAGAGACTAAATAATTTGATATTAATTAAGACAGTTGTATAATTGTAAAACATATAATGCTCAAATGAGTGCTGTTTTCAATGTTGCTACCAATGTTATCGTAAATATTGTTTAGAGCAGCATAGGGCAAGAAGTCAGTGATACCGATTAGAGAAATATGTTTTAATGTAATTATAATAATTAAACGTATATTTTTTTGAATTATTACTAGAGCTGTTTTGATATTATTAATAGTTAAAATTTAATGCCAAGAAATGTAGAATGATGCACTTGGGGTGCAGAAACCCCAAAAAGATATACCAGATAGAAGGGGAGAGATTAGTAAACTTGACTCAGGAGAGGGACCTTGGGGTGATGGTGTCCGAGGATCTGAAGGGGACTAAACAGTGCAACAAGGCGGTGGCTGTGGCCAGAAGGATGCTAGGCTTATACCCCTAGAAAGGGGTATAAGCAGTTGAAGAAAGGAGGTATTGATACCCCTCTTCAAGTCGTTGGTGATGCCTCAGAAGTTTTTGTTCAGTTTTGAAGCCCGTATCTTACTAAGGATGTAAAAAGACTTGAGGTGGTTCAAAGAAAAGTGATGAAAAGGTATGGGATTTACCTTGCAAGATGTACAAGAGACTTACTGACCTGAACATGTATACTCTGGAGGAAAGGAGAAACAGGGGTGATATGATACAAACATTCAAGCATTTGAAAGGTATTAATCCGCAAACAAACCTTTTCCGGAGATGGGAAGGCACTAGAAATTGAGGACATGAATTGAGGTTGAAAGGGGGCTGACTCAGGAATAATATCAGGAAGTATTTTTTCATGGAGAGGGTGGTAGATCTGGAATGCCCTCCTGCGGGAGGTGGTGGAGATGAAAACGGTAACGGAATTCAAAAATGTGTGGGATAAACATAAATCCTGTTTAGCAGAAATGGATCCAAAGAAGCTTAGCGGAGATTAGAAAGCAACACTGGTAATTGGGAAGCAAAGCTGTTGCTGGGCAAACTTTTACTGTCTGTGCTCTGATCATGGCTGGACAGATTCAGCTTCAGAAGTTGGAGAACAAGGACACTGCTGGGCAGACTTCTACGGTCCATGCCCTGAAAATAGCAAGGACAAATCAAGACCAGGTATACATATGAATTATCACGTACCATATGTAATGAGTTTATCTCGTTTGGCAAACTGGATGGATTGTACAGGTCTTTGTCTGCCATCATCTACTATGTTACTATATCCCTACGCAGAATGTATTTTTCAATGTATGACCTTCCCAGAGGAAGAGAAATATGGGGTCCTTGGAGTGATACTGGATTCTCCCTTGACCTTAGAGCCACAAATTAATCAGCTTTGGAGGAAAGCAGTTTTAAATTAAGACAACTTAGACTGATTAGATCTTATTTTTGATCAATCTGTATATGCATTGTTAATTCAGATATTGTCATACCTGGATTACTGCAACATCATTTATCTGGATTGTTGGCTAGATTACTGAAGAAATTACAATTTATTCAGAATGTTTCAATTAGATAGATATTTAAATTTAGAAAATTTGATAGCTTATCTTCTCATGGAATTGCATTACACTGGCTCCCAGTTTGATGGGGGATTTTATTTAAGTCAGTGTGTTTAATATTTCAGGCCATTTATGGTTTTTCATCTACATTAATTACTAAACTGTTTTGTTTCTCAATGACCAGATTCTCAGTGTGATTAAAGAGTTTATGAATCTTACGTTCCCCGGTTTTGAAAGGAGCTAGATTCTCGAGGATAGTTGATTCTATTTTTTCTTTCTCTGCAATCTCTTCCTGGAGCTCCCTTCCTTTAGGTATTAGTTTGGAATCTAACCATCTACTTTTTCGTAAAAAACTTAAAACTTTTTTGTTTACTTGAAGTTATTTTACCTTGAATTTACCTTGTAATTTTAATATTCTACTCGTGTAATTGTATTGTATCTACAGTGACTGGTTGTAAACCGCCCTGGACCCATTTGGGGGAATACTGCGGTATATAAATAATGTATTGATATTGATATCTGTAGGTGGTCTCCTTACCTCTTGAGTTCATGCATCTACCTAGAAAATTGCATTAATTGTGACTGTCATTTCTATCACAGAATCATTGAGATCCTGGCCCTAAATTTTATCATAAAAGAGTGGTGCTTTCTATCCATTCTAATATCTGTCATAGTCAGTTTTTTCTACAGGATGAAACTATATGTCATACACTAGATTGCAAGATTACAGTTGCTGTATATTTGGAGTGGATTAGTATCTTTAGATAATGCACTCATTTTTTTTGTTTGTTTCTTTTGACAACAAACTGGTAGTTCTAAAAAAAAATGCAGAATCATTCTCTAATTGGTTAGCAGGTTATATTTGTCATTGTGTACCCTTGTGGTCTTGATTTCAGGGGATATAGCAATATTGTTTATTTCATGCACTTCTAACTACAGAGCTCAAAAAATGTTAGAGAAATTTAGAGCCCATTTTGGCTGTGAGTCTAAACTCAACTTCCTTATTAGACATTTGCAAAACTCTGGTATACAATTCAGTCCATACATTCACTAAAAAACATTGACTTGGTAGCGACTCTTGGTGGAATCTGAGATTTGACCAATGGATTCTACTGATTTCTCTTAGTATAAAGCCAAACACTGGCCCCACTGACAGGTTCTTATCCTGACTAGAGTAAAGCCACAGTTTTTTTTTCAAGTCTCAAACTGAGAGCTATATGGGAATCTCACAGAACCCACGGGAATCCTGTGGGTCTGAATTCCAGGTTTGTGAAATTCCCACAGGGATGAAGAAGTTGTTGCAGGTTTCCTACAGGGATGGAAGAAGTTGCTGCAGATTTCCTGTGGGAGTGTAGTCAAAATCTCTGGCATCACCAGAGTGAGGCATGGAACGCACCAAGAGAAACTATTGGAGAACCAGAATAAGGTTTGGAATGCCCAGAGAGGCAGCTGGAACACCAGACGGAGACTTGGAACATTCATTGGTTGAATAACAAATACTACACCCCCCCCCCCCCCCCAAAAAAAAAAAAATGCAGAAGTTGTTTCCAAGAAGGATGCAGGAGGCAATTCAGGTTGAGCGGAAAAGGGGTAAAGGAGTTTGGATGGGGTATTGAAGTACAGGTGGGAATGGAGGAGATTAATTGTAGAGATGGGTGGGTATGGGTAGGTATGAGTTAGATTCCAGTGGGGACAGGCAGGATTAGGTGAAATTTCTGTCTCTACGCAACTGTCTAGTTTCAAGCAGGAATTATTTAAACAGGTTAAAAGAAACAGGTACATACATTCTTTTTAACACAAGGATTCAAAAATCTATAGGATATGAGGTAGGGATAATTCACAGTCTCTTAATTACAAATTCAGTTACTTCAAAGGGTTTAAAATAGATTCAGACAGATGTAAGGAGATTAATTTCATAATATTCACAAACTGATCCAGTTTAGGGTTTGAATATACACTCTCATGTCACTGACAAACTACAACTACTTCTGTGCCAAACATCATAGATCACAGTATCCAGGTTCTGCGGAATGGCTCAACAATCCTCCAGTTGCAGGGAGCAACTTGCCTTTTTCCGTAAATCCCTTTTTCAGTCTGAGACCACTCTGGTTCCTCATTGGTGGTCTCTGACTTTGTCAGCAGACTTCATACTAAAGTTTCTCATTTTGCCTTCTAGTGGCTTAGAGTGAAAAGCACTGGCATCCCATTCAGACAGTCTCTCAGTTTAAGGTCTGCCAAGAACAGAAATGTTTGTGAAGAAACACTTTTATATAGTAAATGATGGCAGATAAAGACTTGCATGATCCATCCATTCTGCCCAACAGTCACATTCATTATCAATTCATGATTGAATCAACATTAAAGTTTTATTTACACAATACATAGGCAAATGCTAGGTTCTCAGCTACTATACTGTACCTTTAAAGGAGCAATCATAGCTTCCCTTTGGAGCTTGATTCTGTCTAGTTGGCCTCATTTATGGCCCAGAAACCTCACTAGCCAGTAATCTATTCACACAGCTGCAGGCCCAGCTATGCAGAATCTCCTGAAGTATAATAAACACTTCTAATAAACTTATCTTTTTGGCAGTCATCAGCACTTCTCCAAACTGCTGTGTCAGGTGCATCTCAGAGTTCCCCTCTGAACTCAAAATTTCATCTTTTTATCCTACAACACCACCACTGAAGGCTATATAGGAACAATCTCTTCCTCACTGTAGTCACGATTAGCCTCATTTTCCATCTCGGAGGCTTTCACCCAGCACCTCTCCCTTTGTTTCCCTCAACTGGGGAAAGAACCTATTTTCTAAATAGGAAACTTCAATTAGCTGTATTTAGCTTTAACTTGCTAAACCAACTGAAATAGATTTAATGTAAACAAACTGCATTTTGGCATGGAGACTGTACTTAGGCAGAATACTATCCTGCTTATAATTGAACGAGAAAAACGCCCAAGTTCCGACCTAAAT
The DNA here is from genome assembly GCF_901765095.1 of Microcaecilia unicolor. Taxonomy (NCBI): domain Eukaryota; kingdom Metazoa; phylum Chordata; class Amphibia; order Gymnophiona; family Siphonopidae; genus Microcaecilia; species Microcaecilia unicolor. Next base: position 240,323,904 of record NC_044035.1, on the reverse strand, counting down.
CGGGAGATGGACGTTTATCTCACAAAATGAATAACGCGGTATAATCGAAAGCCGAATTTGGACGTTTTCAACTGCACTCCGTCGCGGATGCGGACAAAGTTGATGGGGGCATGTCGAAGGCATGGTGAAGGCGGAACTGGGGCGTGGTTATCGGCCGATCAGAGATGGGCGCCTTTCGCCGATAATGGAAAAAAAATATGCGTTTTTAGCGAGAATTTAGGGCACTTTTCCTGGACCCTGTTTTTCCATGAATAAGGCCCCAAAAAGTGCCCTAAATGACCAGATGACCACTGGAGGGAATCGGGGATGACCTCCCCTGACTCCCCCAGTGGTCACAAACCCCCTCCCACCACAAAATATGCCGTTTCACAACTTTTTATTTTCACCCTCAAATGTCATACCCACCTCCCTGGCAGCAGTATGCAGGTCACTGGAGCAGTTATTAGGGGGTGCAGTGGACTTCAGGCAGGTGGACCCAGGCCCATCCCCCCCCCACCTGTTACACTTGTGCTGGTAAATGGGAGCCCTCCAAACCGCCCCCCAAACCCACTGTACTCACATGTAGGTGCCCCCCTTCACCCCTTAGGGCTATAGTAATGGTGTAGACTTGTGGGCAGTGGGTTTTGAGGGGGATTTGGGGGGCTCAACACCCAAGGGAAGGGTGCTATGCACCTGGGAGCTGTTTTACCTTTTTTTTTTTTTTTTGTAAAAGTGCCCCCTAGGGTGCCCGGTTGGTGTCCTGGCATGTGAGGGGGACCAGTGCACTACGAATCCTGGCCCCTCCCACGAATAAATGTCTTGGAGTTGTTCGTTTTTGAGCTGGGCGCTTTCGGTTTCCATTATCGCTGAAAAACAAAAACGCCCAGCTCAAAAAAAGATAAACGTCCATGTTTTTCGAAAATACGGTTTGGTCCGCCCCTTCACGGACCCGTTCTCGGAGATAAACGCCCATGGAGATAGACGTTTCCGTTCGATTATGCCCCTTCACGTATTCACAAGAAGTTAAGACTTTTTTTTTCTGTTTCATGACTTGACTAAAGAGTCCTTATTAAACTTGCTCTCCTCACTTAAGCCAGGTGGACTCCCTCCAGGTCTGGTTCCAGCTCGATTATTTAGATAATCTAGGGCCTCTTTTACCAAACAATGCTAGCGATTCCTCCGCAGCAATGCCGATGAAGCCCATTCAAAGTGAATGGACTTTGTCAGCATTGCCGCGCTGGGAATCACTAGCCTGGTTTAGTTAAAGAGGCCCCTAGTGATCTATTTCTTCCCTGTCTTCCATCTATAATTAGTTCTTTAACTAAGGGGGTGTGTTCAACTCAGTTTAAAGAAGATTTTATTCGTCCAATTTTGAGGAAGGGGTTTTTCCTCTGAGTTTAGACCAACTTCTCTTTTGCCATTTGTGGGCAAATTGCTTGAGAAATCAATTATCTCACAAACTGGAGTCCTCTAATATTCTGGTTATCGAGCAAATGGATTTCCATATTGGCCACAGCACTTTTTTTTACTCTATTGTGTATGATTTACTTAGAGGTTTGAACTCTCATAATGGTGCTGTCTACAGCCTTTAACGCTGTTAATCACAATATTTTTTTTATCTCATTTGACACACTATGGTGTTAAGGGAATAGCCAGTGAGTGGTTTTCCTCATTTTTAAAAGGCCATTGAGTATTCAGGTCCTTGGCTGTTGAAGGGAGCCATACCCAAAGGCTCATTATATGGGGAGTACATACTAATGTGTGTTAAGGCAATAACACATGATTTTTCCCCTTGTTTTAGAAGCACCATTCATATTTCATATGCATAATCTGGCACCAGAGGTGTAAATATTCAACAAGTGGTGGTCTAAGTTTTTTGAGCCATGTTCAGGCACTGGCATTGGATATCCAAGTTAATATGGCCGGCTATCTCTTATCTGATTAAGTGTGACATACAGCATTTAACTGCCTAAGTGAAACTGGATAAAGATAGGACTGTGTTTTTAAGCAATTTGATTTGTCCAGTTAACTTAGGGGCCCCTTTACAAAGCAGCGGTAAGCCCAACGCAGGCTTACCATGTACTAATCTGGAGCTACCACCGGCCCAGTGTGGGTGCTGGCGGTAGTTCTAGCTCCAGCGTGTGCCATTTCCCATACTAGGGAAAATAGGACCTCATTTTTTAGTGCGCCGCTAACCCGGTGGTAATTGGGCAGCACTGTATGCTACCCGGTTACTGCCAGGTTAGCATGAGAACCCTTACTACCACCTGAGCGAGTGGCATTAAGTGTTCTCCTCCCCCCCCCCCTCCGCATTGGCCACACAGTAAGTGAAATCTTACCACATGGCCATGTCTTTTTTCAGCCTTTTTACCCACTACACAGGACCCTTTTTACTGCAGCTTGGTTAAAAGACCCCTAAGGCAGTTATGTGCTGAATATTGGCAGTTAACTACATAGGTGCCAACTCTGTCCCCAACCACCCACAAAATAACTGGTTTTCAGTTTAGCAGTTAGTGCTGATATTAAGTGGTACTAACCAGTTAAGTGCTGCTGAATACCAACTGATAAGCCCCACACAAGCGATTTAACTGGCCAGGAGCCTTTTCTAGCTGGTTACATTGCTTTAAATATTCATAAATGTTTATCTTGCATAAATGTCTAAATTCCAATTTTACAAAGCCAGGATATATACATCTAAAACTAAAGAACATGAAAATGGGTTGGGGCATATTTTGGGGCAGAACTAAGACAGGCCAAAAAATGAAAGTTTATTCTCCATTTCAGGAGAAGAATGAATATCTCTGTCCTAACATATCAGCGTTGGGATTTACGCCTGCTACCCAGGATGTGTAGGTTTGGGATAAATGGTCCTATTGAGCAGTACTCCCACTACAGGGATAAGGGGATGGTCGCCCTCTTAATCCCCCACTGTCCACCTGAAAGTCAAACTGGCAAGGGATACCAAGCTCTATGACAACTTCAAGAAAAATAAATGTTGACGTTTCTACTCTCATTGCAAAAACGTGTATTGCAACTTCCATCTATGCATTTTGTTAGATTGACTATTACTAGGAACAGGACATTCTGTTATGCTGGATCCTTTCTTTTGAATTCCTTACCAGATGAATTTCATAGTTATATTTCTTTTCATAAAGCTTTCAAAACATGGTTATTTCAAAAGTATTATAGGCTTATTGCTTGATATTTTAATTATAATTGTGGCATGATTTATTAGGTTTTTCAGTAATGTGATTTAGTTTTAGATGATTATTTTAACTATGTTATCATTAAGAGCATTGTATTTATTTTTGTAATAATGTATGTTAGTGTAATTAATTATTTTATTGTAAACCACTAGAACATATTTTTTGTATGTTGCAATATAGTAAGTAAATTAAATCACATCGATTGGTGTATGAATGTCCAATTCTCCATGTATTTTAGAACAGGTTCTATGTAATGTCAGGAGATCCTGTTCTAAAATACTAGAGGAACATGAGATGTCCTGACATGGATGTCTCAATTCTGATTTGAATTTATTACCTTTAAAAGTGGACTAACATGGCTACCACACCACTTTACTGGGTTTCCTTTCTAAAATGCCACTCTAACAGTCTCATTTTCAATAGAGAAAAGCATCCAAAAAGTGACATAAGCCTACATTTGGATGTTTAGCTCACAAAAACGTCCAAATCAGAATTTTCAAAACCTCTTTTTAGACGTTTTTCTCTGAAGTCCGTCTAAATCTCAAGGGGGGGTGTTCAAGGCGGGACTTGGGTGTTCCTAAGACTTGGATGTCTTTCAGCCATAATGGAATAAAATAAAAACGTCCAAGACTAAAACTTAGATGTTTTGGGCTAGACCTGTTTTTATAATGACTGGCTGCAGTGGGAATTTTTTTTGTTACATTTGTACCCTGCGCTTTCCCACTCATGGCAGGCTCAATGCGGCTTACATGGGGCAATGGAGGGTTAAGTGACTTGCCCAGAGTCACAAGGAGCTGCCTGTGCCTGAAGTGGGAATTAAACTCAGTTCCTCAGGACCAAAGACCACTTCCCTAACCACTAGGCCACTTTCAAACCTTTGAGCCTACTTCTCCAGGATCAAGGTTTGCTGCACTAGCCACTAGGCTACTCCTCTACTCCACTAAAGAGGTGCTCCAAATGACCACTTGACCACTGGAGGGAATTGGGGATCACCTCCCCTTACTTCCCCGGTGGTCACTATCCCCCTCCCACCCCCAAAAATATGATTAAAAATATTACTTGCCAGCTTCTATGCCAGCCTCAGATGTTATACTCAGGTCAATTAGAACAGCATGCAGGTCCCTGGAGTAGTCTAGTAGCGGTGCATTGCACTGCAGACAGATGGACCCAGGCTTCTACCTCCCCCTACTTGTTACACGTGGAGGAAACTGTGAGCCCTCCAAAACCCACCAGAAATCCACTGTACCCATATATTGGTGCTCCCTTCACCTTTAACGGCTATGGTAGTGGTGTACAATTGGGGGTAGTGGGTTTTTTATTTTTTTTTGGGGGGGGGGGGGCTCCTCAGACAAAGTAAGGGAGCAATGGTGAGATGTGTACCTGGGAGCATTTTATAAAGTCCACTGCAGTGCCTCCAAGGATGACCTATTGCTTTCCTGGGATGTCACTTTTCCACTATTCTACCTGATGCCAAGCTTTCTATAACATATTGTATATATTGTTTATCATTAGATTTGGGCATTGAATTCAGATCTATAGATGAAAAGGAGGACTCATTACATATATCTAAATACCAGAGTGCTATTTTTCCATACTTCATAGCAAGAGTGTACATTCCCTAATTACCTGTCCCAATGCAACTGAAGGTTTTACCTCCTCAGTGCATGTAAATGATTTCATCCCTGTGTGGATTCTTTGATGCCATGTGAGGCTTTCTTTCCAACCAAAGCTTTTACCACACTCAGGACATGTAAATGGTTTTACTCCTGTTTGTATTCTCTGGTGCATTGTGAGGTTTACCCTCTGGCCAAAGCTTTTACCAGGCTCTATACATGCAAATGGTTTCTGTCCCTTGTGGAGTTTCTGATGCTCTTTCAGATTTACATTACAACCAAAGCTTTTACCACACTTAGAATATGTGAATGGTTTCACTCTATTGTGGATTTTCTTGTGGATTTTGTACGTTTTGCATTTGGATGTTTTTTGTTTGAAAATGGACCAAAAAATAAAACATCCAAATCACAAAACAATTTTCTAAACAGCATTTTCAAAAGGAAAAGATAGACCTTTTTTTTGTAGAAAATGACCTTTTCTGTTCTGATTTTGGATGTTTTACAAAAAAACTTCCAAATTCAGACTTAGATGTCATATCTAAAAATGTCCCTTGTGTATTTGACTTGCCCAAAATCACAAGAAGCAGCAGTGGGAATTGAACCCATGTTGCCAGGATCAAAGCCTGCTGCACTAACCATTAAGCCACTCCTCCACTGTTTTGGACATTTTGCATTTGGTCGTTTTTTTGTTCGAAAATGTACCCCAAAAAAGACGTCCAAATCACAAAACATCCAACTCACAAGATGTCCATAGCATTTTCGAACATAAAAGATAGACTATCTTTTTCAAAAATGACCTCCTTTCCTGTTCAGAATTTGGACGTTTTTGTAAAACATCCAAATTCTGATTTAGACGTTCTATCGAAAATGCCCCTCCACATGACACAATTTTGCGTTATTTTACCTTAACACCCCAGGTTGCATAATAAGATGCAAAGAATGCAAATGCACACAAAGCACCTCATTATTATGTAAATAGAATAATATAGTTTGTGTTGAAATCTGTAAGCTGCATTATTGATGGAAAAATAACATCTGCTCATAGTTAATATGCAGCTTGATGCTCCCGGGTAACATTCCTCAAAAGGGTTGGTATGGATAAATACTATATAGCTGCAGTCTTCCCTTCCTCCTACAGATGCCCCAACACCCCATGAAAACACATTCCAAAATGCTCACCACCCAAAGGCCCCTCCCAGCCTACCTCATTACCCCTGGTGTTCTAGGGGGGGGGGGGGGGGGCGGGGTCTGATGCAGGAGCAGTCCCTAGTTACTCCTGACTCTGAAGGGACTGGATGATACCTCTGTCCCCTAACTCTGGTTTCATAGTACTAACGCTAGGGGTCAGGCTGCTATATAAGGATCATATTTTAACTGTGTAGGCCCCTTTAAGACATGCTCCCAGGGAGCAGAATAACACAGTTTGCGAGGTTGATCACATTAGTGGCAGAACTGCAATTTAGAAGCATCATTAAAAAAACATGTGTGATTATCAAATTGAATAACACATTTGCATGGATATCTTAATTGAAACTTAGCACCTATAACAATAACTCGCTGATGAAGGTTCAGGAATTGCTTACGTTTATACTGAGTAGATCTAGCCACATCAGGAAAAATGAAAGCTTTTCCTCATAGAAAAATTAAATCTTTTGTCTGTATACCGCCTTGAGGGGCCCTTTTACAAAGCATCGGTAAGCCCAACGTGGGCTTACCACATGCTAACCTGGAACTACCACCACCCCAACGCTGCCACCGGTGGTAGTTCTGTCTCGAGCATGCACCAAATTTTATAGCGTGGCGCTAACCCAGTGTTAATCAGGCATTGCCACGCACTGCTTGATTACCGCCTGATTACCACAGGAGGCCTTACTGCCACCTCAATAGGTGGTGCTAAGAGTAAAATTACTACGTGGCCAATTTTTAGGGCCTTTTTACCCGCTGCAGTAAAAAGGGCCCTGGTGCGAGATAAAAATGGCCCCTGATGCTACCACAGGGCCCTTTTTCCCACAGCTTAGTAAAAGGACCCTTGAGTGAATGACTTCAATAAAGCGGTAAATAAATCCTAATAACTAACTAACTAAATATTTGACCATATATGTTCAAATCCTTCCATTGGCTTCCAGTCTGTCAGAGACTACAGTTTATGATCCTGCTAATGGTGTACAAGTCCATTAATGACATTGTTGCCCCACATTTTAAGGCCTATATTTTGACTTATTTTTCACTGAGAGTTTAACAATCATTGCAGCATATTAAGCTGATATGTGTTTCACCTACTTGGCACTGGATGAGGGTAGAAATCTGCTTAACGCCAAGGTGGATTCGGCTAGCAAATAAGTACATAAGTAATGCCATACTGGGAAAAGACCAAAGGTCTATCGAGCCCAGCATCCTGTCCTCAACAGCAGCCAATCCAGGTCAAGGGCACCTGGCAAGCTACCCAAACGTACAAACATTTTATACATGTTATTCCCAAAATTGTGGATTTTTCATTTAGTAGCGGTCTATGGACTTGTCCTTTAGGAAACCGTCCAATCCCTTTTTAAACTCTGCCAAGCTAACCACCTTCACTACGTTCTCCGGCAACGAATTCCAGAGTTTAATTATGCGTTGGGTGAAGAAAAATTTCTCCTATTTGTTTTAAATTTACTGCACTGTAGTTTCATTGCATGCCCCCTAGTCCTAGTATTTTTGGAAAGCGTGAACAGATGCTTCACATCCACCTGTTCCACTCCACTCATTATTTTATATACCTCTATCATGTCTCCCCTCAGCTGTCTCTTCTCCAAGCTGAAAAGCCCTAGCCTCCTTAGTCTTTCTTCATAGGGAAGTCGTCCCATCCCCGCTATCATTTCCGTCGCCCTCGCTGCACCTTTTCCAGTTCTACTATATCTTTCTTGAGATGCGGCGACCAGAATCGAACACAATACTCAAGGTGCAGTCGCACCATGGAGCGATACAATGGCATTATAACATCCTCACACCTGTTCTCCATACCTTTCCTAATAATACCCAACATTCTAGTCGCTTTCCTAGCCGCAGGAGCACACTGAGCAGAAGGTTTCAGTGTATTATCAACGATGACCCCCAGATCTCTTTCTTGGTCGGTAACTCCTAGCATGGAACCTTGCATGACGTAGCTATAATTCAGGTACTTTTTTCCCACATGCACCACCTTGCACTTGTTCACATTAAACATCATCTGCCATTTAGCCGCCCAGTCTCCAGTCTCATAAGGTCCTTCTGTAATTTTTCACAATCCTTTCGCGAGTTAACGACTTTGAATAACTTTATGTGTCATCAGCAAATTTAATTACCTTGCTGATTACTCCCATCTCTAAATCATTTATAAATATATTTAAAAGCAGCGGTCCTAGCACTGACCCCTGAGGAACCCCACTAACTACCCTTCTCCATTGTGAATACTGCCCATTTAACCCCGCTCTCTGTTTCCTATCCTTCAACCAGTTTTTAATTCACATTAGGACATTTCCTCCTATCCCATGACCCTCCTATTTCCTCTGTTACCTTTCATGAGGTACCTTATCAAAAGCTTTTGAAAATCCAGATACACAATATCAACCGGCTCCCCTTTGTCCACATGTTTGTTTACTCCTTCAAAGAATTGAAGTAAATTGGTCAGGCAAGATTTCCCCACACTTAAGCCGTGCTGACTTGGTCTCAGTAATCCATGTCCTTGGATGTGCTCTGTAATTTTATTTTTAATAATAGCCTCAACCATTTTCCCCAGCACAGACGTCAGACTCACCGGTTTATAATTTCCCGGATCTCCCTTGGAACCTTTTTTTAAAATCGGCGTTACGTTGGCCACCCTCCAATCTTCCAGTACCATGCCCGATTTTAAGGATAAATTGCATATCACTAACAGTAGCTCCGCAAGCTCATTTTTCAGTTCTATCAGTACTCTAGGATGTATACCATCCGGTCCAGGAGATTTGCTACTCTTCAGTGTTCTTGTGTGTCTAATAGGTAGGGAGGCTATGCTAGACCTGCAGTCGTCTCCACAATGGCTCCGTGTAAGCCCTTGCATTGAGGAACCGTAAGCACCCTTCTTAGGCCAAGATCTTCGGCTGTGTGTCTCAGTGCTCGACATGGGAGGAGGATAGAGGGGTCGCTAAATCAGCTTATCATCAAGGCTGGCCTTTACTGAGCGAAGTTTGTGGTCACTACTCATGCGAGGTGGACTCAATCAGTTTTCCACGGTGTTCAGAGGTATTCCGGCCCTCAGATGTCGGTGGAAAAAAAATGAGCGATCGTTAAGACTGGGGCCGATTCAGAAGCACGGTCAGGTTACTCACATGTGGCACGCTCAATAGGCTCGGAAGGTTCTCGGACAGGTTCTCCGCGGTGCTAGGGTGGTGATCTGCAGTGTTCCGCTGTGTACTGGGTCGGGTAAGATCGGATAAGCGACTTAAAGCCAGTGCAAGCTCCATGGTATTTGGGCGGTGATCCACGGTGTTCCACAAAGTTCCGGCTCAGGAAGGTACCTGGTAGCCAGTGCAAGCTCCACAGAGTCTCAGTATGCCGCACCCGGCAAGACTGGGCCAACTTATGGCCGATTACAGTCAGGTCAGCCGAGGGCGCTCCGAGAGTCGATGAAACGGTTGGTTATGCGGCGGCCATCTTAATAACTACATTTAAGAGGAAAGCTATAAGAGAAGCATAGTACTTTCCCATGGATCTGAAACATGGGTTAAACATAGTAAAGATGTTCAACAGAATTCAACCAAAGTAAATTTTTAATATTGGTTAAATGCTGCAATAGGCAAAATAGAATTATGAATAAAGATAGAACTATGGACCTGATATTCAGCCCTTGGTAGTCAGGGAGTTTTACATTGCTGATTATCACAGGCATAATCAGACCCAGATATTCAATGCTGAACCTAATCCAGGCAATGACATTGCATATCCGGGTCATGCATGGCCAAGAGAAATTTATCCCGATGCTGCCTTGTTGCTGTCATAACTTTATCTGGTCACTTAACCTGGTTAGTAAACTGAAAATTGCCACTAATTGGTAAATTCTAGCCCCACCCAGAGTCTGCCCCCAGATCACCCGGGCATGAATGGGGTAATTCTATAACAGGGTGCTCCCTTGGCACACAGTGAGCACCTATTCTATACCAAGATGCCATTATAGAATACTAGTGTAAGCTCAGAAGTGTAGCCAGGTTCAGCCAGGTTGACGGCGCAGGGGGAGCGAGAGCAGACTTCTGCTGTCACCGTCGCACATTTTCAGTGCTACACAACGAAAAAAATAGGCGTCAGCGCCAGCAGAACTCCGTTTGGGAGAGCAGCTGCTCCCCTGGCGCCCCACCTAGCTACGCCACTGTGTAAGCTACAATCAGTGAACCTAGTGTATATGTGCAGTAGTAAAGGTAAGGTAATGGGATTTGATATACTGCCTTTCTGTGGTACAATCGAAGTGCTTTAAGATTATTAATGCAGGTACTTTCTCTGTTCCTAATGGGCTCACAATCTAAGTATTGTACCTGGGGTAATGGAAGATTAAGTGACTTGCCCAGAATCTCAAGGTGCTGCTGTGAGAACTGAACACAGTTTCCCAGGTTCTCAGCCAACTGCACTAACCACTAGGCTACTCCTCCACTCCACGTGGCACAACTGTTGGCACATAAATGCAGTAAGGACTCATGTAAATGGGATCCCTCCCCTTGCTCTGCCCACGTATACGTCCCATGTGCAGTTACACATCATAGCACTTATACACACTATTGTAGAACGGCTTATTTTCTCAGCATTTATGTGTGCAAGGTACATGTAACTACAGAAATCTAGGGACCCTTTTACTAAGCCATGTAGGTGCCTACGCCTGCCCAACACACGCCAAATTGGAGTTACCGCCCGGTTACCACGTGGCCCTACACGCGTCTGAAAAATATTTTTTATTTTCTGACATGCGGCAATGGAATTTGATGCGCATAGACCATTACCCCCCGGTTACTTCGTGAGACCTTACCGCTAGATCAATGTCATTTTTTGTAGGTGAGCTAAAAAATAATTCTGCACACCCCCAAAACACGCGTCTACACTACTGCAGGCCATTTTTCAGCGCACCTTAGTAAAAGGACCCTCTAGTTACAGAATTGGCCTTTAATTGGATAATGCAATGGCAACCTCCCTAGATTTTCAGTGGCATTATCCAGTTATGTGCTGCTGAAAATCCAGGGATCATCTAGTCTGCGTGATTACCCAGGCAGGAGCCTCTCCTGCTCAGTTAAGTCATTTTAAGTATTAGGTCCTACTTATATATTCTGTGTCTGAGAAATTCAAATATTATAAAGAATTATGGAAACAATGTAGAAAGAATGGAGCATGGAAGATTCCCAGCAGAAACTCTTTGATTATAATCTATAGGAAAGAAAGATCTAGCATGACCTAGGAAAAGTCAGACTGATGGTGTATCCCAGGTAGATAATGATGAAGAATTTTCTTTACCTGTGCTCACAAAGTATAATCAATGTTCTGTTCATTGGAGATTTTTTTCTCCTTTTCATACAACCAACCTCTTGGAATACATCAGGTTTTAGCCTTCCATTCCCATGTGTGAGGTTTGTCTACTGCATCTTATTCCCATATTTGTGCCCTCCTTGATGCTGCTTGTCATGAGACTTACCTGTAATGTGTTCTCTGTAATGACACACAACCTGCTCACCTCCCTTTTTGGAAGGTTTTTCTTCACTCCTTTTGCTATGGTTGAACCTTTTCAGCTAGTCCATGGCTTCATGAGACAATAACCACACAGACATCAAAGCTTTCTTTAATGGGAAGATTTTCCAGTTGTCTCATGATGAATTTAAAGCAGGTCACATGTCCCATATGTGTGACTCCACCAAGCAGATGTCCTCTGAGGACAAACATTAGAGGTATGTTAATTTCATACTAATGGCAAGTAATAATCCTTTATAAAATAAAAGTTAATGGATACTGGAAACACCTTATCCTAGCTTATGCTAATTTAGCACCATTACATTGTAAGAAGATACAGTGGAAATGTGAATTATTTCGCATTCAAGTAAAGTGTTTGCTTGGTGAAGGGTGGGACCCTTGCCATGGATGGTTCTGGATTTAATCTCAGTTGCATGCGATTTTGACTATGTAGTCAGTCTGGAACTGTATTCCTAAAGGAGAAAAACAAGAGAAATTGTGAAATGTTTAGCCCAAGATTAGTGGAAACAAATGCTGTTGGTAATATAAATTTTGTTTATTGCATTTTTATTTAAAATTGTTTAACTTAAAAACTTTTAGTAACAGTGGGAATGTAAATCTGATGGTAAGAGTATGAGTCACTGGCAGAAGTTTATCATATCTTTGATAACAGCTGACTTCTAGTCTTCCCTATGTGTTTTGAAATTGTAATCTTATATATAGAGAATATTTTGAACCTCAACATAGCATAACATGTATTTTTCCATGGGTATATTTGAGCATGTCAGCAAAAAAAGAAGAGTAAAAGGATGGCAAAAAACAGCAAGTAAATGATTAGAAACTTTATTTATGTATAAATGCAACAAATATCTCTCTATCCTTATGACAGCTTATTTTGTCTTTATAAAATAGTCTTCAAACAGACACCTTTTTTCTTTCTCACATAGGCATCTTATTATAAAATCAGGCCATTGAAGTATATAATTGATAGTTTAAATGCAGGTCAACAAGAGACCTATTTAAGGATTACTTCTGAGTATCTATCTGGAGGATAGCAATGGTCAAATGGCCACTAGCCTCTATTAGCTGAGCAGTTGTTAATGCCAGTCAGATCCTCTATCTTATACCTAAATGGAGAAAAGGAAAACCTTATCTGTACCCAGTTTAAGTGAAATGTGCTTACACACTCAATTCTCTTCAAATTACGAAGTGTTAAGTAAATTAAGAAGCTAAGTAACATTATTTATTTATTTAAACAATTGCCTAATATCACGTCTAGTTGATTTTTAGGGGATTCATTCAACTTCATACAGAGCCCCTTACTACACACAAGTGGAGTTTTCTAGACCAGTGATAATAACAAAGTCAACATACCAGTGGCATAGCGGGGGGGCTGCCACCCGGAGCGGGGTGGTTCGCCGTTGCAACCCCCCCCCCCCCCGGTGCAGCATGATGACACCCCCCCCCCCCCCGGCCAGCTCCCGCACCCTACATTTAAAAAGAATATTGGGAGGCGAGGTGCTGCCCTGCACGTAAAAGAACTGTGGACCGTCGGGCCTTCTCTCACTCTGTCCAGCCCTTGCGGAAATAGGAAGTTGCGTCAGCGGAGGGCGGGACAGACAGAGCGAGGGAAGACCCGACGGTCCACAGTTCTTTTACGTGCAGGGCAGCGCCTCGCCTCCCGATATTCTTTTTAAAGGTAGGGTGCGGGAGCTGGCCGGGGGCGGGGGTGTCGATTCGCCGAGTGGGGGAGCTGGCAGGGAGCACCCCCCCTGAGCTGACACCCAGGGCGGACCGCCCCCCCTTGCTACGCCACTGCAACATACACGCTGGCATTGAGTGTAATCTTCACACTGCTGCCATGCGGTGACTACTGAGGTCGTTTCTCCACTTTAAAGAAGAAAAAAGAAAAAAAAGAAAAACAGTGTATTCATTCACTTAACACTATGTAATTTGAAGAAAATTGAGTGTGTAAGCAAATTTCAGCTTATTGGTAGTATTATTACTCCCTTTTGCTGAAATTTTGTCTAGTGTTATCTGTATCTACACCCAGTTTAAGTGAGCCAGAAAGCCCTTTAAAATGCCACAGTTCCACTTGGATTACTCATTCACTGATGAGCTATCCATATTGTATAGCTTTCTATGCAAAAGAAAATGTCCAATGTAATGTTTACCCAAATAATTCTAAATAAATGGGGAATGACACCATCTCCAGCATCTTCATTGCTGGATGTGGATAAGCTGTGCCCCCACTTGTAACATGTACCTACATTGTTTCTGGAGTATTTGTCACACACAGAGAGCTTTTATTTGTTTTGAATAAATGCTGTTCCTCTTTTTTTAATGTTAGTATTTTTTTTTACATTGTATGGAATAGCTTTGAGAACACGTTCCAGTCCAACATAGTTCAAGATGAAGGAAGAGGAACAAGGGTTCTTTTTCTCCTGTGTTCTTCAACATATATTCATCTATTATATGTGCATTCACAGTGTTTGAAGAACCTGATAAATGTGCATATTATAGTTATCTTGAAAACCAGACCTATTTATGGATCTCCTGGCTAGAGTTATATAACCCTCCTCTAGAGTCACATAACACTGATTATAATGTTGTAAGTGAATCATATGGTAGCCTTTTTGCAATAAGTTACTATTGTCAGTCCTTTTTCCAGTGGGAATCATTAGAAGGCAAACACCGCCAATAGTTACACTCCAGACAGCATATTTGGTATAACCTCCTGTTTTTAAAGGATAAAATTTGATGCGCAGTGCTGTAGCTGGCAGTATACATCAAGGTTTCTGTAAAGATAAATCCAATGCGTTGCCTGGGATGCTATTTTTCAAGATGTACGTGCTAGTCTGTTTTGAGTTGCTACTTTGACTTAAATTCCACTGCTTTGGCACTCATTAAAACCAGTACCCTTGTTGACAGCCAGAGAAGAGATACCACAGGACCGTTTTACTAAGCCGCGTAAGCATCTATGCACGCCCAATGCGCCACAATGCATTACTGCCCGACTACCGCATGGGTCTAGTGGTAATTTCATTTTTGGCACATGTCCAAAATGCGCGGCCGAAAAATAATTTTTATTTTTGGACGCGCATATCGGATTTGTGCCAAGTGGCATTTGATGCGTGTAGGTCATTACCACCCAGTTAGCACGTGAGATTTACTGCTAGGTCAATGGGTGGCGGTAAGAAATGGACGCACAGCAATTTTGATTCTGCCGCACATCCATTTTCGGCAAAAATTTTAAAAAAGCCTTTTTTCAAGTGCACTGAAAAATGAATTGGCGTGCGCCCAAAACCCATGCCTACACTACCACAAACCATTTTTCAGCGCACTTTAGTAAAAGGACACTAAGAAATAGATCTACATGGAAACTGAACTGTCCTTTCATTCTCTGGATGTAGGCCTTTTAAAACATGCTAGGTAGTCAATGGCAGGTCAAAAGCAGAGAATGGGCATGGACAGGCTAACCAACAACCATGTTCCAATTACCACATGCTAACTGGTAGCATCTCCATAATGTGGGAGCAATAGAAGGCAATAAGTGCTCCGCTGTCAATTTTTTCCAGGTTACGGACACTAATGTGAGCATTAATACATGATCTGAAATAGAAATATTGTAAATTGCAGTATTTCCTGAGAGCTAGAAATGGCCTTAGCGTATGAGAAAGTCCCACGTTAGCACACACTGAGAGCTCCTTTTACTAAGTGGTGATAAGCCCAATGCGGGCTTACCGCTTACTATACAGGAAGTACCACTGAGCTACCGTAGCAGCCCAACGGTACTTCCCACCTGTAGTGCGCCATCATTTCCGGCACTACAAAAATGTATTTATTTTTGTAGCGCCGGAGTGTACCTGGCGGTAATCGGACAGTGCCTGGTTACCACTAGGTTAACGCAGGAGCCCTTACCGCCACCTCAGTGGGTGGTGGTAAGGGCTCCCCCCTAAAATGGCCGTGCGGCAAGTGCTTTACTTGCCACATGGCCATTTCCTGTAGGAAAGCAAGACTTCCCTTATACAATCTGCAGTAAAAGGGGACCTCGGCGCACATGTAAAACATGCGCTGATGCCAGCGCCGACCCCCTTTTGCCGCAGCTTGGTGAAAGGGGGCCTAAGTGCACTTTAGCAGACATACCTCTTAGATTGTCTCATGAGATTTGTATTCTGAGCATTAATGGTAGATTGTGGTTTCCAGTGATATCATTCCAGCGTCTTTCATGAGAAATTCATATGAAAAATGTGTAAGAAAAAAAACGTTGCAGCCAGAACATGATTAAATCACATTAGCAATGCACTATGGGGGGGGGGGGGGGGGATTTATATTGTTCTGTAAATGTTCATGCTGTATCTGTTCTATAGGTAAATGTGAGTATTTTGATATAAGTGCTTTCAATCTGCCAACTTTTCCTAGCATTAAATTAAAAAATAAAACAATAACTAAATAATAAAGAAATTATGTTGCTAAGCAGCTAGAAATATCTGCAGCTTCATATATACAAAAAGCCTTTAGTATTTCATTGTGTACTTCATAGTACCGTAGAATGCATTCATCTGATGTCAGAATAATTTTTTTGAGCCAGTTATGCGAATAATGACTGACTAAATGAACAAATGCTTTTGAGTTTCTAGACAACCTGTATTTATGTGCTATACTATACATATCTAGACAGAATTTTTGTATTCATGGAAATCCATGAACAAGTGTAACAAAGTTGAAATAACTGCAAAGTACATTACTACGAAGTTATTTTTTAAATTAGCATTATTAATAGAATCAGTAGTCTGTAGGTCTAAGCTTTAATGGTCAACTGCTTATTTTCTGTTTGTTATACTCTCTCAAGAACAGCTCACCAAAAAGATAATGCAAAACCAAAAATATCACTGTTACATAGTAACATGCCGGGGCATTTTCAATATGACATCTTAGTTGGACTTTGGACATTTTGTGTTAAACGTCCCAAATCAGAATAGGAAATATAGCCATTTTCGAAACTGCAAAACATTTCTTTTTTTTTTTTTTTTCGAAATCGGCCACATGCTAGTAGGCTTTTTGCTCTGTGCATTTATCTTTTTGGTCCATTTTGAAAAAAAAAGTACAAGCGCAAATTGCACAAAGTCAAGCCATTGGGATATAGGAGGAGCCAGCAATTTTAGTAGATTGGCCACACAAACATCCCAGGAGAGCAATGGGGCACCCTAGGGACACAGCTGTGAACTTCATATAAAAGCTCCCAGGTACACATCTCACTGTTACCCCCTTATCTTGCCTGCTGAGCCCTCCAAACCTACCCAAAACCAACTGCCCCCAACTGTACACCACTACAATAACCATTTATGGGCCAAGGGGTTACATATATGTGAGTACAGTAGGTTTTTGGTCAGTTTTGGAAGGCTCACAGTTTCCATAAGTGTGACAGGTAGAGTGAGATATGGGCCTGGATCCCCTTCTCTACAGTCCACTGCATCGACCACTACACTACTCTAGGGGCCTGCTTGCTGCTGTAATAGAACTGGCTATAACATTTGAAGCTGTCATAGAGGCTGGCAAGTACTATTTTTATTCACATCTTTGGGGGTGGGGGGTGGGAAGGGGGAGTAAGGGTGGTCATCCCTGATTCCCTCTAGTGGTCATTTGTTCATTTAGGGCACGTTTGTTTTAGCCTTATGCATTTTTGTATTGTTCCATTATGGCTATAAAATGTTCAAGTGTTAAGAACGCCCTAAACCCACTCTAATCCCTCCCCCAAAATACACCTGATGTGCTCCCTTGTGAGCCAATCGCATAGATAAACATCTGCAAAATAGGTTTCAAAAATACTGATTTGGACATTTTGAGAAAATGAGCCCCGTGGAGGGGCATAATCGAACGGCGCCAGCCATCTATATGGCCGGCGCCACAAAGAGCAGTCCCGAACCGTATTATCGAAAAAGATGGCCGGCCATCTTTCGTTTCGATAATATGGTTGGGGCCAGCCAAATGTCAGAGATGGCTGGGTTTGAGATGGCTGGCATCGGTTTTCGCCGATATTGGAAACCGATGCCGGCCATCTCAAACCCGGCTAAATCCAAGGCATTTGGTCATGGGAGGAGCCAGCATTTGTAATGCACTGGTCCCCCTGACATGCCAGGACACCAACTGGGCACCCTAGGGGGCACTGCAGTGGACTTCAAAAATTGCTCCCAGGTGCATACCTCCCTTACCTTGTGTGCTGAGCCCCCCAAATCCCCCCAAAACCTACTACCCACAACTGTACAACACTACCATAGCCCTAAGGGGTGAAGGGGGCACCTACATGTGGGTACAGTGGGTTTTGGGGGGGGTTGGAGGGCTCCCATTTACCACCACAATTGTAACAGGTAGGGGGGATGGGCCTGGGTCCACCTGCCTGAAGTGCACTGCACCCACTAAAAACTGCTCCATGGACCTGCATACTGCTGTCATGGAGCTGGGTATGACATTTGAGGCTGGCATAGAGGCTGGCAAAAAATGATTTTTAATTTTTTTTTTTGGTGGGAGGGGGTTGGTGACCACTGGGGGAGTAAGGGGAGGTCATTCCTGATTCCCTCCGGTGGTCATCTGGTCAGTTTGGGCAACTTTTTGAGGCTTGGTTGCAAGAAAATATGGACCAAGTAAAGTTGGCCAAGTGCTCGTCAGGGATGCCCTTCTTTTTTTCATTATCAGCTGAGGATGCTCATGTGTTAAGCACGCCCCAGTCCTGCCTTTGCTATGCTTCCAACACGCCCCCGGGAACTTTGGTCGTCCCCGTGACGGAAAGCAGTTGAGACGCCCCAAATCGGCTTTCAATTATGCCAATTTGGGCGACCCTGGGTGATGGACGCCCATCTCACGATTTGTGTCGAAAGATGGGCGCCCTTCTCTTTCTAAAATAAGCCTGATAGTAGCATAGTAGATCATGGCAGATAAAGACCTGTATGGTCCATCCAGTCTGCCCAACAAGACAAACTCATAGCATTAGGTATGATGTGATATTACATATGTATACTTGATCTTGATTTATCCTTGCTATTTTCAGAGCACTGGTCTATCTGTCCAGTCATGATCAGGGCACAGACCGTAGAACTGTGCCTGGCATTAACCTTGTTCTCCAGCTACGGAAGCTGAATCTGTCCAGCTGTGATCAGGGCACAGACCACAGAAGTCTGCTCAACACTGGCTTTGTTCCCAGTTACTGGTGTTGCCATCTAATCACTGCTAAGCTCATTTAGTTTCATGCCTTCTATACCTAATTTCTTTGTATCCCATGCATTTTTGAATTCCATTACCATTTTCATCTTCACCACCTCCCACAAGAGAGCATTCTGGATATCTACTAGAGTCTCTATGAAAAAGTATTTCCTGACATTATTCCTGAGCCAGCTCCCTTGCAGCCTCAATTCATGTCCTACCACCTTTCCGTCTTAGAAAAGGTTTGTTTGCAGATGAATACCTTTCAAATATTTGAATGTCTGTATCATATCAACCCTGTCTCTCCTTTACTCTAAGGTATACATGTTCAGGTCCTCAAGTCTTTCCTCATACATCTTGTGACGCAAATACCATTTTCGTTGCTTTTCTTTTTACATCACTAGTAAGATACAGCCTCCAAACTGAACACAATATTCCCGAGTGGGGCCTCACCAACATCTTGTACAGGGGCATCAACACCTCCTTTCTTCTGCTACACCCTAGCATCTTTTTGGCCATGGTCCCCACCTTGTTGCATTGTTTCGTCACCTTGAGATCCTCAGACAACATCACCTCAAGGTCCCTCTCCTGAGCTATGCTTATCAATCTATCTGTCTTCCTATCTGATTTATCTCCTTTGGATTTCTGCACCTCAAATGCATTACTCTGCACTTCTTGGCATTAAATCTTAACTAACACATTAACAACAAACAGTACTCCTGTTCTATATAAATTACAAAATTGTTATTAGTGAAAACAAACCAGTGCATTAAAAGAATTACCAAATAGTATCCCTGCAACTCACTCACACTGCACTTATACCCTGATCACATATGTAAATCCCACAGAGAACATTGAACATAAACCCTAAATTGCAGTGTCTTCAGTCTCTGTGTATCATCAGACCACAATCTCAATAAAGATCAGTCAGTGAGCCCTAAAAAAAACTAGGGCACACAAAACCCTATTAGGATTAAGATTAAATCTTAACTGCTAGTCCTTTGACCATTCTTCTAATTTTTTAATGATCACTGTTTATTTTTGTAGCGCTGGTATGTACCTGACAAAAATCGGACAGTGCCACGCACTGCCTGTTTACTGCCGGGGTAGTGCAGGAGCTCTTACTGGCACCTCAATGGATGGCAGTATATGCTCCCACCCGAAATGAGTGCGCGGCAAGTGCTTCACTTGCCACATGTCCATTTCTTTTTTTTAAAAACCCTGCCTTTTCTCTGGTGAGGTAAAAGGGAGCCTCGGCACACATCAAAAACACGCACCAAAGCCTTGTAAAAAGACCTCTAAATGAACAGTTAAGCTATGGAACTTATTGACAGAGGATGTGGTAACAGTGGTTAGCATATCTGGGTTTAAAAAGGTTTGGACAAGTTCGTGGAGGAGAAGTCTATAGTCTACTGTTGAGATACACATGGGGAAGCCACTGCTTGCCTTGGGATTGGTAACATGGAATGTTACTACTGTTTGGGTTTCTGCCAGGTACTTGTGACCTGGATTGGCCACTGTTGGAAATAGGATACTGGGCTAGATGGATCATTGGTCTGACCCAGTATAGCTGTTCTTATGTTCTTAAAAATGAAAGATACAGGGGACATCACATGACCTGTTCAGGACTGGCAGTGTGATCGAGCACTCCCGCCGGCAGTCTAATAACAGTGATTCTGCAGTCCTCACCAGATCTTTCATATGTTTGCTGCATAACAAAATGTCTTCTAAACCATCAAAAAAGTGAATTATCTTCTATGAGTTACTCCGTATCAAAGTGGCCTAAAACCAATCTCTCTATGCCAGAGGAAACTGTGTTGCCACTTAATGTGTCAGGCACATGTACCACTTTGGCAGATGGTATTTTATTTATTTATTTAGATTTTGCTCACACCTTTTTCAGTGGTAGCTTAGGGTGACGTAAATTCAGGTACACTGGATGTTTCTCTGTCCCAGGAAGGCTCACAATCTAAGCTTGTACCTGAGGAGTGGCCTAGTGGTTAGGGTGGTGGACTTTGGTCCTGGGGAACTGAGGAACTGAGTTCGATTCCCGGCACAGGCAGCTCCTTGTGACTCTGGGCAAGTCACTTAACCCTCCATTGCCTGCCGCATAGAGCCTGCCATGAGTGGGAAAGTGTGGGGTACAAATATAAAAAAAAAAGCAATGGAGGGTTGGGTGGCTTGCCCAGGATCATGGGGGGAGGTGGTGGGATTTGATCTAGCCACCTCTGGATTGCAAGACTGCTGCTCTAACCACTAGGCCACTCCTCCACTCCGGAGGAGCATGAAGTCATTACATAAGTTAATGCAACCAAATTTAAGCAACCCTGCTGAAATTAAATCTGAAATTGCAGAAATTTCCACATTATTAATCAGATCCAATGCACGTCTCAAATTAATAGAAGAACGCATGGCAGCTCACGATCTCCAGGCTCAAAACATGCAGCAGCGCCTGATGAAAATGGACTCCCTTCAATCTGAGCTTAACGATCTTACCTCATATGGAGAAATAATGTTCTCATACTTGGGGGTCCTTTTCAAAGCTGCATTGAAAAGTAGCCTGGGGTCGTGTGGGCATGTCTTTTAGTCGCGCACTGGGCCATTTTTTTACCATGGCTGGAAAAAGGCAATTTTTTAATGGGCCGAGAAATTGGCATTGGCATGCTGCCAGTTACCACTGGAAAAGCCTCAACGCTACCCCGGCAGTAGTACCTGAAAACAGCAGGGCTCCAATATGTGTGCAACAAGCATTTGAAGACAATGGGTGATGGACCAGAAAGTATGAGCTTTCTTTCTGCAATACTCTCCAGAGCCTGCCTTCCCCTCTTTTAGTATGAATGAATAACGTTCCTATTATTTTATTGCGTTCTTTTTTCTTATTATTATTTGTAATTATATGTAAACCATTCTGCTCTGTGCAGGCAGCTGGAACGGTATAGCAAGTCTCAATAAACATAAACAAACAAACATTTCTATAGGAGCTCTTACCAGAAATCCTCGGCATAAAATTTTCATCTCCACTCAAGATAGAACGTGCACACAGGATACCATCTAGGCCTCCAAAGGGCTCTTCTTTCCCGCACCCAATAATATTGTGGTTGCTGCAGTGTACTCAAGCTTTCCAGATTTGGCAAACTTCAAAAACCAAAAGCAGCATACTCTTCCAAGGTAAGAAATTAATACTTACCCAAAACGTTGCAAAAACAACTGCACATACACGTCAGGAAGTACTTTTTCACAGAAAGGGTGGTAGATACGTGGAATGCCCTCCCACGGGAGGTGGTGGAGATGAAAATGGTAATGGAATTCAAACATGCGTGGAATAAACACAAAAGAATCCTGTTAGAAGGACTGGATCTACAGAATTTTAGCAGAGATTGGGTGGAAATGCCGGTAATTGGGAAGCAAAACCGGTGCTGGGCAGACTTCTACGGTCTACGCCCTGATCATAACTGAATAGATATGGAAAGTTCAAGAACAGTGCTGGGCAGACTTTTACGGTCTGTGCCTTGAGAAAGGCAAGGAAAAATCAAACTCGGGTATACATATACATACATGTAAACTGAGTTTATCTTGTTGGGCAGACTGGATGGACCATACAGGTCTTTATCTGCCATCATTTACTACGTTACATGTATTTATGTTTATTCTTGGTTACTTTACTATTGCTATGCTCTTAACAAAATTGTAAGTTTTATGTTAAACTGTACCTTCTGTAAACTGCCTTGGAAGAATCTCTTCATAAAGGCAGTTAATAAATCCCAATAAATAAAATAAGATGCCAAGTCTCACTCATTAGAAGAGTGTCATATTCATATGAAGGCTTTTTATCATTCTCACACTCTTTGAGCCTTTTCTTTTCTCACTCAGAGTCTCAGTGACAGTGTTCTGCCCTTGATTACTCTTTGCATGGGAGGCAATCCTAAGGGAAGAAATGTCAAGTGGCCCAACCAGGAGGAAAAGATCTGAGCACACCTTCCCATGGACTTTGTCTCCCATTTACTCTATCTTTTTCCTTCACCCAGAAGGACATGTGATATGAAACCTATGTGCATATTTTTAGCCACCGAGTGAAGAGCAATTTTCAGCCCAGAAAATGTATCCATATTGCTTCCACTCTTATCTGTATCCTTTCAGAAACCCCAAAGAAAAGCAAATAATATACTGTGTTTTTCACTTGCAGAGCAATACTAGTCTTAAATCTTTCTGGATTTATATATATCTGGACACGTCTGAAAAATCTCACTCCTTGGTCATAGGTGTCTCTCTCTGGGATGTTTTATCCTTGGTATCTCTATGAACAGGAATGTATGAGACTGAAATTAGAAAGCAAATGATGCAGAATAATAATACAGAAGAGCAGAGAGAAAAGTCAGAGTCAGTGAATATATTTAGTAACATAGGAGCCCTTTTACTACTGGATTTTCCAGTGCGCTGTGTCCACATTTAATGTGGCCCTTTTAAAGAATTTTTATTATTTTTTTTAGTTTGCAAGTGGTGTTGCTAATGTAGAGCCCGAATGAAACCAGGATCTTTGGGTTCCCGCCGAAACCAAATGTGCAGCCAATACATGGCTGCTCTGTTTGGCAGAAACCAAAGCTGATAATGAAACTGGCCCCACCCCCAGAATAGCCCTCATCCAGCAAAGCGGCAGCTCCCTTCCAAAACCCACCTCCTGTGGCAGCCTCTTCTAGGCCTACTGTATCATTGGTGGCTAGAGGGGGCGTGAGTGATTTCCATACCCACGCCTGCTCCTGCCTCAAAATGGCTTCCAAGACTTCCAGCGGTAGTCTTGTGAGACTGCCACTGGAGGTCTCATCTGCCATTTTGAGATTGGAAATGACTGCCGCTGGACGTCCCAGAAGCCATTTTGAGGCAGGCGCAGGCATGGGCAGGAATGAGTGGGGATTGCTCCAATGACACGGTAGGCCCAGGAAGGGGCTGTCACCAGGAGGTGGGTCCTGGAAGGGTGCTCTTTTGGGTCCAGGGGAGGAGGCGGGAAGGATTGGGAGCTGCACAGCATAGTTTCGGTCCTGCTAAAAATCACAGGCATTTTCAGCTGAAAGCAAAATAAGATCAAAACTGGATTTTGAGCCGGTTTTGACGCTAAAAACAAAACCGAAATTCAGTCGGCTTCTATGCCAATGTTGTCATTAGCATGCAAGACCTGCAAAAAATTAGGACGGGAATACTTACTGCCTCCTATTTAAGAAGTACTAAGTATTATCCAGTTAGTGTGCACTAATCAGAATAGTACAGAGAAGCCCACTTCCCACCCATGACACATCCCCTCTACAAAAAGTAATTTAAAACTATAGTTAACATGTGCTTAGCACGTAGAAACAGTCAAAATAGTGCAAAATGCTTTAATGTGCTTTGAGGTTGCCTGTTTTCACGCTAACACCACAGTATGGGTTTAGGCCAATGGATCCCGTAGTAATATAGTAAATGAGATGGCCCATTGAGTCTGCCCAGGAACGTTTGTGGAATTGTAGCTGCTTGCACAGGGCAGATTACTTTCCTCAGCTGTGAATATCGGCATTAATCGGTCTATACAGCTTTGCATTGACTAAAACCTCTAGTTTTTGTAGATCACTTCTCATTTGGCCTACTCCTCTAGGGGTGTCCACTTCTTTTTACAGATCTTGGTGTGATCCAGAAAAAGCCAAATGAGTGCCAGTTACCACTATCCTGTGTTGCCTGTTAGTCAACCAACGTTTTTTCACCAGTTGACCACCTTGAGGCTCATCCTAGGCTGGTCATTTTGTTTACAGGCTTCCTATGAGGAACTGTAATCAGAGGCTTTACTGAAATCCAAGTATATCTCATCCAACACATGCCCTTTATCTAATTCTCTGGTCACCCAGGGAAAGAAATCAATCAGATATGTTTGGTATAATCTGCTTTGGATTTTGCAACCCATGACTGTAAAATAAATTTTACCATTTTTCCTTTAGCAGCATATCTATTACTTTTCCCACCACTGAGGTGAGTCTTACCAGCCTGTGGTTTCTCACCTCTTTATTACCACTTTGTGAAGAGGGACCACATCCGCTTTTCTCCAATTATGTGGACCCTCTCCCACCAGAACTTGTCTGAGCTCTCTTAGTGTTTTGGGGTGTATGGTCCCTTAGTTTTGTTACCTTCAGCTCTGCACGTGACTTCAAAGAGTATAGAGACCCACCCAACAGGAAGAAAGCACAGAGAGAAGAAACATGAAAGTGATGGGGCAGTTGCTAGAGAAGCCTGAAACCAGAGTTCTGAAGAACTTACAAACTATGGGCTTCTTTTATTAAGCCACGCTAGCAATTCCCGCTCAACAAACGAGAGGAAGCCCATAGGAATAGAATGGATATCCTTTCATTTACCGCACAGGAATCACTAGCACGGCTTTGTAAAAGAGGCCCTATGTTTACCACTGGTTTAGCTTCTGGTTGTCATTAAAAGTAAGTTCAGCCTCTGTACATCTCACATTGCATCTAATGGTGGCATAGCACCACTGAAAACATGAATCAGACATTCTTTAGCCCATTCTATATTATTCCATGCTGTGTATTTTTATGGGTACAAATTGAAGCTCATCCTATCTACATTTAAAGGATTTAAGTATTTTTGCAGTTCATTTTCCTATATGTAATAAGACTTAGGAAAGGTACAGGGGGATATGAGGGGATTGATGTGTGTGGAGCACTTTGCTAGGTAGATTGGATGGGCTATTTTGGTCTTTGTCATCTTTGCTGTGTTACTGTGCTATGAAAAAACTAGTTTTTAAGTGGTATAGCTCAAATATTCTGTAATATATTATGTGTAGGTAGCATAAGGCAGTTTTGCATGCTTCAAATACTCAGCATACCAGAACTTTAATTTTTTTAAAGATCTTGGCTGGGGAAGGTGAAAGCTTTAGAAGTGACATGAATAACAATTTGTGTTTTCCTAGCTGTTCCTGCTGCTTTCAATCCAGACCGGATTTAAAAGCAGGTGGCACTGTTGAACGATGTTGGCATTTGCTACATCATCATAATGGAACTGAAATAAACAAAAATTATTTGGTGGTAAAACAGTGAAAGTATTGCTGTTGAAATGGAATGAAAAGAATTTGGGGGCTGATATTAAACCCATGGCAGTCAGTATTTTTTCAAAAACGCCAGCTGCCATGATTATAAAAAACACCAAGGGGCTGATAATCAGACCAATGGAGGCAGCGAACCCGGAAATTCAATGCCGTTCCATATCCAGTGACCAGCATTGAATTTCCAGGTGGCATTTTGGCCGCTATGAACATAGCCTGTTAAGCCGATATTCATCGGGTCTGGACGGCTTCCTAAAGGAAAAGTCCATAGACCATTATTAAATTGACTTGGGAAAATCCACTGCTTATTTCTGGGATATGCAATACCACAATTAGTAGAAATTATGATGTGTATAGGTACTTGCACTGTTGCTGTGTTTAATTCTTTATCTCTTTCTTAGGAAAAGTCTCATACAGTCGTAGGGGTCTTTTCTACACTTCGCAAATTGTGGCGTACCCCAATTTTACGACAAATATAATCACAGACGATCCCTTCCTCCACCCTCTTTTTATGACTTTTTTTCTCTTTATTTTCTTCTTGTCCTATTGTTTATATTTAAATGACATTATCACAGGTTCAATGTGTACGCACTATGTACTATACACCCTTGTGTTGAAATAAATCTTTAAATTTTTATCTAGGCTTGCTCATTTTGCAATGAAAACGCTGGAAATTTAAGCTACGTTATGCGTTTTCATTGCAAAATTAGCAACAGCCTAGATATAAATTTAAAGATTTATTTCAACACAAGGGTGTATAGTACATAGTGCGTACACATCTAAGTTTGTACCTGAGGCAATGGAGGGTTAAGTGACTTGCCCAAGATCACAAAGTGCAGCAGTGGGGTTTGGATTGGCCACCTCTGGATTCCAAGACCAGTGCTCTAACCACTAGGCCACTCCTCTAGGAATCATCACCCGGGAAAAGGATCTAGGTGTCACCATGGATGATACATTAAAACTCTTTGCTCAGTGTTCAGCGGCAGCTGAGAAAGCACAATAGAATGTTAGGGAATTATTAGGAAAGGAATGGAAAACAAGAATGAAATGTTATAATGCCTTTGTATTGCTCCATGGTGTGACCACACCTCAAATACTGTGTGCACTTCTGGTCACTGCATCTCAAAAAAAAAAGCGGAAGTAGAAAAGGGTACAAAGAAGGGCGATGAAAATGATAAAGGGGGAGGGATGGTGTTAATTCTTCTGCCCTCCCCAACCCATAGAATGTTCCACACACTCATACAGTTAGGGAGAGAAGAAGTGAAGGCCACACAAGATGAGAAATATTTATTTTTATTACTTACTAAGCAGAAAACAAACTACAGTTCTTTTCTCATGGGAGAGTTATAACAAAGCTACACAGGAGTGCTATCTCTGAGTACTTTGCAAATTCAGTCTTGTCATCTATCATATTTATACTCTTCTATAATTACACAGCTCAAACAGTTCGTTATCATTATCTCCAATTACAATGTAGATAATTATTAGTTCAGACTGCCCTGATCAAGATTATTGGAAAGGTCTAAGGCAACATCATACCGATTAGCATGTTCCATTTCACCAGCCATCATTATCTATGTTCCAGTCATTATATCTGCAAAAAGTCCCTAACCACATTCTTTAGTAAACACCTTGCATGGAAAATTGCTTCATGTTCTTCTTTCTGCATGCTTGTCAGCAAGCCTGTCACAAGAGCTCATGAGCCTCTGGTCACATAGAGGACATGATTTTTAGGTCTGGCTGACAGCTTCAGGCCTCTAGCCCTGTTTTTGGAAGGGCCTAGTTTAGGTTCATTATATACAATGGCCTTCCCTATGAGGAAAGGCTAAAGCGGCTAGGGCTCTTCAGCTTGGAGCTGAGACGGGCTGATGATAGAGGTCTATAAAATACTGAGTGGAGTGGAACGGGTTGAGGTGAATTGCTTGCTTACTCTTTTCACAAATACCAGGACTAGGGGACATTCAAGGAAACTAAGTAGTAAATTTAAAACAAACCAGAGAAACTATTTCTTCGCTCAACATTTAATTAAACTCTGGAATTCATTGCCAGAGAATGTGGTAAAAACATTTAGATTAGCAGGGTTTAAAGACGGTTTGTATAATTTCCTAAAAGAAAAGTTCATAAGCCATTATTAAGATGGACTTGGGGAAAATTCACTGCTTATTTCTAGGCTATGCAGCAAAAAAAAAATCTATTTTACTGTTGTGGATCTTGTGACCTGGATTGGCTACTTTTGGAAACAGTATACTGGGCTTGATGGACCTTTGGTCTGTCCCATTAAGGCAATGCTTATGTTCTTATGTTGGAATATTAGTTTTTCAGCTAGTTTAGATATGTAGCAAGGTTGGGTATATGATAGTAATTAATGATTTCTAAATGGTGGTGTTTTTCTTCAGTACAGGACATACCAGTGCATGTTCCCATCGTGTCCAAGCAGAATCCCTTTCGGATGAGTCTCCATTCATGCAGTTGCTTTCTTTTGTGCACTGGAACTGTATTAGTGAAAAATGTGTTCTACTTCATATTGGGAGAGGTTCTTTACAAAGGCATGTTGGGCATTTTTAGCATGCACTAATGGCCCTGTTTACTAAGCCGCATTATAGGCGTACTAAATTTTAGCGCACATTAAAAAATTAACGTGCTGAGGAGGGAACCAAGATGGCCGCCGAACTAGACGTGTGTGCGTGAGCTCCGGAGTTTCCAGTTTAGTGGGTCTATGCCACGGAGCGCTCCCCGGAGAAATGGGGAAGAGGAAAGGAAAAGCGGCAGCTCATACCTCCTCAAGCGCTGCTGGTGGTCCCGCCATGACACAGCCCACACTTGAGACTTTCGGAATCTGCCCACCGGGACCCGAGGAATCCTGCTACTGGACCTCCGAAACGACATATACGGAGCACAGTATAGAGGGCGCTACTTTGAGCCCTTTGGCAGGCCTGACCCCACCACAACCTGGAAGGAGTAGCGGAACAGAGGAAGCACTGATTGAACAGCTGTCTGAAGCGGGCAGACTATCGGTCGGTGGTGGGAGGTCCGGTTCTGGCTTCAACCCAGGTACTGATACAGCAGAAAGGGGATTTTCGTCCCTAGCCTTAACCCGAGAAGTAAATCTTCTAGGGTTGGGAGGTGGTATGGAAAAGCCTGCAGAAGTCACCATGGATGTGATTTGGGAGGCCATTCAGGGGGTGAATGTGAACCTCCAGCGAATTTGTAATGCCTCACAGTCTGAAATAAAGTCAATTAAAGGAACAATCTAACCAGCTTACCACTAAAGTCGAATTCCATCAGGAAAAAATTCAGACTTTCGATTTGAATTAAAATCCACGCAGACTACAGTGGGGGCTGTTATTAAAAAGAATAAAATCCAGGCAAAGAAATTGGAATATATAGAAAATCAAATTAGAAGGCATAATCTTAGAATACTTATTTTCCAATTTCACCATTTCTTACTCCAGCTGAACTATTGAAAAAGTATTTTCTGGAAGTTCTGGACTATTCCTGTTGAAAGTCACCCTCTGGTGTCAAAATGCAATATATAAAAAAATTTATGCCTACAAATTCAGAACCTCCTCAAGATAATTTGACTGATTTTCTAGAACTGTTCTGAGATTTCAGATCGAGCAACATTACTTATAACGTTTGCCTTGGAGTCAGATAAGACTTTAATTCTACGTTCTTATTTCAGGAAAATGAATGTTAATTTTATGGGCGGGAAAATACGTATTTTTCCAGATTTAGCCAAAGAGACTCAAACCAGGAGAAGGGAGTTATTGGCATTGAGGCCAAGAATCCTTTCCCTGGGTGGAACATTATCCTTAGATATCCATCTAGATGTATGATCTCATTAGATGCTGTAGATTACCTTTTTTTCTGTCCTATTAAATTAAAAGATTTTCTTTTTGCTAAGGAGGCTATACGTGACCCATCTGTGATGTCTGCTCCCACTTAGCTGTACTGTCTAGGCTGCAGGATACCAAGTCCTTCTAGTTCAGTTTTGATATGTGTCATTTTATAAGTTCTATTAGTTAAAATTTCCTATTCTTGGTTCCCCCCTGTTGTGGACAAATATGATAAGATTTTGTTTGTAATATAAATACTTGGAGTTATATTCTAAATCTATACATCTTAATGTATGAACATTGGTGTGTATTAAGATGAAAATATAAATAAAACAGTTAAAAAAAAATTACGTGCTAACGATAGAGACACCCAGTATATTCTTATCGGTGTCTCTAGCATTAGCACACGCTATTTTTTGTGCATGCTAAAAAGTTTATGCTCCTACAGCGTGGCTTAGTAAACAGTGCCCTACGTTAAGCGCACATTAAATGCTAGATACACCCATATTATTCCTATGGGTGGTCTCTAGCATTTAGTGTGTGCTTATTTTTAGCATGTGCTAAAAAATGCTAGCTTGCCTATGTAAAAGGACCCTTGTGTGATTTTCAGCAGTTTGGAGTAACATTCAATGGTTTATATTTTTTAAAATTCTTGATCAGTTTTGGTGTGGAGATTTTGGAACTCTTCAATATCCCTGCAATTCCTGTAAGTTGCTCTATTGATTGAACTATTTGGAAATCTATTTAGTAAAATGTAATAAGGTTTAACAGCCAAATTTACAGTGCATTAGGTGCAACATCTATCTGTATGTTAACCATTGAAGGTATTCTCAGCAGTTTGGGGAAGACAGCTGTGCAGTTAATGCAGTGCAATAATTGCTTGTGTACATTAATAGCATAGCCAATAATGCAAAATGCAGTTACCTATGCCACTGGAAGTGTAACTAAGTGCATCATGGTATATGTTACTTTAGCAATTAATGTGCAGTGATGACCTCTGTATTACCTGCTAGGCATAGTCTCTACCTATTCCCCACCCTTCTGCATACACTAATTGGAATTTCCACATTAGCAAGGTAATTTTATAAACCTTCTTCACACATAAAGCTCAGAATTCTATAGATAGTGCCCAGATTTCCGTGTACAAATCGAAGCATGTTCCATAACAAATGGCGCATAACTTTATTAGTTAAACTAATCAATGCCGATAATTGGACGTTAACAACCAATTATCAGCAGTATTGCCATTAATTATAATTTACGGGCACTACTTACTCAGAGTATTCTGTAATGTTTGTGGTTAATGAGAGAGCAGGATAAAAGATGCAGGATAGAGGATGCACATTATCACCTTCAACTTCTAAGCAGCTCGTAAATCCAAGGAAAACACAATTTGAAGTGCCTGTATACAAATGCTAGAACCCTAAAAAATAAGATGGGAGAATTAGAGTAGATAGCGCTAAATGATGAGGTAGATATAATTGGCATCTCAGAGGCTTGGTGAAAAGAGGACAATCAATAGGACACTGTGTTAACAAGGAACAGATTGTATAATAATGATAGAGAGGATCAAATTGGAGGGGGGTTGCACTAGATGTCAAAGAGGGAATTGAGTCAAATAAAATAAACATTTCCACATGAAACAGATAGCAGCGTGGAGTCGTCATGGATAGAAATTCCATGCGTGATAGTCATTTCCCACCTTATCTAAGGGGAACAAATATCAGTGTAGGCTACTGTCAAGACATGTATTTTTTTCACAAGCCATGCTATGTAGCACAGATTCTCATTGCATAAAATGGGATCTTGTGCTAAATGAGTATGAATTTGTGCTAAAATAGCGCATCTTAACAGTAGCCCACATTGTAACTTCTCCCCTAAGTCTTCTTTGTTTTAACCAAGGAAGCAGGAGAGTAGTCCTTGGTGCAGAGATTTAACTGGTATCCGAAGCTGACGAGTCGTAGAAACTTAATGAATTCTCTGTAAACCTGAGGGATGTAATGGGACAGTTCTACAAACTGAAGAGTGCAAATCTCCTGGACTGGATGGTATTCATCCCAGAGTACTGATAGAACTGAAAAATGAGCTTGCAGAGCTATTGTTAGTAATATGTAATTTATCCTTAAAATCGAGCGTGGTACCGGAAGATTGGAGGGTGGCCAATGTAATGCCGATTTTTAAAAAAGGTTCCAGAGGAGATCCGGGAAATTACAGACTGGTGAGTCTAACGTTGGTGCCAGGTAAAATGGTAGAGACTATTAAGAACAAAATTACAGAGCATATTCAAAAGCAT
The DNA here is from genome assembly GCF_901765095.1 of Microcaecilia unicolor. Lineage (NCBI taxonomy): Eukaryota > Metazoa > Chordata > Amphibia > Gymnophiona > Siphonopidae > Microcaecilia > Microcaecilia unicolor. Next base: position 240,292,018 of record NC_044035.1, on the reverse strand, counting down.
GGATTAATGAAACAAAGTCAGCATGGATTTAGTGTAGTGAAGGGAAATCTTGACTCACCAATCCACTACATTTCTTTGAAGGGGTGAACAAACATGTGGATAAAGGGGAGCCGGTTGATATTGTATATCTGGATTTTCAGAAGGCGTTTGACAAAGTACCCCATGAAAGACTCCAAAGGAAATTGGAGAGTCATGGAATAGGCGGTAGTGTTCTATTGTGGATTAAAAACTGGTTCAAGATAGAAAACAGAGAGTAGGGTTAAATAGTCAGTATTCTCAAGGGAGAAGGGTAGTTAGTGGGGTTCCCCAGGGCTCTGTGCTGGGACCACTGCTTTTTAACATATTTATAAATGACCTAGAAATGGAAGTAACTAGTGAGGTAATTAAATTTGCTGATGACACAAAGTTATTCAAAGTCGTTAAATCGCGGGAGGATTGTGAAAAATTACAAGCGGACCTTACGAGACTGGGAGACTGGGCGGCTAAATGGCAGATAACGTTTAATGTGAGCAAGTGCTAAAATGATGCATGTGGGAAAGAGGAACCCAAATTATATCTATGTCATACAGGTTCCACGTTAGGAGTCACGGACCAAGAAAGGGATCTAGGTGTCGTCGTTGATGATACGTTGAAGCCTTCTGCTCAGTGTGCTGCTGCGGCTAAGAAAGCAAATAGAATGTTAGGTATTATTAGGAAAGGAATGGAAAACAAAAACGAGGATGTTATAATGCCTTTCTATCACTCCATGGTGCGACTCACCTCAATATTGTGTTCAATTCTGGTCGCCACATCTCAAAAAAGATATAGTGGAATTAGAAAAGGTGCAGAGAAGGGCGACGAAAATGATAAAGGGGTGGGACGATTTCCCTATGAGGAAAGGCTAAAGCGCTAGGACTCTTCAGCTTGGAGAAAAGGCGGCTGAGGGGAGATATGAGAGAGGTCTATAAATAATGAGTGGAGTTGAACGGGTAGATGTAAAGCGTCTGTTCACGCTTTCCAAAATACTAGGACTAGGGGGCATGCGATGAAGCTACAATGTAGTAAATTTAAAACGATCAGAGAAAATATTTCTTCACTCAACGTGTAATTAAACTCTGGAATTCGTTGCCAGAGAATGTGGTAAAGGTGGTTAGCTTAGCGGAGGTTTAAAAAAGGTTTGGATGGCTTTTTACAGGAAAAGTCCATAGACCATTATTAAATGGACTTGGGGAAAATCCACTATATCTGGGATAAGCAGTATAAAATGTTTTGTACATTTTGGGATCTTGCCGGGTATTGTGATTGGCCACTTTTGGAAACAGGATGCTGGGCTCGATGGACCTTTGGTCTTTCCCAGTATGGCAATACTTATGTACTTATGACTGCAATAACTCTATAGCAGCAGTTCTCAACTGGTGTGACGTGACACATGTGTGTTGTCAACAGCCGGCAGGTGTGTTGCACTCTGGCACACAAACAACTGCTGCAGTGGCGTGCTGTTACTGTTTTTTGTTGTTTTTCTTCTTGGAAACTTTCCATCTTATCCATGCTCACCCCCGTCCCCACAAGTCCAGCACCTTTCGTTTGTCCTCCCTCAGCCCCCTCCCCCAATCATCTCAACAGCTCTTTCAAATCTCTCTTCTTTGCCAGCATCATCAGCGGCAGCAGTAAATTGCTGCCCGTGCTGACTCAGAGCCTTTCCTCAGCCAGGGCCTGCCCCTCTGATGCAACTTCATATTTACATGCTGGTCTTGTATGGATAAAGGCACCGAGTCAGCCCAGGCAGCAAGTTACTACTGCTTCTGTTGCTGAAGGCAAAGAACATAGATTTGAAAGAGCTGGAAATGAGGATGGAGGGCTGAGGAATGATGAAGGAAAGGTGCTGGGCTTGCAATGAGGAGGGAGGCTGAGGAATGGTGCTAGACTGAGGAGGAGGGGCAAGAGAGGTGCTGGACTGAAGGGAAGCAGAGGCTGAGGTGGTGGCCAGGGGTGCAGAGGGAGAGGTGCTGGACCTGTAGGAGGAGGGGGGCAGGAAGAGAGGGTTAAATGTGGGACTATGACAGAGGCTATAGAGAGTGGAAGATACCAGACTATGGGGGGGGGGGGGGGGGGGGCGACAGAGAGTGTGTAAGAGAGAGAGAGAAATGCTGGACTGTGAGGGATGCAGGGAAGAGTGGGGGAGAGATGGTTGGATCCACAGGAAATGCGGTTACACAAACCCCAAATGCCATGCTCCTTCCTCGTTGTGTAGGCAGTAAACAGCACTTAACAGACTTTCATTTCTGGTATGCAGTTTGCTGACTACAGAATCTGGGAAGGAGTACAGCATTGGGGGTTTCTGTAGCTGCCTCTCCTGCCAAACGGGCTGGGTTTTCTACAGCCAAGCTCCCCTCAGAACCGATGCATTGCTGAATATTGAAGCTGAACATTTTTGGGGGGGGGAGAAGGGAGAGGGAACGGGGAACTGCTGGACCATAGGGTTGGAGGTGAAGAGAGGGAACAGGGAATTTCTGCACCATAGATGTGTAGACGAGGGGGATAGGGGGCAGGGAGATGCTGGACCATAGGGGTGTAGAGAAGAGAGAGGGTGGGGAAATATGGAGATGCTGGACTACAAATATGGGTGGAGAAAGGGAGAAGAAATGCTGGCCTACAAGGTTGCAAGAAAGGAGAGAGAGGGGAGATACTGAGTATGGTGGAGCTATATGAGAGAGACCATGGAGGTTGTCAAAAAGATAAGTGAGGATGGTGACTACAGAGAGTAGAAGTGTAGTGATGAAGATGGGTGAAAGAGAGGGGAATAGAAGGGAAGGGAAGGAGTAAGACAGGAGAGCTAGAGATTGAGAGAAGGAGGACTGACGAGTGAGAGGTTGAAATCTAAGTGGGCAGACAGAGGAGAGACAGGACGTTTGTCAGAGATGGATATATAGTGAGGAAATAGAAGATGAGGGAATCAGCGGAGGTTGGTTAGAGAGTGACAGATTGGAGGTTGAGGTGCCCGACCAGAGACCCGAATCAACTTGTGGGCCGAACAAGTGAACACACAGGTTGAATCCTAGAAGACATGCAGCCATAAGTACATGCAGCCAACAGCGGATGCACCCTCACAAGAGACCCTGAGACAGGATGAGCCAGCTGTGTTCGCCGCTCCAGACTGGGTCCCCTCAACAACTCACCAGAGACCTGGAAATATCAGTCCAGGCTGCCGAGCATGGCCATCAATGGAAGCGCCCTCTCACTGGAGGCCCAGGAGGTTGAGGAGAGCTGGCAACCCCGCTTGCCACATCTGACCAGCTGACCAAGAGGGAGGAAGCGGGTGAGCGCCACTCAATGATACTGGACCAGGTGATACCAGACCAGAAGACCTGACTAGATGTCGGCAGGCTCTGCCCACAGCTGAGACTGGCCGTCCGCACTCCAAGACTGCTGGACTGCTGAGACCCAGAGAGAAATTGACGGTTTAGGCCCAGAGTCAGGTACGAGCGTGAGCGAGTTTCTGATCCAGATCCAGTGAGTGAACTCTGGCTGCCTATTTCCCCTACCGAACTGATAGGGCTAACGAGCTGCTGCCTGGCAATATCTGACTTGAATACCAGGAGAAGGGATCTCACACATGTCCAAACCCAACTCCCTAAGAGAGCGCAATTCAAGGGAAAGAATAGCCGTTCCTGCTATTCAGAGAAAGAAGGTGCCGTGCATTCCACATAGTAATATCGGCTATCCAAGTGAGACTTAAACACAGAACCCAAACTGGCACTAGGGAAGGAGGACGACTTCCCCTGGCCTCGACACCAGAATGCCCAGAACCCAGAAGCGCGAAGGTCACCTTGCACGCACAGAAGCCAATTACTGAAATTCAAAAAGGCAACCCCATGAGGTGAATCACCCTCAGCGGGAAGAAGATCCTATATGACATAGAGAGATACAACGACAAAACCCCCATCCCTGAAAGAGAACCCCTGGAAAAACATCTACAGTAAGCACACCATGACCGGAACCACCATAGCGAGGCAACCCACTAGGGTATCACACCATAGCAAAACTGAGCATCCCCAGAACTCAGGACTACCACCTTACTCACCCTACCCACCTGACACCCGCTACAGGTGGTGGAAGGATTGGACCCTAAATCCCCGCTGAAAAGTTTACGTTCTCCCTCTCCACTCTCTCCCTCTCATCTCCTTGCTCTCTCCCTACCTATTCTGCCCTCCGCCCTACCTGACAAGTTCAGTGACAGCAGCCCTGACCCAGTGATGACAACACAATCCCCATTGCAGGAATCACCCAACCTCATCAACAAATATGACCAACACCAAAACCAACAATCACATATACCTCAAAAGTATTCCTACTCACACTACTTCTACTTCTTCCCTACCCACAGCATACCCAACCTCAACATAGACAACATACACATCAGCCAATCATTCCCCATACATAGCCCATTGTCACACTAACATACACACATTTACAGTCTGAATCCACAGAAACAAGAAGGCAAATACAACAGAAATATAAAACCAAACAAAACTGGCAAGCACAACCACATCATTATTCACTGCAACAACAAGGCTCACCCTAGCTACATTCCATTACCAATCACATATGTAAATGCCAGATCAGTAGTGAACAAAAAAGAAATCATCAGGGACTGGATAGAGGGTGAAAGAGAAGGGTGCTCTATTCATTATAGAAACCTGGATACAGCTCAAAAACGACCCCATCCTAAACTAAATTTGCCTCCCAGTATATAAAATCCTACACACTACCAGACATAGGAAAAAAGGAGGTGGAATAGCAGTGATCTTCAAATCCTTCTTCAAACCAGAATTTATTTCCAAATTCAGCTCTCCCCAGCTCAAAATACTATCCTGTACAATGAGACAACACACCAAGATCAACTGTGCTGCATCCTCTTCTACAGACCACCAGGAAAATGGTCAGAATCCAATCAAGACTTCACTGATTTAATTTCCAACACATGCATATCCCACTCAAACATATTGCTACTTGGAAATCTAAACATACACCTAGAAAACATGAATGATACAAGCACCAATGAATGTTACAATTTCCTTCAGCAATGGAACTTCCAATACCCATCCCCTCAACCAACCCACAGCAAAGGCCACACACTCAACTTAAATTCACAGAAATAAACCATATAGCACACAACAACGTCAAATGGGAAGAAAACACCATGGTCCAACCACTTCAAACTCCTCACGACCCTCTACTGGAAGGAAAACCTCCCTCCAAACCACATCTATCCATCCAACTTATGAATCCTGAGGCAGAATCATAATGAAACATTTTGGAACAACATTTATTCCAATTCCTGGTCGCATCCCCTCAATTCCTCTGAATTCCTAACATGGGAGGACAGATGCCTGATAGTCCTCAACAACATAGCACCTCTGAAAATGAAGAAAATGGTCAGAACCAAGGTGAATCCATGGTACAACGATGAGCTAAAAGAACACAAAAGAGAATGCAGAAAATTGGAAAGTCTATGGCAGAAACACAAAACAGACAAGAACAAACCAAATGGAAATCAGAACTCAGATAATACAAAGCGAAACTGTGGGCAATCAAATTCAACCACTACAAGCAAATAATCTGATTGGACTACAAAAACACCAAAAAAAACACTACTGCATAATCGACTCGCTTCTAACCACAGATCAGCAGACATGCTGTCACGTTTTCAAGGCAGAAACTAGGTTCGTGAGCCCTTGGGCCAATGCCGTGAAGCAGCAGTGGCAGGCAAAACCACCCCACACCAGACACAAGGCAGAACTCTGACAGGGACAGCTAGACTTCACCTGCAGTTGCCAGCTGTTCCTCAGGAGTTGAGCCCCTGGGTGCAGGCGGCCGGCAGGACTTACCGGACAGGGCAGGAACTGGATACCCACTAGGCTGACCAGGGACTGAGGGTCAGAGGGGAAGGGAATATACATGGGCAGCAAGGCAGGAAACTGGGCTAGGACTCACAGACAGACAAAACTACACAAAGCAGGAAATGGACAAGCTAAAGGACAGGAACTGAAAGCTGACAAGCAGCCACTGAAACAGGGTACAAACACAAGGCAAGGAAATGCAGACCAGAAACAAGACTAGGAACTAACCAATAAAACCAAAGCTAACTACACACAAACAAACTAGAACCAGGCAAGAACTCAGACTAAAACTGGACTAGGCAGAAGTGCACAGAGCACACCCACATACCAGCGACCTTAGACGATGCAAAGGCAAACACTGAAGTTTCGAGCAGATTAATAAAGCCCATCAGCTGCTGAATCTCAAGGCAGCTATGGGTGCTGTTCAGGCACAAACAAGAGAAGCAAGTCTGGCAGCCTGGAAGATCCGGACCAGACTAAGATGGAACGGGTGACAGTCCATAGCAGCCACCGTTTCTGGCCACCAGAGGGTGAGGTGAGCACAGACAAGGAACATTCACATACGTGACACAGAAAATTGTCCTGGAGCACAAGAACTAGCTAACTATTTCAAAGATAAAATAACAATGAGGGCCACCTTCCAAAAAGATGACCCAGACTTGGAGCCATACTTGGATGAACTCACGAGAAGCAACGAGCCATACAACACCGACAGATCATGTCAGCATTCTCACCTCCTATATGACACTAGTTTGGTATTTACTTCTCAAACAACCAAATCCCAATGCGCACTGGACATTTGCCCCAGTTACCTATTAAAAGAACCTCCCGCCCAATTCCTAGAATCAACACAGCCTACTTTGCTGACTTTCCCACACAATGCAGGCTCAATGTGGCTTACATAATAATTTGAAATACAAAGTTAAGAATAGAATTTTCAATAAAACAGTAGTAAAACAACGTAAAGTCGGGCTTAGTAGTGTATGATAAGTTGAGCTAGATAATATATGACTAGGATTGAAGAGGGTAGACAGGAGATTGTAAGCTGCTTTGAGCAGGGACTGTCCTTCTTTGTTAGATTGTACAGCGCTGCATAACCCTGGTAACGCTTTAGAAATGTTAAATAGTAGTAGTAGTAGTAATAGGATAGTGTAATTTGGGGAGAAAAGGGTTAAGGAGGGATAAAATTAAGGAGAGATGGAAAGAGAAGGATGGGAGGTTGGTATTTAAGTCAGAACAGAATTGGGAGTGAGGTTGGCGAGATTAGGTTGGGGCATTAGGGTAGGCTTGCTTAAAGAGTATGAGCTTTCGGCATTTTTTTAAAGGGCAAGAAGTCGTTTATTAATTGGATTGGTCTGGGTAGAGTGTTCCAAAGCTGGCTGCCCAAAAAGGAGAAACTGGATGCGTAGTAGGTCTTGTATTGAATTCCTCTACAATTGGGAAGGTGTAGGTTAAGATAAGTTTGTGAGAAATAGATCTGTTTCTAGCAAGGAGGGTCAATCAAATCATTCATGTAGCCAGGGGATTCACCATACATTATCGTGCCTACTGCGCAGCTTAGTAAACAGGGCCCTAGATGTTTGGTCCAACACCAGCACTGGTATTGCTAGCTATTAGATTATTACAGAAAATTGTGATTCATCATGGGAAAGGTGGATGCTAAAGGGAACTAAGTGGGGAAGTTATCAACATGGTTACTGTTAAGATGGGTTATTTGACCACTAACTTGCTATTGTAGCACAGGTCCCATTTTATACATGGAGACCTAGTTTCTAATAACTTGGGTTAACAGTAAAATAACCCATGTTAACGGTAGCTCTCATTGATAACTCCCCCCCCCCCCCCCCCCCCCACACACACACACCTGTGTAAGGAACCCGTATGCTCTTCTACCCAAGATGATAGAGTGCAGAAAGGTAATATTTTGGCTGGTAGCTGGCATTTATCCTTACCAGCATCGATAGATTTACAGGACAGAATTGAATGGGTTGGATGGTCTTTTCTGTCATCACTATGTTACTGTGCGAAGTAGATCTCAGAAGCAGGCCATCCTTACACCTGTACAGAAATGTATGAGACAGTGTTTACAGTAAGTAGCAAAACAATACTGAGAACATTTCAGTTAACATTTGAAATAATTAAAAAAGAGACTGGTGTTCTTCACTGGGCTGGGTAGAACTATACTTAACACAGTATGATGTTTTGTAGCACATAAAGTTAAGATATGGCTCAGTACATATGTACTGTGGGTGGTTGTTGCCTTGCTTTACTGCCATCCTCATGTAGAATGTGGCAACAAAAATATATATATGTATATTCTCTTTAGTGCAACCTGTTATGACAAGTAAATTCAGACTGTTGTGTTGAGCACATAGAAAGTGAATGATGTTTGTTTTCACACAATACATGCAGTACAAAAATACCTAGCTTTCCCCACAGCAAGTAGTGTCTGGCAGCATGTAAATGTAAACAAATATATATTACATCGTAGAAAACATCATACTGTCAAGTAACTGGTAATGTGCTTACAACATAGTCCTAAGTAGAAACTGTGACTTCAGAGATGAAAGATCACTGTGTTCCTCAACCAGCCACATAGTTTAGCGTTGAAATTAAAATGAAATTAATGTGGTAAGAACATCAAAAACCATGATAAAGGTCATAAATGGTTCAGATAAAATTAGCATGAAGAACAATGGCAGGATTGTGATTAGATGGATACTGGCGCTTAATTAAAATATATGGTTTGTGTGTAAAGTACATGCAGTTCCGTGTAAGTTAAATTCATATCATGCAGCAGTAATGACTCATTCCTGTTATCTTGTGAGATTTCATGATGGGAGTACAGAAGTACATTCAAGGTAAATCATGCTGTTGACATTGCTTTACAAGCAGGGCTTCCATTTAACCTCTTAGTGGACATTTCCTCTCACTCAGTAGTTCATAAAGATCTCTAGAAAGATTGGTAGGAAAAAGAAAATTTGAAATATTTTTTTTCAATTTTGTTTTTTTACAGGGTATAAACAGTACAATGATTTCTGCGTAGTTGGTGCTCTATTCGTTGGACAACTATTTCTGAAAATGTAATATGTTCAATACTGATGCCTTAATTTCACAGGTAAATTATTCATTAAAAAAAAACTTTTTATGGTTATTAACAGAATATGAATCTTGACAATACCAGTGAAGGTGCAGGTCATGTCTGGTTATAGCCTTTGCCAAAATGATGGCACATTGAACAGGATTAGACCGATGGGAGCTTTCATTCACATCTAGAGATTTACCCATTTCTTATTAATCCTCCCTCGCCCTTCCATCTAGCTCAGCCATAATAGTGTCAGCCCTCAGCCAGCAGCCATATAACCACCACCCCCACCACCACCACCAAGACTTGGTACATGAGTTCTCTGAGGAGAAGCAGGATAGTAAGTCCTCACCTTATGGGGTGACCACCAATGAAGCCCATACAGACAAACCTCTCCAGCTGAGTAAGTAGTAGAAAAGCAGCACAAACAGATTTTTGGTGCCAAGAAGTCCTGTCCGTCAACTTCAGCATTGGTTTCTGTGGGTCCCGGAGCTGCATCGGATTTTGGACATGAATCTACATTGAGAGTGCACTTTTCACTCAGGCCATCAACTGTGTCCCGCCCAACGATCATCATCCTCAACTTCATTGATGCCTAGAGTTCATGATGCCGAATGCCAGGTGGAGGCTGGACGCATTGACATTACACCTCATTGGAGCACAGCACCAAAAGTATTGAGATCATTGGTGTCCTCAAACTGCTTCTGATATAAGGACCATTCATTCTTCTCAGTATCAGAGGGGGCACAGCAGCCTCCAAGGACTGAGACCTGGATTCCAGACTCCTGAAATGACTCAGGAGGACTTAGCCATTCCTGATGCATTCCCTATACCCTGCCCCTCACTCTTAAGAATTGTCTCATAGACAGCCTGAGCCACCAGAAAGTATATAAGACGGGGCCTGACTGAGGTTAAGGAGGCCCAGAGAAAAGAAGGTGTCAAAGTCCCAGGGTGTACGTCACCACAACTTATGATTAAGAATTGTGACGTGGCTGAGGTAAGCAGCTTTTGCTTCTTGTTTGAGACTGTCAAGCCTAGATCTGGGACCTGGATTGAGCCAGATCCTAGTACTCAGAGAACTGAGAGACTCACAGGCTGTGTTTGGGGTGGGGGCACCCTACCAGCCACACACTATGTTCAGGCCTTGCCAGCCAGAGGCCTGCTTAAGATTGCTTCTTGAACTGCAGAGGTGTTTTTTTTCCCTTTGTTCCTGGCCTTGTGATGTTAACAGGCCTCAGGATTCAATTAAATAAACACTTGTTTTCATTTATATCCCTTTGTCCATCTGTGTTATTCCAGAGGCTTTCCCCCATTTCTTACTTGGAGTATCACACCTTGTCAGTGTCAACTTTTGAGGAGCAGCCCCTGAAGAGATGAGTGTACAAAGTACATATTTGGTCAGTGTGATACGGCAACTCCAACCAAAAAAAGTAAAAGTATCCCCCTAACAAAAGTCCACAACACAGCTTTGGAACCACTCTGGTCTGCCCCTTTCTCTTTTTTTGTATGTTGCAATTCCAACACCACCTGTGGAGATGTCCATCTGGTCCTCAAAACTAACACACTGCTTGCAGGAGATGTATCAACACTAAGACCTTGAAGGTCCTCAGGGTTGTTACCTGCCACACCACTATTGATCTCTAGTGCATCAAGGGAGGAAGTTTCACTGGAGACTTGATGCTCATGTCCAAATCCTAACACCAGTGTCAATAGATTGAGACAGACAGAGACCCAGATTTCTTTGGAGTATTTCTCAGGGTCTGACTCTGAGCACTCCTGGGACTGAATATGAGCCAGATATATTCTCTTAAGATAGTTCAACTCACTTATTGCCCCCCCCCCCCCCCCCCCACTTCCCCATGAGAAAAGAAGGTCCCCACTGTGGGAGCACTCATTCATTGATTTTGTGAGGGAAATAACTGATGCAGTTCCATTTAAGTTATAGACAGAGGAGGAATCCAAGATGTCCTTCAATCCCTTCAATTCTCCCCCACCCTGGAGGTTATGACCGTGCCCATGCACAGAATCCTGAAGGACATACAGATGCAAATGTGGGAGATTCCCCTCTCTGCCTATTAATAAGAAGGTCAACTCTATGTACAGAGTCCAGAAGACTCCCAAATATGAGAAGCAAAATCTTTCTCACCATTCCTTGGTGGTTGAATCTGCTGTTACCAGCTTTTCATGGCATATGCAGTGTTGGGGAGTTTACTGATACTGTTCTTCACAAGAAGTCAAAGGAGCCTGTGGCATAGCTATGGGTGAACCTTGGTGGACACATGCCCATCCAGGCCCACCTTGTCTGGCCCACCAAAAATGTTCAACAGCAGCCAACTTGTTCTCCTCTCTCCACCCCTGGATATAACATTATCACCCCCTTGCCCATAACCCGGGAACTCCCTCAGGTCTACCTCAGCAATTTCGCTGGTGCAGCAGTGACTCTCATCCACTGCCTGCACTGGCCTAGCTGACTTCCCTCTGCTGCATCCCACCCTTGCTGACGTTACTTCCTGTTTCCTCTTTGGAAGGACGTGGCAGAGTGAATGCAGGCATCACTGCTGCACCAGTGAAGATGCTGAGTTAGACCAGGCCATGGGTGGGTGACAAATTCTGGATCTGGGGACAGAGGAGAAAGAGAAAGATGCAGGACAAAGGAGAGGGAGCCATCTTAACTGTGGGCCACCAAATTAATAGATCTGGCTATGCCATTGCAAGCAACCCTGTTCACTAGTGGCCAACAGGAAGGAGTGTGGAAGCATATGGTCCAGATGACCTATAATATTTTTGATATGGTACCAAGAGTTTCTGCAATAGCTATTGGTGCTCAGAGACTTACCTGGTTCTGGGCTTCAAACCTAAGATATGATGTGCAAGAAAAGCTTGCCTGTTTATGTGCTGTGTCATAGAAAAAAATCTCTTTGGAGATAAGGTGCAAAAAGGTACAACCCTCATCAAACAGCAGAATAACGCTCTTACAACCCTCTCCAGGCCCTTTCTGACCTGACCTTTTCTTGTAGGAGGTACCAGAGTGGAGATCAAAGAAGATTATATTACTCTCCAAGGTTTAGGTATCCTCCCCCATCCTGCTCTTTCCAGTTAATATAGAGATCTCGCTTTTGTCCCAGACAGCAGAGGGCCCAGAAGATCCAACCAACATTGCATCCAAAGCATTGGTAGTTTTTTGACTGCCCAGAACATAACCAATGTCCCAGTATCCATCATTGCAGCTTATTTTTGAGATCAAATAAGAGATGAAGAATGGTGTAAAGACATGGAGCACGTTGGTTCTGTTTGAACTTAGGATCCCCCTGAGATCTTCTCATTTTTATTTGAATAAGAGAAACTATATGGATTCCAGCATTTGTAAGTAGCCCCTGACTGTAACCATTGTGAAAGTTTGAATGGTGTAGACATGAAGTATCAAAGACGGCAGTCTGTCCATTGGCAGAAAAGCTTTCACTTGTACTCTGTCCGACTGCTTCTACAAATGAAACCCTGATTGTAGGATACAAGGCATATATCTGAAAGTTGATGATGAAGCCCTGAATTCTCAAAGAGATGAATTGATCGTCCCCAAAGGCCAGAGCTAGGCTATCCAACGAAGCTGCCAGAAGTCAGGTGTTGAGATAGGGACAAACTAGATGACTGCCACCATTAGACATTTACTGCCCGATATTTAAAACCATTTAACTGGCCAGGAATGGCTCTTGGATGATTAAGTGGCACTTAAGCAGCTATCTGGCAATATTCAGCGGGAGATAGCTGACTATCTCCTGCTGAAATTTGCCACTTAGCGCTTAGTGGATAACCAGTTATATCATATGATATAACCATCTATACGCTAATATTCCATGCATCACCAACTAAGTTTGGCAGCCAAATTAGGCCGATGAAATACTAGAAATGAAAATATGTAACAGTCTCCCCACTAATAATAATTCATACACAGACTAAACAGTATTGTAAATGCCAGCGGATGAAAAAGCCTCAGAAGCATACTGAAGCTCCCATTTATGCTTCCAAATTTCAGTCATTGGCAAAAATCCTCCATGACAAATTTGTGTAATATCGTGCAGTCCAATCTGTATATCAAAGAATTAATTATATCAAAATGTCCATAGAGGCTCAAAAAACCTTCAGACTTATCTTGCACATAGTAGCGATTTATATGAGCAGGAGTCACAGTGAGTTAAATTGCTATTAGATTCACGAGGTCCCATTTGCCGACAAGGGCCTTGTTTCGTGGGATTACCCACTGCTTCAGGGCATTTTGTGGGCCAATGCAAAATGCTACTCATCTCATTTAGAGCCCTATCTTTGGCCAGTGCTGAATGTTAACTTGGCTGGTTAAGTTGAAACCACCCAAAAATAAACTGGATATTCAATGCTGTCAGCACTGACCATGGGAGTTATCCAGGCTGCTTCACAGGCTGATTCTGTGTGTCAGTGACTGAGAGTGCTACAGGAGGTGTATGGATGTGTGTCTGAAGGTATGTGAATATGTGTTTGTGTGTCTGCGCGTCTGTCTTTCTCTTTGTCCCTCTCTGAGTTTAAAACTCTTTTTCCATGCACTGGCCTGAGGTGTGAATTCCTGTGAAGGCAGGGTTTATGGAGACAGTGGTTTATTTCTATTGTTCTTCCTGAGCATTGGTTCTGGTTTGTTTCATTGCTTGGAAGCACAGGTGTTCTGAGACATCCTGTCCTACACTGACATTTCCAGGGATCAGACTAGGAAGGGAGAGGGGAATGTCAGAGCTGCTTTTACAGAAGTCTTTGACTGACACAGAATAGGCCGTAAAGCCTCAGTTAGGCTAATGCTGACATAAGCCATTTAGAATTGTAGATATTGTAGACATTTTAAAAAATAAATATTCACCAGTTATTAGGGCATGCCAACACACCATCATATACAAGCAATAAAACATGAATTGACATGCCCACACACCATCTTATACAAGCAATAAAACATGAATTGACTGAAACTTCTTGATGACTGGCACCAATAAAGTTGTTACTGCTGTATAATCTCTTTCTCCTTTTGTTTAATGAAGGAGTGATTTTGTAACAGGATGCCTATGTGGGAAGTTCAAAAAATACCTTATTAGGCACCCAGAACCAGTCCCATTAGTGTACAAATGATTACACACAAATTTATATCTACTCCAAAAAAGGTGTAAATATATGTGTACACTCTATGCATGTACCTTCGTATTTTATAAAATATGCATATACCTTGCAACTCTGCCTGTGCTTCACCCAAACTTCACCCTTGGGAACGTCATGATGTATTCTTTATAAAGGGGTCCTTTTACTAAGCTACAGTAAAAGGGGGCCTGTTCTAGAGTCAGCGTGTGTTTTTGATGCATGCTGAGGCCCCCTTTTACCGCAGCAGGTAAAAGACTGTTTCTTTTTTTTCTTTTTAAAGAAATGGCCGCGCGGTAAGTGAACCACTTACCATTCGGCCATTTCAGGGGGGGGGGGGCACTTACCACCACCCATTGAGGTGGTGGTAAGGGCTCCTGCACTACTTGGCAGTAACCGGGCAGCATGCGGCATTGCCCGATTACTACTGGGTAAACACCAGTGCTACAAAAACAGAAAGCGCCGGAAATGGCGCGCGCTGGGGGTGGGAGCTACCGCTGGGTTGCTGCGATAACCTGGTGGTAGTTCCTGTTTAGTGCACAATAAGCCCACGGTGAACTTACCGCCGCTTAGTAAAAGAGCTCCAAAAGTAGGTGCACTCTTTTCATGCATGTATTTTTCACATGTGTATGTGATTGAACAGTTTTATTAAAATTATTTTCCAGATGCACACACACAAACAGCTTAATAAAATTATCCCCTGAATTCTGAAATTTTGAAATGTATTTTCTGTAATAAAAATCATTTTAAAAGACTATTCTTTCATAGTAACATAGTAACATAGTAGATGACGGCAGAAAAAGACCTGCATGGTCCATCCAGTCTGCCCAACAAGATAAACTCACATGTGCTACTTTTTGTGTATACCTTACCTTGATTTGTACCTGTCCTTTTCCGGGCACAGACCGTATAAGTCTGCCCAGCACTATCCTCGCCTCCCAACCACCAGCCCCGCCTCCCACCACCGGTTCTGGCACAGACCGTATAAGTCTGCCCAGCATCATCTCCATCTCCCGCCACCGGCTTTGCCACCCAATCTCGTCTAAGCTCCTTAGGATCCATTCCTTCTGAGCAGGATTCCTTTATGTTTATCCCATGCATGTTTGAATTCCGTTACCGTTTTTGTTTCCACCACCTCCCGCGGGAGGGCATTTCAAGCAACCACTACTCTCTCCGTGAAAAAATACTTCCTGACATTTTTCCTGTGTCTGCCCCCCTTCAATCTCATTTCATGTCCTCTCGTTCTACTGCCTTCGCATCTCCGGAAAAGGTTAGTTTGCAGATTAATACCTTTCAAATATTTGAACGTCTGTATCATATCACCCCTGTTTCTCCTTTCCTCTAGAGTATACATGTTCAGGTCCGCAAGTCTCTCCTCATATGTCTTGTAACGCAAATCCCATACCATTCTCGTAGCTTTTCTTTGCACCACTTCAATTCTTTTTACATCCTTTACAAGATACGGCCTCCAGAACTGAACACAATACTCCAGGTGGGGCCTCACCAACGACTTATACAGGGGCATCAACACCCCCTTTCTTCTGCTGGTCACACCTCTCTCTATACAGCCTAACAACCTTCTAGCTAGGGCCACCGCCTTGTCACACTGTTTCGTCGCCTTCGAATCCTCAGATACTATCACCCCAAGATCCCTCTCCCCATCCGTACCTATCAGACTCTCCCCGCCTAACACATACGTCTCCCGTGGATTTCTACTTCCTAAGTGCATCACTTTGCATTTCTTCGCATTGAATTTTAATTGCCAAACCTTAGACCATTCTTCTAGCTTCCGTAGGTCCTTTTTCATGTTTTCCACTCCCTCCGGGGTGTCCACTCTGTTACAGATCTTAGTATCATCTGCAAATAGGCAAACTTTACCTTCTAACTCTTCGGCTATGTCACTCACAAATATATTGAACAGAATCGGCCCCAGCACCGATCCTTGAGGCACTCCACTACTCACCTTTCGCTCCTCCAAGCGAATTCCATTCACCACCACCCTCTGGCGTCTGTCCGTCAACTAGTTCCTAATCCAGTTCACCACTTCGGGTCCTATCTTCAGCCCATCCAGTTTATTTAAGAGCCTCCTGTGGGGAACCATGTCAAAAGCTTTGCTGAAATCTAAGTAGATTACGTCCATAGCTCGTCCCTGATTCAATTCTCCTGTCACCCAATCAAAGAATTCAATGAGGTTCATTTGGCACGATTTCCCTTTGGTAAAACCATGTTGTCTCGGATCTTGCAACTTATTGGCTTCCAGGAAATTCACTATCCTTTCCTTCAGCATCGCTTCTATTACTTTTCCAATAACCGAAGTGAGGCTTACCGGCCTGTAGTTTCCAGCTTCTTCCCTATCACCATTTTTGTGAAAAGTGACCACATCCGCCGTTCTCCAATCCCTTGGAACCTCTCCCGTCTCCAAGGATTTATTAAACAAATCTTTAAGAGGACCCGCCAGAACCTCTCTGAGCTCCCTCAATATCCTAGGGTGGATCCCATCCGGTCCCATGGCTTTCTCCACCTTTAGCTTTTCAAGTTGTTCATACACACTCTTCCGTGAACGGTGCTCTATCCACTTCAATCTCATTTGTATTTTTTGCAGTCCATCGTGGTCCTTCTCCAGGATTTTCTTCTGTGAAAACAGAACAGAAGTATCTATTTAGCAAATTTACTTTTTCTTCATCATTATCCACATAGCGGTTCGCAGTATCTTTTAGTCTCACAATTCCCTTTTAGTCATTCTCCTTTCACTAATATACCTGAAGAAAATTTTGCCACCCCTCCTTACATTTCTAGCCATTTGTTCTTCCGTTTGCGCTTTCGCCAGACGTATCTCTCTCTTGGCTTCTTTCAGTTTCATCCGGTATTCCTCCTCGTGTTCCTTTTCTTGAGTTTTTTTGTATTTCTGGAACGCCAACTCTTTAGCCTTTATTTTCTCAGCCACTTGCTTGGAGAACCATATTGGTTTCCTTTTTCTCTTGCTTTTATTTACTTTCCTTACATAAAAGTTTGTGGCCCTATTTATAGCTTCTTTCAGCCTGGACCACTGTCCTTCCACTTCTTGTATTTCCTCCCATCCCATCAGCTCCTTCCTCAGGTATTCACCCATTTTACTAAAGTCAGCACGTTTGAAATCCAGGACTTTGAGTTTTGAGTGGCCACCCTCCTCTTCAGCCGTCATATCAAACCAAACCGTTTGATGGTCACTGCTGCCCAGGTGGGCACCCACTCGGACATTTGACACATTATCCCCATTTGTGAGTACCAGATCTAGCATCGCTCCCTCCCTCGTGGGTTCCGTTACCATTTGTCTGAGCAAAGCACTTTGAAAAGCATCCATGATCTCTCTACTTCTTTCCGATTCCGCAGACGGAACCTTCCAATCTACATCCGGCAGATTGAAATCTCCCAACAACAGCACCTCTCTTTTCTTCCCCAACTTTTGAATATCAGCGATCAGATCTTTATCTAGTTCCTCCAATTGTGTCGGGGGTCTGTAGACAACACCCATGTGGACAGAGGTTCTATCCTCTCTTTTTAAGGTGATCCATATCGTTTCTTCCTTTCCCCAGTTCCCTGTCATTTCAGTCGCTGTGATATCATTTCTCACATACAGAGCTACTCCTCCACCTTTACGCCCCTCTCTATCCTTCCTAAAAAGATTATAGCCTGGTATGTTTGCATCCCATTCATGGGAACCATTGAGCCATGTCTCTGTGATTGCAACTATGTCCAAGTCTGCCTCCAAGATCAGGGCATGAAGGTCAAGAACTTTATTGCTTAGACTGCGAGCATTTGTGGTCATCGCTTTCCATCTACATTTCCTGGTATGTGTTTTGGTTTTAGTGATTTGGGGGTGTCTTTTCTCTTTGGGTACCTTCATATTTTTTTGTTCCACCTTCCTAGCTTTTTCTTTTTCTTCCGCCTCAGTTTTATTTTCAGGAGCATCACAGTGCTGTAGTGGAGCAAAAGAATTCTGTAAGGGCAAAACTTGTGAGGGAGGATGCTTCTGAGTCACATAATGAAGCCTGCCTGAGCCTACTGTGAACCATCTATTCTTAGGTGGTATTATCCTTTGAGGCAGTGGTGAGAATTTGGTATGATTCTGTGCAGTATGATTTTGTGCAGTCCTAGAAGTTGCTTTAAGTGCATTCAATTCCTGCTTTGCTGAGCTCCTGTTTTAAACTAGCAAGCTGAAGACAGATAGGACAAGCTTTAAGTCTCCAGAAGCTTGGTCTTGAAACTAAAGCACCACAATTATTACAGAGAATAAAAGTCATCTTGATTTGTTGAAATGGGTATGAACAGGTGTACTATGATGGGGTTGTAATTAGGGTGGGGTTAATTTATGATACGTAGTATATTTGGTAAAGCTATATAGGAAGTGTCAGTCTTGGGGTGGGTGGGCTTAAGCTTAAGACCTATGGAATGTGTTTGCTGTAACCTATCTCTAGAACAGCATTGAAATGCCCAGAGCCACAAGTGTAAGGTAGGGGTAATCAGAAAATAGTCTTATCTGAGAGCACCCAAATTCGTCCAGCTTCTGTGCAGAGACAAAAACCACGTGGAGAGAGAAGCTCCACCTGTGCTATGCAATTACCTTACAACAAAAGCAGATGGGGGAGGGGAGGGGCTCCACACAGTATGGAAGCAGAAGGGAAAAGAAAAACACAAGAGAAACTACTACCGATTTTAAAGCACTTGTTAAATCCAGTTCTCAGATTATCAACTATCAAATACAAATAGCCAATAAGCAGTTTTAAAATCTGTTACATAGAATACAGATATCAATTAGAAATAGCCACTAAGCAGTTAGTTAGGAAACACAGATTATGCGATCACAAGTTTAGCTGAGTAGATAAAAATAGTGGGGGGGGGGGGGGGGGGGGGTTGTTTTTTTTCTTCCTTGTATAATAGAAATACAGTGACAGACTAGGATTGGGGGGGAGAGAGTTGTCCAGAGCCACAAGTGTAAGGTAGGGGTAATCAGAAAATAGTCTTATCTGAGAGCACCCAAATCCGTCCAGCTTCTGTGCAGAGACAAAAACTAGGTGGAGAGAGAAGCTCCACCTGTGCTATGCAATTACCTTACAACAAAAGCAGATGGGGGAGGGGAGGAGCTCCACACAGTATGGAAGCAGAAGGGAAAAAAAAACACAAGAGAAACTACTACCGATTTTAAAGCACTTGTTAAATCCAGTTCTCATATTATCAATTTTTTGAGTTTTTCTTTTTTTTTGTTTAATTAAATGTGTGCATGAGAGGCTCTTATGCAATTGTTTTAACTTGACAAGTTATAAAACTAAGGGGTCCTTTTAGTAGGATGAGCTGAAAAATGGCCTGCACTGTTGTAGGTGCATGTATTGGACGCATTGTAAGCCCCCAGGGATGCTCTCTGATGTGCAGTGGCCCTCTAGTGGTGCCTGCCCAGCCTCACTAGCTCTTTGCTTCAGAGAACCACCTTGAGACCAGACTTCTCTCTGTCTCTGTTGACTCGGGCCTCTATGTTTGGTCCTCCCCTTTCCCTCAGGGTGACCTCTTCATTAACCTGCAGTCCTGGCCCGGCCTCCCCGCTGTATCTCTTGGTAACCGACCCACCTTACCAGTTCTTCTGGTGGGGCTCCTGGGTCACCCTTCTCTGGAAGATAGCACAGCTTCCTCTGCTTGCAAAAATATGCAAATTAGCTGGTTGCATGTAAATTCCGTTTATTAGAGCTATGTTACAGTCTTTTGGGAACCTGGCTTTCCAACTCTTCTTTGACTGCAATTCACCCCCCTGAGACCATTTACTGGGGAACATCTGGGTCTCAGGGTATAACAGCCACCTCCCCTGGACAGGACACACTTTATTCACCTTAACCTTACGGTCCTATCCTCCACCCCACGGCTGTTCGTTCACTTTAACCACTTCACAGTTCCACCTCAATATTTTGGGGATTTCTAACCCCAGGCTTTTGCAGCCTGCTTTACCTTGTCAGACACACAGTCCTGGACACACAGTCCTTCCTCCTCAGCACCGGGATCACACAGCCCAGGCTTCCGGCCTCCAGGCTCCCATCTTCTCTCCCTCAGGCAAAACTCCTTCTTCTGCTGAGAGGAAGCTATTTATGAGGTGTCCAATTAACCTCCCCACCTCTTGAGACCTCGCCCCTCTGGTTCCAGCAAGATCTGGGTGCAGAAGTCTCTTCTCACTCCCCCTGCTATTGAGGCAGCCATGGGCAAAGAAAGTGTTTACTCTGAGAAATTATATATAAGAAATCATATGAAGGGTTAATTCTGTTAAAATCTGGGGTTTAAAAGTGGTGTTTGAATTCTAGCTTTTATTTTGCAAGCAGAATGAAGGAATGCCAGATGGTTCATATTATTTGAAAGTCTTGCCGGGCTGGGTCAGAAAGGTCAGAAAGACCCTTGTGAGGGATGGATTGCTAAATGCTGGCACAGCTGTAAACTATTATGAATGAACAAAGGAATGAGCCAGACATGCTGAAGTTTAAAAGGCTGAAATACTATTTCAGAAGTTCTTGATATGTAGATTTTGTTATAAGGAAATAGTTAGATTCTAAATAATTCTAGATATTCCTGATGTTTAGATATGTCTTATAAGAATGCTTACTTTAGAATATGTTGTATTCTGTGTAAATTAATAATTCTGTGTAGGATGTTTGTTCAACTCTGTGTTACTTTTAAAATGACTCTCTGTCTGCTGTTTAAGGCTGCAGTGAGGAGATCAACATGTGTTTTGAATTAACTATGGTCTTAGCTAGTTCTGTGTATGGAGCTGATAGGTGAAAAAGGTCAGGACTAGTCAGCTCTCTTCTCCTTGATTAATTATAGGTAAAATGTAGAAATGATCTTGAAAGTAATAGCCTGATATGTATGCTATTAAGTAAGACTGACTTTTGACCTCTTTAATGAATGCCAGAGTTTAGTTAGTAGGTAGTATGAAGCTGATTAGGAATATGAGAATAACCAATGTTAGATGGGGCCTCTTAGTCTCTAAGGGAATCCAGTTTAAGCTATAGATGAGACATCAATCATAATGAGAAATGTAAGAGACTGGAGACCAAATGTCTGGCATGAGGGGCCCCAGGTCACAGGTCAGTTTAGGATGTCTGGAACCTATGTAACTGATATTTCAAAAGTAATGATTGGTTGAGGCAAGGTAGCCAATCAGTTTCTTAACCAATTGGGAGTAAAGGGGGCTAGGCTAGGAGGAGGGCTTAGGACCCTATTTAAGTGGGAGCAGAAGCAGTTTACGTCAGAAGGAGCTCAGAAGAAAGAGAAGGACAGAAGGAACAGACAGAAGAAGGAGAAGACAGCATAAGAAGAGAAGCAGCTGAGACAAAGACACAGAGAGCTGAGAGAAAGACACAGAGAGCTGAGAGAAAGACACAAAGAGCTAAGAGAAGAGAAGAGAGCTAGAACTGATGTCCTGCTTTGTTTGCTGGCAAATAAAGAAGATTTCTCTCTCATACTGGTGTGTGCTGTCTGACTCCTGAAGCATCACAAATTCCTATCTCAATTCCTGCAACAATTCTTGGTGGCAGTGGTGGGATGAATCCTGCATTAATCCCAGCACCCAACTGACTGGAGAACATTCGCCGGGTATGTATTCTGTATTTTGTATTGTAATCCTAGCTAGGAAATTGTAAACCAGCCCCTCAAGAAAATTGAGGAAGGAGAATCTGATCAATTCTCAGCAAAGGCCCTAGTACCTTCTAGTCGCGGGGACTAGAAGCGAAAACGCTTGAGCTTATCTGTATTTGAGAAATCTGAAATTGTTGGGTGGGATTTTCTGTATGGAATGTGTGATGCGTGAATGCTAACTGAGTGCGGACTTCTTATAGCTGCATTTCCAATTAACGCGAGTTCAATTGGTCAGCAACGGAAGGAAGCGATTGTTGTCTGTCTACCTAGTGTCTCGAGAGTGCGGACCCCTTACTGCACTCTCAAAAATTCCCTCCCTTTTGTGTGTTGTAACTGTAAGCATTATGGGTGGGACATCATCTAGACAAATTGTTACCCCCCCTAGATTGTATGCTTAGAAATTTCAAAAAAGGCTTTTTAATTAATGACTATGGACAGACTTTAAGCTCAGGTACTTTAAGAACCTTGTGTGAAGTTGAGTGGCCATCTATGGGAGTGGGGTGGCCCCCTAGTGGCAGCTTAGATATTGAAGTAATCCGGAAGGTCTATAGCATAGTAGTAGGAGAATCAGAATATTCTGAACAACTCCCTTATATAGATTCCTGGGACAGCCTTGTGACTGACCCTCCCTCGTGGTTGAAAACTTATATGGGATCCCCAGTAAAATTCATGTTAGGCCGTGTTCAAAGAAAGATTAGAAAATCTAAACTAGAAGAGGGAAAGAGCCCCAGGAAGCTTACCACCCAATCGGTGGCTTCCGCCCCTACCCTGTCTGAGAAACCCATACTCTCTGATGATCCCTCAGATCTTGAGCCACCACCTTATGGCCCATTGTTGGGGTTCCGTGCCACCCCTAGAGATCCACGCCGCCCAGCCCAAGCCTCTCCAGCACAGGCTTCTCCGGATAGTTCTTCCCCTCCTGTGCCAAACCTGCCACACCCTAGGTTGGACTTTTCACCTGGCCTCTACCCTTCTGTGCCACATCCTCCCCTGTTAACCTCCGAAGACCCACTTTGGGCTCCACTCCCTGACTCCTCAACTCCTGACAGCCCAGCCTCTCCCTCTAGTACCCCTACCCACTCATTAGGGGCCCGGCATCCCTTTCAATGGACTGACTCACCTGTGACCACCTCTCAGTCTATGAGTACCCCTCCCCATCCCTCAGGGGTTCAACACACCTCCACTGAATGGGTTAGACCTGCTGCAATCACCTTTGAGCATGATAGGAGGGTAGCTCCTAGCTCTACCTCAGGTTCCATTCCCACTTCCTCGAGAGTTCTGCCACTTCGTCAGGTAACTACCACTCGACCGGATCCTAATAATCAGGGTCAGGTTATACAGGCACAGGCCTACCAGTATGTACCCTTCACAACCACCGATCTCCTGAATTGGAAGACGCATTACCCCTCTTATACTGAAAAGCCTCAGGCAGTGGTGGACCTAGTGACTAGCATTATGGCCACCCATAACCCAACCTGGACTGATTGTCAACAACTTCTCCTGACCCTCTTCACAACTGAGGAGAGGCGGAAGATTTTGCAAAATGCTGAGGCCATCACGCGAGAGCGTGTTCCCGAGAGGACACAGGACCCAGAGGGATGGGTTAGAGCTCGGTTTCCTCGCGCAGCTCCAGATTGGGATCCAAATGATGGGCAGCACTATGAACTGTTGTCTGGCTATTGCCGGGACTTACTGGAAGGTATGAGGAAAGGCATAAAGAGGCCCATTAATCTGGCAAAGGTCTCTGAAATTCTCCAAGGGGCAACTGAATCCCCTGGGCCTTTCTAGAGCGACTAATTGAAGCCTACAGAACATACACCCCATTTGACCCTGAAGCCCAAGAAAACCAGAGAATGGTGAATAGCGCATTGGTGGCCCAGAGTATGCCAGATATCCGGAAGAAGTTGCAGCGTCAGGAGGGATTCGCAGGGATGAATACCACCCAGCTAATTGAGATCGCAACCAAGGTTTTCATTAATAGAGATCAGGAGGTGCGCCGAGAGGCTGACCGGAAGATGCAGAAGAAGGCCGACCTTTTAGCGGCAGCCATTACTAATTCCACCCTTAACCGAGGTCGACTTCTAGCTAATGGGAAGCCAAAGTGGGACCCCGGACCACCAGCCAGGGCCCGAGATTCCTTCAATCAATCCCGGCCAAGGGGGGAGAATCCCAGACCAAGATTGGAGAGGGATCAGTGTGCCTATTGTAAGGAAAGAGGGCACTGGAAAGATGAATGCCCCCAGAGGCGCCAGGGACTGAGAAGGGGACCAGGAGATCGAGGAAGCCGAGGCCGAGTTCGAGAGGGAAGATATGAGCCTCCTGAATCTGACATCATCGGGATAGCCGAGATGGCAGAATGGGACGAATAGGACAGACCGGGTTCCTATAAACTGGGCTCCCAGGAACCTATGGTCAAGCTAACTATAGGGAGCCGCTCAATTCCATTCATGATTGATACAGGAGCTGAACATTCTGTTGTGACGGAGCGATTAGCGCCTGTGTCTGGAAAAACTGTCCGAGTGGTGGGAGCCACGGGGGTGCAGAACCGGAGGCCCTTCCTGACAACCCGTAGATGCCAATTAGGCTCACACATAGTCACTCATGAATTCCTGTATATGCCAGACTGTCCAATCCCTTTGTTAGGTCGAGACCTGCTGTCCAAGCTTAGGGCCCAAATTTCTTTTGACTCTGATGGCCAGACTTCAGTCTCCTTTCGGCCCCCGACATCCAGCCCTAAGGGTATATTGAGTTTCTGCTGCCCTCTTGAAGAAGAATGGCGGCTGCATCAGTCGCATGGCCAAGTTGACCTACCCCTGGCAGACAGCTTTCAGGTCAGTGGGGTATGGGCAGAAGATAATCCCCCAGGGTTGGCCCGAAATATTCCTCCTGTACATGTAGACTTACTTCCAAGTGCCCGGCCAATCCATCTTCGCCAATACCCAATTCCCAGAAAGGCTCTGGAAGGGATTCAAGCACATCTGAATCGTCTGTTATCCCATGGAATTATTCGACCTTGCCAGTCTCCATGGAATACGCCACTATTGCCAGTTCAGAAGCCAGGGACTGAGGACTACCGGCCAGTCCAAGACTTACGAGTGGTCAACAAATCCACTATCTCATTACACCCTGTAGTGCCTAATCCATATGTCCTGCTAGGATTGATACCTTCTGGAGCTACCCATTTCACGACACTAGACCTAAAAGATGCCTTCTTTTGTATTCGGGTGGCCCCCGCCAGTCAATTGCTTTTTGCCTTTCAATGGGAAAACCCAGTAACAGGAAGGAAGCTTCAGTATACATGGACCCGCCTGCCACAGGGGTTCAAGAATTCCCCCACTATTTTTGGGACAGCCCTAGGGCAAGACCTTAAGACTTTTAAATCTGAGCCTTCCAGGCGAGTTTTACTCCAGTATGTAGATGACCTCCTGATTGCAGCAGTGACTCAGGAAGAGTGTTTTGAGGCTACTAGAGAATTGCTGGAGCTACTCTTGGATGCAGGCTATAAGGTCTCACGCTCAAAGGCCCAACTCTGTCAGTCAGAAGTGAAGTATCTGGGCTTCTGTATTTCCCAGGGAAGTCGGAGACTGGATGCTAGTAGGAAGCAAGCGGTAGCTGCAATTCCCCAACCCAAGTCCAGAAGAGAAGTTAGGGAATTTCTGGGAGCAGCCGGATTCTGCAGAATTTGGATTCCAAATTTTGCATTGATGGCGAAACCCCTTTACCAAGCCACAAAGGGGGGTGAAAAGGAACCATTTGAATGGGGACCTACTGCTCAACAATCCTTCATTGCCATAAAGAAAGCCCTACTCCAAGCCCCTGCGTTAGGCCTTCCTGATGTGGAGAAACCTTTCTCATTGTATGTCCACGAGCGACAGGGGGTTGCTCTGGGTGTGCTGACCCAGATGATGGGATCCTGGCAGAGGCCTGTTGCATACCTGTCTAAACAGCTGGATGGAGTGGCTAAAGGATGGCCAGCCTGCATGAGGGCCATTGCAGCAACAGCCTTACTGGTCCAGGAAGCTGATAAGTTGACCTTGGGGCAAGAACTGGTTGTTAAAGTCCCCCACGCAGTTCTCACCCTCATGGAGTATAAGGGCAACCACTGGTTTACAAATAACCGCATGGTTAAGTACCAAGCCAGCTTGTGTGAGAATCCACGGATACACCTGGAAACAGTGGCTACATTCAATCCTGCTACTCTTTTGCCAGCATCTGAGGGACCACCGGATCATGACTGTATCCAAACTATGGATGAAGTGTACTCCAGTCGACCAGATCTTAAAGATGTTCCGTGGAGGGACCCAGATGTAATTTATTTCACAGATGGAAGCAGTTATGTGGAGAACTCCAAGCGATTGGCAGGCTATGCTGTGGTGACAGAGGACAAGGTGATAGAAGCAAGAGCCCTGCCCCAAGGAACTTCAGCCCAGAAAGCAGAACTTGTGGCCCTCATACGAGCTCTGGAGCTAGCAGCAGGACTGGTGACTAACATTTATACTGATTCCAAGTATGCTTTCACAACCCTACATGCTCATGGAGCTTTGTATAAGGAAAAGGGACTCATAAATGCTGCAGGCCAACCTGTTAAGTATGGACCTGAAATACTTCAGCTGCTAGAGGCTGTGTGGGCCCCTAAGAAGGTAGCTGTTATTCATTGCAGGGGACACCAAAGAATAGATACTCCAGTGGCCCGAGGGAACCGCCATGCTGATCGGGTGGCCAAGGAAGCTGCTCGAGGACCCCCAGCAAGTACTGTGACCCCCCTGTTCCAAATTCGACTGCAAGAATGGACACCTATATATACCCAAGTGGAAGAGAAATGGGCTCAAGAAGAAGGTGCAGTAAGGAGACCTGATGGCTGGTTACATCTCCCTGATACCAGAGTTCTGGTGCCACGCCACCTAGCTTGGCCTGTAGTGTCTCAAGCTCATGACCTATCACACTTAGGGAAAACAGCACTAGCCCGCCTACTCAGTCGAGTAGTGGTGCTGGAAGGATTGGATAGTCTGGTTGCCACTGCCTCTGCCCGATGTACTCTCTGTGCCCAGAATAATGCTCGTCAGGGACCCCCGTATTCCACCAGGAGTTCAGTCTAGAGGTCTAACACCCTTTGAGTCCCTAGTTATAGACTTCACAGAAATGCCCAGGAGTGGTAGGTTCCGATACCTCTTAGTCATGGTCTGTACCTTTTCTGGGTGGGTGGAAGCATATCCTACAGTCACTGAGAAAGCCACAGAAGTAGCTCGAGCTCTCCTTAGGGATGTCATCCCCAGGTATGGACTGCCCCTTGCCATAGGTTCAGATAATGGTCCCGCCTTTGTTGAAGCTACACTTCAGGCCCTGTCCCGCGCATTGCGCATTACCTGGAAATTGCATTGTGCCTATCGTCCCCAGAGTTCAGGGCAGGTTGAGCGAGCAAATAGAACCTTGAAAAATAGCCTAGCAAAGATTTGTCAGGAAACCCAATTGAAATGGCCACAGGCATTGCCACTAGCCCTCTTCCGCCTCCGATGCACCCCAACTAAAGGAACAGCCCTCTCTCCCTTTGAAATTGTGTATGGGAAGCCCCCAGCCATTTTACAGGGAATTAAGGGAGACATAGGGATTTTAGGGTCTGCCCAGGTGCAGGAGCAGGTAGCCCTCTTGGGGAAGATAATTTCTGAGCTTCAGTCTTATGTGAGAGAAATAAACCCTGTCCCCTTCCAGGCTCAGGTACATTCCTTCCTGCCAGGGGATAGAGTTTGGGTGAAAGACTGGAAGCTCCAGCCTTTGGGGCCCCGATGGAAAGGACCTTTTACTGTTTTGCTTTCTACCCCTGCAGCTGTGAAGGTCGCAGGGATAACTCCATGGGTCCATTGGTCTCGAATTAAGTCTGCTGACCAGACTGAGCCCAGCACGGATCAGACGGAGCCTAGACAGTGGAGAGCAGAAAGAGATCCAGCGGAGCCATTGAAGTTGCGCCTGACCCGAACCAAAGAATCTACTAGCTGAAAAGAAGGGTCAACTGCATACTGCAGGAGCGGCTGAACTTCGGCTTCATACTGAGACTCTTTCTTGCCGGATTCTGGCTTTCTTGGAATTTGAGAGCTTGATCCTTGTCAGTTGAGGGTCTATCCCAACTGGTATAAGAACTCAAAGACTGAGAACACTATATTAGAGTAATCTGTGATTAGCACAGACTGTTGAAATATTATTGCTTAATTAGTTTGCTGTATTTGTTTTAGATTAGGAAGAAAGAAAATGTTAGTAGTTTGGATGCTTTGTTGTTTTCTACTCCTTGCCTCCTTGTTCCTAATACCCCAACTCGCTCCAACCTTTGGTTACACTCAGTCCAGGAACTAATTAGCCAGGCAAAGATTACTTCCCCTTGTATTGTGTGTTCCCGATTTTCTCCTTATACTACAGATGTCCCAGCTGTTCCTGTCCCTGTGCAACTCCCAGCTCTTATACCTCCCTACTTTTCGAGTTCAGGTCCTTGGAGCCAGGATTATACTTGGTGGTCCTTTTATAATGCTACTTCCCCCTCTGAATCTTCTCTAAGGCCAGTTTTTACGTCTCCCTATCCAGCTTCTGGAGTGTTTTGTTTAACAAGAAGCATCTCAACTGTTCTTCCCATTCCCTGTAACTATACTAATGTTCTCCCAGAGAAGGAGGAACCTGTGTGGGTAGTTTCTCCAGGTACTCCTATGTGCCCTACTACCATACCTGTAGATTATGACCAAGGTGATTATCTGGCTCCTAACTATACTACTGAGAAGACTATAGTGTCCCATCCTATTTTCTACTTTCATAAGTCCCCGGGGGATGAAGGGGTTGCATCATATGAGCGGTCTGTTACAATTGGAGATTGGCACCTATGGTGTACAAAGTCTCCATTTCTTCTTCGTTCCCCCTGGGATAGGGGCTCGCATTATGGGCATCCTAATCTCCATCCTGTGCCTACATTTATTGGGAACTTTCGTCGCCCTCTCCTTGGTCATTACTGGCTCTGTGATAATGTCCTCCACATGATTCTTCCCTCCACATATGATTTTTGTGTATTGGTAACCTTGAATTATTTTCCTAAAGTTATTCCTCTTAAGCCACTATCCCCGCACCGCTCTAAGCGAGAGGCTTTGTCCTTACCCTCCTCCGTTGCCACAGAGGATGAGGCGATTGAATTAGCCCTCCAGTATATTAATTCTACTTATCCTCTGACTAAAAAGAGACTTGTAGCCCTTTCTGCCACGGCCTGGATTCCAATTGGAGGCCCGGTAGCGGGTATTACTGAACTAGGTATGGCTACCCGGAGACTTCAATCCCTACTCCATGTTTTAGTTCATGAGCTGAACGTGGTAGTCAATGCATTGCAGGATCAAATTAATGAATTAAGTATAGTTTCTAGATATAACCGTATGGGCCTTGACTATCTCTTTGCAGCCCAGGGTGGTCTCTGCACAGTGTTAAATTCTTCAGAGTGCTGTACTATTGTCATAAATAGGACGCATGTAGTTAGGCATGCCATGGATAAAGTCCTACAGTTGGCCAGCCTTAATGTGGAGGATTACCGAGGAGGATTAGACCTTACCTCCTGGTGGTGGTCATTGACCTCCTGGATACGCCCCTTGTTCATTTCCCTAATAGTCTTAGTTTTAGCAGGGTTGTTGTTTTGTTTCCTGGCCTCATGTGCTTCGGCAGTATGCCGTCGGACCTTAACAAGTAGGGTAATGGTGATTCACAAGTCTATTCCTAGTTAGGATCACTATAGTCTCCAGAGTTTGAGATGTGAGACTTATCTCTGCATAAGCTGATTTTAGTCTCAAAGGGGGGAATGAGGCAGCCATGGGCAAAGAAAG
This sequence comes from Microcaecilia unicolor, assembly GCF_901765095.1. Taxonomy (NCBI): domain Eukaryota; kingdom Metazoa; phylum Chordata; class Amphibia; order Gymnophiona; family Siphonopidae; genus Microcaecilia; species Microcaecilia unicolor. The sequence continues at coordinate 240,262,430 of NC_044035.1, read as the reverse complement.
TGTTTACTCTGAGAAATTATATATAAGAAATCATATGAAGGGTTAATTCTGTTAAAATCTGGGGTTTAAAAGTGGTGTTTGAATTCTAGCTTTTATTTTGCAAGCAGAATGAAGGAATGCCAGATGGTTCATATTATTTGAAAGTCTTGCCGGGCTGGGTCAGAAAGGTCAGAAAGACCCTTGTGAGGGATGGATTGCTAAATGCTGGCACAGCTGTAAACTATTATGAATGAACAAAGGAATGAGCCAGACATGCTGAAGTTTAAAAGGCTGAAATACTATTTCAGAAGTTCTTGATATGTAGATTTTGTTATAAGGAAATAGTTAGATTCTAAATAATTCTAGATATTCCTGATGTTTAGATATGTCTTATAAGAATGCTTACTTTAGAATATGTTGTATTCTGTGTAAATTAATAATTCTGTGTAGGATGTTTGTTCAACTCTGTGTTACTTTTAAAATGACTCTTTGTCTGCTGTTTAAGGCTGCAGTGAGGAGATCAACATGTGTTTTGAATTAACTATGGTCTTAGCTAGTTCTGTGTATGGAGCTGATAGGTGAAAAAGGTCAGGACTAGTCAGCTCTCTTCTCCTTGATTAATTATAGGTAAAATGTAGAAATGATCTTGAAAGTAATAGCCTGATATGTATGCTATTAAGTAAGACTGACTTTTGACCTCTTTAATGAATGCCAGAGTTTAGTTAGTAGGTAGTATGAAGCTGATTAGGAATATGAGAATAACCAATGTTAGATGGGGCCTCTTAGTCTCTAAGGGAATCCAGTTTAAGCTATAGATGAGACATCAATCATAATGAGAAATGTAAGAGACTGGAGACCAAATGTCTGGCATGAGGGGCCCCAGGTCACAGGTCAGTTTAGGATGTCTGGAACCTATGTAACTGATATTTCAAAAGTAATGATTGGTTGAGGCAAGGTAGCCAATCAGTTTCTTAACCAATTGGGAGTAAAGGGGGCTAGGCTAGGAGGAGGGCTTAGGACCCTATTTAAGTGGGAGCAGAAGCAGTTTACGTCAGAAGGAGCTCAGAAGAAAGAGAAGGACAGAAGGAACAGACAGAAGAAGGAGAAGACAGCATAAGAAGAGAAGCAGCTGAGACAAAGACACAGAGAGCTGAGAGAAAGACACAGAGAGCTGAGAGAAAGACACAAAGAGCTAAGAGAAGAGAAGAGAGCTAGAACTGATGTCCTGCTTTGTTTGCTGGCAAATAAAGAAGATTTCTCTCTCATACTGGTGTGTGCTGTCTGACTCCTGAAGCATCACAAATTCCTATCTCAATTCCTGCAACACTATCTCTCTGGAGCTCCCTCTACTGGCCCATACATGCCAATACTCAGCTCAATCCCTGGAGCTCCCTCTAGTGACCAGAATGGGCATTTTCCCGATTTCAGTGGGAGAGTGCCCTCTGGCGGCCTCCTCATGTAAGGGCAGACACTGTGTTTATCACAGCGTGCAGGTCTATTTTTAGCACCTGCAAAAAGGCCTCTTTTTTGCTGAAAATGGAAATGCGGCAAAATAAAAATCAGCATGTGTCCATTTTGGGCCTCAGACCTTACCACCACCCATTGACTTAGTGGTAAGGTCTCACGCTTTAACCGGGCAATAATCGTCAGCAAGCGGTAGAAAATAAAAAATATTTTCTGCCTTGCATAAAATATGGAATTAGCACAAAACTTCTTGAGCCGATACTGCAATACTTTAAACAGCTACCTGTCATATTCATCAAGCAGCGATAAGCATTTTTTAAACAGTGACTGCTGCAGGCTATATTAGGACCCAAACTGGCACTGAATATCTGGGTTCTAGCTGGTCTCTGCCTACATATCCTTGCCTCATGTGGAGGGGCATAATCAAACTGCGCGCCCATCTTTAAGGGCACCCATCTCTAAGGACGGCCCGGCGAAGGGGCGGGGCATCCCGTATTATCGAAACAAGATGGGCGGCCATCTTTCATTTCGATAATTCGGTCGGGGATAGCCAAATCTCAATATTTAGGTCGACTTTAGAGATGGCCAACCTCGGTTTCGCCTATAATGGAAACCGAGGACGGCTATCTCAAAAACAGCCAAATCCAAGCCATTTGGTCATGGGAGGAGTCAGCATTTCTAGTGCACTGGTCCCCTCTCACATGCCAGGACACCAACCGGGAAACCTAGGGGGCACTGCAGTGGACTTCACAAATTGCTCCCAGGTGCATATCTCCCTTACCTTGGGTGCTGAGCCCCCCAACCCCCCCCCCAAAAAAAACCTCTACCCACAACTGTACAACACTACCATAGCCCTTAAAGGGTAACGGAGGGCACCTACATGTGGGTACAGTGGGTTTTGGGTGGGTTTTGGAGGTCTCCCATTTACCACCACAAGTGTAACAGGTAGGGGGGGATGGGCCTGGGTCCGCCTGCCTGAAGTGCACTGCACCCACTAAAAACTGCTCCATGGACCTGCATACTGCTGTGATGGAGCTGGGTATGATATTTGAGGCTGGCATAGAGGCTGGAAAAAATGTTTTTTTAATTTTTTGGGGGGTAGGAGGGGGTTGGTGACCACTGGGGGAGTTAGGGGAGGTGATCCCCAATTCCCTCCAGTGGTCATCTGGTCAGTTTGGGCACCTTTTCGAGGCTTGGTCATGAACAAAATGGGACCAAGTAAAGTCGGCCAAATGCTCGTCAAGAACGCCCTTCTTTTTTCCATTATTGGCCGAGGACAGCCATCTCTTAACCACGCCCCCATCCCGCCTTCAGTACACTGCCGACACACCCCCTTGAACTTTGGCTGTCCCCGCAACGGAAAGCAGTTGAGGGCGACCAAAATTGGCTTTCGATTATGCTGATTTGCCGGCCCTGAGAGAAGGATGCCCATCTCCCGATTTGTGTCGAAAGATGGGTGCCCTTCTCTTTCAAAAATGAGCTGGATAGGCACCCATAATTACTCCAGCTTTATGGCTGATGTAACTGTGGGCACCTAAATGTTAGGCACACAGATACCAGGTTGTACTTGTATTCTATAATAGAATCTAGATGCCTAGGTTCTCTTATGGAATAGAAACTTGCCCTTTGGCCTCTGGGCACCTAATTAGAGGTACCCACTTATAGAATTGCCCCCATAGAGTCTTATTTACTAATGTGCATTAATTTGAGTTAAGCGCAAAGGGCCAGATTCTATATATGATGCCTAGAAAATCCATGCAGAAAACATTTCCGCCTAAGCGTATTCTATAAGTGGTGTCTATATTTAGGCGTGGTAAATAGAATACTCTTAGTTGATATTCTAGTGTCTAAAACTACGTGCCTCCATTTACACCACTGATAGTGTGGCATAATTCCCGGTTTGTAGATTTAGGCACAGAGGGCCATATTCTATAACAATGCACGTAAATTTTGGAATGCTCACAAAATGCCCATTTCTCCACCCATAACCATGCCCCTTTTTAGCTGCACATATTAACATTTAGACGCAGTGAGTTACAGAATATGCTTAGGGAGTTGTGTGCATAAATTCTAATTTTCGACAATTAGTGCTCATTATTGCTTGTTAAATGCTGTTAACAATGCTGATTGGCTTTTCAAGCCAATTACCTTATGCGCGTTCTTAAAGAATATGCTTGGATTTTAGCGTGGAACGCTAGCATGCTATATAGAATCCAGGGGATAGTCCTTAAATAATCATCATTGAGAATATTGAGGCTTGCATTACGTAACATATATTAAATCACATTTGCACATAATTATATGCATTTACTGGTTAATAATTATATTAATAAATAAGTCCTTAGATTGTAAGCCCTCTAGGCACAGGGAAATATCCACAGTACCTGAATTACCTTTCACTAACAATGAAAAAGCATGAGCTAAGCATAAATAAGTAAATAAAATAAATAAGAAGGATCTTGTTGAGGATTCTACAAAAAATTTTTTTTACATGATTTCAACCTCCCAGGAAAGAGTTGGTATATCATATATCACTTTGGAATCTCAGCTGATCTTCATGAATAGAAATTCAGAGACAATCAAAAGTATGATGGTGAACTCACAAATGTGGCAATAGATCAGATGGCTAACATCAGTAGTCATTGTCCACTCACATTTGAACCAGACTATAAGGGAGGAAATTATCAATGTGGATTATTATTAAGAACATAACATAAGAACATAAGAATAGCCATACTGGGTCAGACCAATGGTCCATCTAGTCTAGTATCCTGTTTCCAACAGTGGCCAATCCAGATCACAAGTACCTGGCAGAAACCCAAGTAGTAATAACATTCAATGCTACCAATCCCAGGGCATGCAGTGGTTTCCCCTATGTCTATCTCAACAACAAACTATGGACCTTTCCGCCAGGAACTTGTCCAAACCTTCTTTTTAAACCAATATATGATAACCACTGTTACCACAACCTCTGTCAACAAGTTCCATTGCTTAACTATTCTTTGAGTGAAAAATATTTCCTCCTATTTGCTTTAAAAATATTTCCATGTAATTTCATTGAGTGTTTCCTGGTCTTTGTACTTTTTGAAAGAGTAAAAAATTGATTCACTTCTACTCTTTCTATACCACTCAGGATTTTGTAGACCTCAATGTTTTCTCCTCTCAGCCACCTCATTTTCAAGCTGAAGAGCCCTAACCTCTTTAGCATTTCCTCATATGAAAGGAGATGTATCCCTTTTATCATTTTGGTCACTCTTATTTGAACCTTTTCTAATTCCGCTATATCTTTTTTGAGATATGGCAACCAGAATTGAATGCAATACTCAAGGTGCGGTTGCACCATGAAGCGATACAGAGGCATTATAATATTCTTGGTCTTATTTACCAAACCTTTCCTAATAATTCCTAGCATCTTGTTTGCTTTTTTGGCCGCTTCCACACACTTGTTAGAAGATTTCAGTGTATTGTCTACAATGACACCTAGATCTTTTTCTTAGGTGCCAAATTCTAAGGTGGATCCTAGCATCAGATAACTAAGATTTGGATTATTCTTCCCAATGTTCATCACTTTGCATTTGTCCACATGAAATTTCATCTGCCATTTGGATGCTCAGTCTTCCAGTTTCCTAAGGTCTTCCTGCAATTTTGCACAGTCCGCATGTATTTGTACAATTTCAAATAGTTTTGTTCTATCTGCAAATTTAATCACCTTGCTTGTAGTTCCAATTTCCAGATCATTTATAAATATGTTAAATAGCACCGGTCTCAGTACTGATCCCTGCGGCCCTCCTCTATTCACCCTCCTCAATTGAGAAAAATGGCTATTTAATCCTACCTTCTGTTTTCTGTCCAATAACCAATGCCTAATCCGCAACAGAACATTGCTTACTATTCCATGACGTTTTAATTTTCTCAAGAGTCTCTCATGAGGACCTTTGTTAAAAGCTTTCTGAAAATCTTGATACACTACATTAACTGGTTTAGCTTTATCCACATATTTATTCACACCTTCAAATAAATGATTAAATTGGTGACTTATCACTCTTTATCTTGTCTATTTGACTCAGTACATCTTCCAGATTCACCAAAATTTCTTTCAGTTCCTCTTCATCATCACCCTTGAAAACCATTTCTGGCATCTTCTTCCGTAAAGACCGTAGAAGAGAATTCATTCAATCTGTCCACTATGGCCTTGACCTCCTTGAGTGCCCCTTTTGCTGCTTCATGAACTAACAGTCCCACAGATTCACTCTCAGGCTTTCTGCTTCTGATGTACCTGAAAAAGTGTTACTATGAGTTTTTTATCTCTGCGGCAACTTGTTCTTCATATTCTTTTTTAGCCTTCTTTATCAGTGCTTTGCATCTAGCTTTACAGTGCTTATGTTGCTTCATTGTTTCTTTATTCAGATCCTTTTTCCATTCTTTCAAGGAAGCTCTTTTGACTTTAATACCTTCTTTCACCTCACCTTATAACCATGCTGTCTATCGTTTGCTCTTCTTTCCACCTTTGTTAATATGAGGAAAACATCTTGTCTGGACTTCTACGATAGTGTTTTTAAACAACGTACCTGCCTGATTTAAAGCCCTAACCTTTGCTGTCGATCCTTTTATTTTACTGTTAACCCAGATTATTAGTAATTAGGTCTCATTCCATAAAATAAGACCTGTGCTAAAATAGCATGAGTTTGTGGTAAAATAATCCTTCTTAGCAAGAGCCCACAGTGATAACTTTCTCCCTTAATCATGCCATTATTGAAACTATCCAGTGGTTTACAGACTTTAACTTACACATTTGATTTGTACATACTTGCTATATTCCAGAAGCTAAAAACAGATTTAATTTGTGTTGGTACAAAGAGAAAAAGAGAATATACATTGAAGATCTCAAATATCATATATGCACATATACAAATGCATGCACATATACACACACATCAAAATTATCATTGTGTTGCCATTTCTTATAATCCCTTAATACCCATTACCAGTTTGACACAACTTGAACCACTTCCTACCTTTCATTGTAAATTATTCTAGCAAAAGCTTATTTTTACAGTCCCCCCCCCCCCCCCAAAGAGTCACACATGACTTGATAATGCATTATTTTGGATGGTGAAACATTATGAAAGTTTAATTTTTAATTAAATCAGCAATACCAATTATAACTGAAAGAAAATTTGACCTGTTTCTTTTCAGACTGCCTGGAGTTACATTTAGAAACTGAAATTAGTCCTTCTTAACAAAAGGAAAAAGGAAACCACTCTAAATTCCTGTAAGTAATAATTTTGTTACTGTTTTTGTTTTAAGTATGCTTGAAGCAGAACAGAATAGAAACTGGACAAGGAAAAGGTCAGAACAGTCATTGTCAAATTATCCAAGTTAAATTATGTTTGAACTGTTATATAGTAAGTTATATAAAAAGTCTGCCACATTTTAGATCTGAGATCACCAAATAAAGTGTGAAAGCTGATGCACAATCTTGGTTCAGTTATCGTAGAACAACTATTTGGTGGCACAGGAGTAAATTTCTGCAATGGGATAATTTTCAGCTGAACCAGTATTGAATATCACAATCTTTCCTATTGTATTAAGAAAGCTTCAAAAGAAAATTCTATTCAGCCGATTTTCAAAGTTATAGGCTCTGTTTACTATGCTGCACTAGAGGCACACTCGTGTTTTTAGTGCGTGCTAATCATGTAAATGCCCATAATATTCCTGTAGGCGTCTACATGGTTAGCGCGCTAAAAACGCTAGCGAACCTTAATAAACAGGGTCTATATGTTCAATAGTGGCCAGTGAACGTGTAACTTCATTACCCATGTATTATCAATTTATATCCAGATAGTATCAAGACAAAAAATTATTTCAGTAATGGTGATATTCAGCAAGCACAGTTCATTTAAACCAGCACTTAAATTAATACAGTTGGTGTGCTGGCTGAAAAACTGACCCTGTAATATTGTCCAGCAAAATATGATGCTGTGTCTTAGAATTTCACAGCTCTGTATATTTCAGATGATCCTGTAACCTTGTTTATAATTATTTAATGTGTGTGAGTGGGTGATAAAGGGTTTTTAGGAAATGGGGTTTGAGTTGGGAGAGCATTTATTTATTTATGACATTTATACCCCAGATTATCACAAGCAACCTCAAGTTCAATATGGCTTACAAAGCACAGTGAAAACAAGAATATAAGGCAAAGAATGTATAACACATTACACTCAATTTCAAAGTACAAAACCATTCCAAAGATAAACACTGACAAGATAACACAAACTTGTATAGAACTGTAATCCTAAACTAAACCTAGTGAAGTTCCTCTGTGGAAAGAAATTTCCTAAAGAGGAATGACTTCAACAATTGGCGGAATAGTAAGTAATTATCTTGATATTTGATAGTGTTCAGTAGAGAGTTCCATCATTTGGTATCTTGAAAAGGGAAATCAGCGGAAAGAACCGATTTATAAGTGATTTTCCTGTAATTGGGGAGATGAAGTCGGAGAAAATTTCTAGTGCCAAAGTGAACATTACGCAGAGGGAGTATTATCAAAGGCTGGATATAATCTGGTACTACGTCATATATTACTTGGAAAGTTAGGGCACAGAGCTTAAAGATTACTCTAGCTTTAATAGGGAGCCAATGCATCTTATACAATAATGGAGTAGCCTTTTCAAAGCGTGAAACTTGAAGGATGAATCTAGCTGTTGTATTCAGGGTCACCGAGAGACTGAGCTGAGCCTGAGGCAGGGCCACTGCTGCTGTCCCCCCCCCCCCCCCCCCCCCCCCCAGACCATTGCTGCTAGGCCACCCCCAGGACCGTCAAGTAGCTACACAAAATTTGGGGGGGGGCGGAGCCCAAAGTAGGGGGGCACTTTTTACCCCGCCGCAACTCCACATTCCTAGGCCGGCAGGGGTCTCCAAGCCCTGCCAGCAGAAGCCTTCCTCCAGCGCTGTTCTCTACCACATTGCCTGATCTGCGGCTGCTTTTCCCCTCACTTCGCACATACTCAATTTCATCAAAACCAAGCATGTACAATGTGAGGGTAAAAGCAGCCGCAGGGCAGGCAATGCAGCGGAGAACAGCAATGGAGGAAGGATTCTGCTGGCAGGGCTTGAGGACTCCCGCCAGTCAAACCAGAGGCTCCAAAGCCCTGTGTCTGCTCCTTCCCAGCCTCTAAGGGGGGCCCGGCGCTGGAGTTTTCTCTCTCCTGCTCCTGTCGGGATGCAATCACCCCGGTCCCATCAGGAGCAGGAGAGAGACACACCCCGGCACCAGGCCCCCCTTGGAGGCCAGGCCTGGGGGAATCTTACCCTCCCACTTCCCCCCTCTCAGCGGCCCTGGCTGTATTCTGGGCTATTTGTAATCTTTTAAGGACACTCTCCTTACATTCAGCATATATAGTATTACAGTAATTGAACTGAGTTAGGACCAGAGATTGTACTAGTAACCTGAAGATATCAGAAGGAAAAAAGGGTCTAATATGCATCAATTTCCAAAGGAATTTCAAGGATTTGCTAACCACAGAGGAAACCTGAGGTTCAAGCACGAGATACCTATCAATAATGGTACCCTTTATTCTCAGAGAGTGCTCCAAGGGGTAGGAATTACTATCTATGGTGAAGATACTAAGTAGATTCTGGTCAAAGGAATTGGTCAATGTGTTATTGAAATAATGGAGGGATGTGGGTATATGCATTTGAGAGAGGTGGTTACTGGGGGAGGAAGAGAGAGAGGTAAATGTGTGTGAGATCATAGAAGTTGTCATGGGATATGGACATTATGAGATGGGTAGAGGAAATAGATTTAGGTGGAAAATTATATGTAGTAGAGAATTACTCAGAATACGTATGGTTATCTTGGATGTGAGATGAGGAGAAGACCACAGGTTAAAAACTGGGCTGGTTAATACTCATTCTGTGAATAATAAAGTCAAGTTATTGCATGATGTAATTGTGTAAATGAGCTTGAGATTTTCCTTGTTACAGAGTCTCGGTGGAAGGGGAATGTTGACATCTTGTTGAACCAAATTTATCCACCAGGTTTCTCTTTCTTCAGTGCTCCTAGGATATTGGATAAAACAAGGGGAGTACTGGCATTTTTCAAGTCAGAGGGAGGATGGAACGGGGAGCTAAGTGGTGGCTGTGTAGGCCTTGTTGTAGATACCTACACAAAATCTAATTATGGCAGTTTTATTAGGATATAGAGTTCCAAGCATGGGGTTGATTTCTGTGGAAGGACTGCTGGAACTGGCTGTTGAACTGATTTTACATTTTTTTCTAGTCTTCTGGCATGTGGGGATGAGGGGTTAGAGTATCCTTTTATTGAGGGAAAGAGGGACCTTTCTTTTATTCAGTGTGTCCTGGGCACAATGATCAAAAGTGCTGATTTTATTTTCCATCATAGGGAGGAGATGGGTTTAATAATTGAAGCGCTGATGAATGAATCAACCCTATGGTCATATCACTATCTTCTACAGTTGGTTTAGACTATACTAGAAAAGCACAAGAAGAAGTATAACAAAGGTGGGTGAGGTCCTTTAAAGACCTACAGATTAAAGATGTAGTTAATTGTTTGCAAGGGTCATAGGAGCCAACTTTTCAAAATTATTGGGGGTGCTAAGCCCAATGGAAATAACCACTCACTGGACCCCTACAAGCAATTTTCTCAATATTGGGGGTGCTCAAGCACCCACAGCACCCACAGAGTCGGCTCCAATGGCAAGGGTGGCTAAAGAGCTAACCTATTTTGGAACTAGTAGATGTAGTGGTGGAATGGAATAAATAGCTGGCAAAGGTCATGGAGGCAGTGGCACCCCTAATAAAACTGAAAAGGTGTCACTGTCTACCTTGTGATTTTCAGCTACTCTATGTTGAGAGCTTTGAAACAGAATGGTAGATAATTGGAACATAAATAAAAGAAAAATAGAACCATAGAGGACCAGGTGGTCTGGAAAATTCATTTCAAAATTTATAAAATGGGCATATGTGCAGCAAAAAAAGAGATTATATTAACACATGGCTCAACAGACGCCAGGTGTCAGGTCGCCATGGTGACTAAAAAATGGGACATGTTGCCTAAGTTTTGCAGCCCAGAGCACACGGGCATTTTGGTTGGAGCTGCAGGAAGTAAAATAGGCAGTAGCAGCATCTCTACTCTTCCCTCCTCCTCCCCCCCCCCCCCCCAAAGTTGCACTTTGGAAGCAGATGCATGTGTATGCACTCAGCTCACCTCAGCGCTGATCAGAAGTGTAAGGAAAGAGAATCTGTGAGCTTCTCTCCTGCCGCCCAGTACTGAATGTAAAATCTGAATCATGTGGTTCAAATTTTGAATTTCTTCCCAAAGCTGTAGAAGAGGAGGATGCGGCCTAATGTGTGGCCGCTCTTTCCTTACTCTTCAGCACCGGCGGGGTGGGGGTGGGGTCAGTGAGGGAGCAAGAGTTGAATATTTGTATGTTGGGAGCTGAGGGAGCAGCAGGATGAAGATCTGGATGTCTGTGTGTGAGGTGAGCTGGGGAAGTAGGAGGGAGCAAGAACTGGGGGTCTCTGTGCCAGGGGGAGCAAGAGGTGGATTGTATGTGTACTCGGGAGCTGCAGGAGGAAGCAAGAGGTGAATGTCTGTGTGTTAGGGTGGAGAGAGAAAGAGGTGTGTGTCTGTGTGCTTTGATGACGGAAAGGAGACCTGGATGTGTGTGGTGTGGGCAGTGGTGTGCTGGAGCCGGCTCTCACCAGATAGCAAGAGCCGGTTGTTAACTTTTTTGGCATCTTGCGAGCCAGTTGTTCTGGGAGTGCGAGCCAGCTTGCTTCTCCTCCCCACTAGCGCCAGTGCTCTTTTTATGCCGGTATGGTGTACTGGCACATTTTTTCCCAGGGCCGGCTCACCTGCCTGCCCTTAGCTCCCCGACAGCCCTCCTTTCCGTTCCTGCCGTCACCCAGCATTTAAATCCTTTAGTTTACCTCAAGTCGCGGTGGCGGTGAAAGCAGCAAGCTCGGCTCGGCTTGTGTCCAGCCTTCCCTTCCCTCTCAATGTCTCACCCTCATGGAAACAGGAAATACATCAGAAGAAGGCGGGACATTGAAAGAGAGCCGAGCAGGTGGAGCTGGGGTTGGAACTGGAACTCGGGGGCTGAAAATGGGGGCAGGTGGAGGCTGGGGAGAGTCACTGCACATGGATGGGAGGGGAGGATAGGGGGCAAAGGAGAATCATTGGACATGGAAGAGGGTAGAGTAGGGGAGAGAGGATAAATCACTGGACATGCATGGTTAGGGGAGGGCAGAGGAGAATCGGTGGACATGGAGGGGAGAAGAGGGGAGGGGAGGACAGGGGAGAAAGGAGAGTTGCTGGACATGGATGGATGGAGAGGAGGGCAGGAGAAATGCTGGACATGGATGGAGGAGAGGGAAGACAGGAAGGAGATGCACATGGATGGAGGGGAGAGAGGAAAATTGCTGGACATGGATGGAGTGGAGGGCAGGGAAGAGAGGAGAAATGTTGGAGGGAAGGAAAGACCGAGGAAGAAGATGCACACGGATGGAGGGGAAGGGAGAGAGGAGAAATGCTGGACATGGATGGAGGGGAGGGGAGACAGAGGAAGAAGATGCACACGGATGGAGGGGAAGGGAGAGAGGAGAAATGCTGGACATGAATGGAGGGGAGGGAAGACATGGATTTAGGGGAGAGAGGAGAAATTCTGGACACGGACGGAGGGGAAGGGAGAGAGTTGAAATGCTGGACATGGATGGAGGGGAGGGAAGACAGAGGAAGTGAGATGAACATGGATGGAGGGGAGGAGAGAGGAGAAATGCTGGACATGGATCATGGAGGGAGGAGAGGAAAAAAGCTGGACATTGATGGATGAAAGGGAAGAGAGAGGAAGGAGATGCATATGGATGGAGGGGAAGGAAGAAAGAGGAATGAGATGCATACTGAGAGAGATAAGGGAAAGGGAAAAGAGGAGAAAAACTGCACATGGATGGAGAAAATAGGCAAAAGCTGGATCCCCTCTATACCTCCTCCAGTCAAGTCCGTGGAAGACCCAGCGTTTATCTATGGATGTAGAGCAAGAAATGAAGAAGAAAGGAGGAAAGTAAAGAAATAAATGGAAAGGAAGCCCTGGAAACGGAGTTAAGGGAACAGATAGAGAGCAGCAGGATCAGAGACTTGGACCAACATGATCAGAAAGACAAAGTCACCAAACAACAAAGGTAGAAAAATCATTTTATTTTCATTTTAGTGTTTGGAATATGTCTTATTTTGCACTGGGTATACTGGAGCTCTAACAGCTTACAGAAATTATTTATAATGAAAAAAAAAATCACGTTATTTTTTTCTCCTATACTAGTATAGTATTTTCAGTGATACCTGTTTATATGTGCCATGGCTGGTATAAGGGGTGTGGCTACTATACGTGTGTCTACTATAGGGCCAGAGCCATAGATGGTGACCCTGCCCATAATGAGTACCAGTACTTTTTTTCCTACAAAAAAAGCACTGCCCAGTGCATACCTGAAGGCAGCATCCCTGGTGGTCTAGTGGAGTCTTATGGGGTAGGAAAGATCCCCAGTCTTTTCTGCCCACTGCCGACACTGATCCTCCTTATGAGGCCACCCTTGTAAGTCTCGGCACCCATTTTAAAGAAGATGCGGCAGGAGGAGGGTGAGCGCCAGCAGCGGGCAGGAAAGACTGGGGATCTTTCCTGCTCCAAAGAATCCACTAGACCACTAGGGATGCTGCTTTGAGGTATGCGGTGAGAGTGAGACCCTTCGGCTTGGGGGAGCGGGGAGGAGGTCTGTAATAGGTAGGTGGGGTGGGGAGGATACTGTAAAAAAAAAAAAGTAAATTTTTAAAAATGCCGCCGGCTTGTGCATATGGATGTACACAGAGGAAGTATAATAAGGGAATAACTTTTCATAGGTAGAGTAGTAATTTGATATAAATCGTAATCAGTGTGCCATTTGGAGGGGCTGGTTATAAGGACACCTAACCCTGTTATTGGTGCAGAGATTTTTTTTCTCCTGGTAAAAGGCTTCTAAAACAGACATCATGTTATGGGAATCAGGTGCTCATCATTCAGATTTTCTATTTATTTACTTATTTATGGTATTTTATCGCACATTAAACATGAATTACATTGGAACCTGGGAACATTTAAAATCTGTTTTTTTTCCCGGAGAGAGTAATGCATTGCCCCCCCCCCCCCCCACAGGCTCTCTCCCCTGGTATAGCCAGCTCTGCAATTTGGGGGGGGGCACAGAGGTGGACGGGGGAGTGCAGAGGTGCAGGGCCGCCAAGAGGGGGGGCAGGGGGGCAAAATTCCCTGGGCCTGGGCCTCCAAAGGGGACCCGGCGCCGGGGTCAGGCCGCCGGCGCTGCAGTCCCCGGTCTCACCTGCATGCCTCCATGGCTGCGGGCCCCCTTCATTCAAAGTGGCAGTCGCAGATCGCCTCTCTTCTGGCCTTCCCTCCCTGTGTCCCGCCCTCGTCTGATGTAACTTCCGATTTCCGCAAGGGCGGGACACAGGGAGGGAAGGCCAGAAGAGAGGCGATCTGCGACTGCCGCTTTGAATGAAGGGGGCCCGGAGCCGTGGAGGCAGGCAGGTGAAACCGCAGACTGCAGCGGGGAGGCTGCCTTGCCCCGGGCCCGACCTAGTCTCTCGGCGGCCCTGCAGAGGTGGACTGGGGAGAGAGCCTGTTGTTAAAAATTTAACTGGGTGTGAGGGTGGGATAGGGAGAAAGCTGTTACATTTGTGTGCAACAGGAGGGAGAGAGAGCTGGGTATCTCTTTGTGCAAGTGGGGGGTTGAATCAGAAAGGGAGAGATCTGAGTCTGTGCTGAATTTTAGGAGCTGGGGAGGCATGTGTAGGTGGAGGAGAGAGAAAGCTGAAGAGACGTGGAGAAATTCAGGTATGAGGATGGTCATTAGAAAGCAACTATAGGGGGGAGTGTATGCCACAGGCAGGTATATGCGGTAGTAGTCATCAAGAGATAGCTATGGGGGTTTGTGGACTGTGGGGAAGGCAAAGAGAGAGAGTACTATGGGGAAAAGCAGCTGCAGCTTCTGGGGGTATAGCAGTTGCAGCTATAGCTTCTCCCCCATTGCGCCAGAAATCACAGCCTAAAACCTCTCTCCATTGCCAGATATGCTGCAGGTGGGTGAGCAATGGGAAGAGCAGTAGCCTATCATCCACTCCTTCCCTGCTACTTTAATAAATATCTTACTGTGCATCACCTTGAACACATTATGAATGTGTGATTTATAAATGTGCATAAATAAATATTCTATTCATTCTATGTCTGACTCCTAGATTTTTAGACTGGCTTCTAAATCCGAAGAAATTTTGTCGAGCCCTGTATTATCATGTTAGTGGAGAGAATGTGAGAGGATTTTAACACTTTATTTTTCCTGGTGATTGACTCAAAGATTTGGAAGTGGGAAGAATGGTTTTGCTGGTTTTCTTCCTTTCTGTTGGAAGGACACAGAGGGTGGTGCTAGGAAAGTATGTGTCACATGGGGTGCCACAAGGCTCAATATTACCTCCATATTCCTTGAAATCTACATGTCCCCTCTAAATAGGAAGATTAAAGAGTTAAGTATTTTTGTGCTATTCCTTGATTTAACCCAGATACTTTCCGGATCGTTGCACTGAGACAATACTCGGGTCTATGGTTTTATTTATTTAAAACGCCATTTGTAGACCACTTCTTTCCAATAAAATTTGAGATAGGCAACAATTAAAACACAGACTAGAATTAATATGAAACAATAATCCTATATAATAAAACTCACCCTCAACGTTCTGAGGACACTGACGTCACTGTCAGTACCTGTGGGCACTTCCTTCCGGTTCGAAGGGTTCGTGGTGGTGAAGCCACCGAAATCGCTGTGTCTGGGCCCCGCCCTCGCGACAAACGTGATGACATTGAGGGTGGAGCAATGGCGTCAGTGGCTTTACAACCAACAAGGACTCGGGAGATGAAAGTGGCATGCGTTGACGAGCTCCGGAACAATGGCAGTCAATGGCTTCACAACGCCGAAGGGGTGGGTAGGGAGGGGGGGGGGTGTTCGAGAGGAAAACCTTGCTAGCGCCCGTTTCATTTGCTCCAGAAACGGGCATGTTTTACTAGTATGAAATAAAACACCTTTCTAATAAAGCAAGAGCACCATTTTATCTAGAACATAGATTTTGGAATTACAGCAACCATGTTGAGATGTACTCAGTTCCAGTGGTATTTTAGAAAAGAATCTGCCTGCGTAGAGCCTTTCCTAAAATACCAGCAGGAATGCATGTGTATTGACTGGTATGTGGAGCATAAGCAGCCAATTTTACAAACATACATGTGGAAAAATCAACAGATGAAACTCAGCAACTTATACATGTAAGTGTCATAACTTATATATGTATGTCAGCCATTTTGATATTTATGTGAATTACAAGTTTAAGGAGGTCTTTTACAAAGACGTGCTAACGTTTTTAGCGTGTGCTAAATGCCAATAGGAATATATGAGTGTCTGTAACGTTTAATGCATGCTTATTTTTAGCACACGCTAAAAACACTAGCGCTCCTTTGTAAAAGGGGCCCTAAGAGATCCATTGTAGGTCATGGAGAATTACAATAAAATTATTAATTCCTAGAAACTCATTAGCATGCCAAAAAATTAACAGGAAAGTCTTTAACAATTTCCTAAACAACAAATAACCAGTCAGTGTCCTTCACTGAATCAGTAAGGAATTTCATACATGAGCAGCCAAAAAGGCAAAAGTAGAGGAGAATAGCAATTTCAAACGAACATTATTAGCGATTCAATATTGAAGTAAAAGAGGGTTTCTAGAAACACCCATCCTGGTAAGAATAGGGAAACCAATTAAATCTAACATATATATGATGAAGAGTTACCATATAAGATATTATAAACCGTAACACACAACTTGAATTGAACATGGGCCTTCACAGGCAACCAATGTAATTTTACCAACAAGGGGGTCACTCACTCATTGAGATCTGCTGAGAAAATTAACTTAGCTGCCATGTTCTGCATTCTCTTCAATATCTTTAGAAGGAACCATGGGCAGCCTAAGTAAATAATATTACGGTACACCAATTGTCCTAATATTAAACTTTGGACCATTAACTTGAAAGCAGTAAGCTCCAATATATTTTTTTAATTTTCCGCAGTTTTTTCATTGGATGGAAAGTTTTTCTAACTAATGCATTTATCTGAGGTTCAGATGAGAGTGCAATTGATATTAATATCCCTAAGATCTTCAAATTAGATTCAAGTTTGAAACATGGATTACTAAGTTTCAATGTGTTATCATTCCATATATCTGTAGCCTGCCTGATCATTAAAAATTTAGTTTTGTCTGTGTTCAATTTTAAACGATGGGAAGTAATCCAAGATTCCAATAAAGTTTTGCAATCTGAGATATGTTTTGATATTTTATCTGCAGATTGAGGTATTGGTAGAAATACTGTAATATCATCAGCATAACTTTATACTCAGCATCATTTAAACAGAAACCCAGAGAACTTATCAGAACATTACACAATGATGGGGATAGAGGAGACCCCTGCGAAACCCCACAGTCTGACTTCTAAAAGGAAGATTGAGTGTTATTGAACCTGACACTATAGGAACGAGACGTTAAGAAACTTTTAAACTAGTCTAAGACCCTACCTGCTATTCTGAAGGAACTAAGAATAAACAACAATATATCATAGTCAACCAATTGTAATATGATTGCCTTGTGCCCTTGACTCAGTAGAGATCTTCCCTCATCCCATAACATGCCCATCACAGTTTCAGTACTGAACTGCCTACTGAATCCTGACTGGAAATAATGCAATAAATCAAAATTCTCCAAGTATGAATGTAATTGAGTAGTTACTATGCCCTCCATAATTTTAGTAAATAATAGCATGGAAGTCACAGGCCTATAATTCGAGACTTCATGTAACACCAATTTAGGATTTTTTGAACTAGGCATTAGAATGATTTTACCCCTTTGAGGAGGGAAAATTCCGTGATTTAGTAAATCTGAAATCCTGGTATTCAGATTCAGCAAAAAAGAATAAGGGGCAGCCTTCAATAGATAAATAGGACAGTTATCCAGAGCACAAAAAGCGGAACTATATTTTTTTAAATCTCTACTAACTTCTTCCATAGATTGTAAAGCAAAGACTTGCCAAGTTCTGTCAACCGGTATTTCCTCACTATGGGGTCCTTTTACCAAACCGTGGTAAAAAGAGCCCTGTGGTAGCAGTGACATTGCTGTTTTTGCCGTGCACCAAGGCCCCTTTTACTGCACCGGGTAAAAAACCTGAAAAACACATGGCCATGCAGTAAGGGCTCCTCTGCTACCCTGACGGTAACTTCCCTGGATAACCCTCTGTAGTATATATATATTTTTTAAATCCAGCA
The DNA here is from genome assembly GCF_901765095.1 of Microcaecilia unicolor. NCBI lineage: Eukaryota > Metazoa > Chordata > Amphibia > Gymnophiona > Siphonopidae > Microcaecilia > Microcaecilia unicolor. The sequence continues at coordinate 240,244,571 of NC_044035.1, read as the reverse complement.
GCGCTGGAAATGGCTTTTGCTGGATTGCGGAACTACCTCCGGTGGCCGCGTTGGCTCGGCGGTAGTTCTGGGATGCCACACTGCAATCCTTTAGTAAAAGGGCCCCCCCATATGCTTGATAATGCTCAGCTACTGCTGGTTTACTCACATACTGACAAAATTGAGAAACTTTCCCCTATAAAATGTAACCAATTCATTTGCAGAAGGTTTCTTCTCAATCGCAGGTTGCAACAGCTGCTTTGGATCATTGAAGATATTTTTCTCCCTTATTAGGATCTTTCATTGCTGGAGAACTAGAAAAGGCCACTAAGTCTAAATGATGACTCTTTTCATTTGTACAAAAAAAGGCGTGGTAGAGAGATCAATAGATTGCAAAAAGTCCATCAGGTCCCTAATTTTGAGGTCATCCTGATCTTCCAGATGAAGATTAATAATACCCAATACAATAACATTGCAAGGGTTTAAAGAATTTTTGATTTAAAACACATAAAACATTTCCCTTCCATCAAGCCATCTTCCCGGGTGGACAGTAAAACAATATACATCTAAAGGATTCTACTATAGAAGTGTCTCACATCTCATATGCTAAGATTTCTAAGTAGATAAAGAACATAAATCAATCAGTTTAACCTGGAAATTTTTTTTATAGCTCATAGCAATTCCTCCACCTCTTTTCTTCTCCCTAACTAGATACAAAATCTTGTAACCTGAGGAGGGGAGGAATCAAGATGGCAGCACGCTGAGATCTACTCTCTAAACCTCTCTAAGTTTGCCGATAAAAAATTTGCTTCTATTTTCAAACTATGCCTCATACAAAATGTAAGGGGTCAGTGAGGGTCGCTGGCTCTGTGACCAGAACCTCTTCTCCTCAATAGCAAACGATCAAGAGATTTACAGAAAAACTCACCAATTCTGAAGGCGCTGAGAGGGGCTCTGCTGTTGTTTCGGGTGGAGGAGAAACTGAAGCCTTGGGGCTGGATGTCACTTTATCACCCCCGGCGCTTAATTCACCACCTCTCCCTGTTGGGCCTACATCCCAGGGGAGACCTCCAGTGTTGGAAGGCAATCATGGAGGTACTCCATATCGAGGCACTGGAGAAGTTCAGCCTGCAGGAGGTCGGGAATGTCTATTAGCCCCGACTGAACGCCAGTCGTTTTTTAAAAGTCCCGATGAGGTGGTTACGCTGGAAACCATTTGGGAAGTTCTCCAGTGTTTGGACAAAACAGTGGTTAAATCTACGAATGAGATAATAACATTAGTAAGTACGGTTAATACTTTATCTACTGCTTTCTCTTCTATGAAAAAGGAAGTGATATTTATTTGAAATACTTAAATTTACCCCTGAAACGATACCTCCAATTAATCGAACTTATTATCTACCAAATAAAAAATCGTCAGGAAATATAGCGGAAGTAACTTCTCAAGAGAAGAAAGATCTTTTAAACATTTCTGATATATTGGAATCGTCATTATCAGCAGAATCTGAAAGACTGACTTTGTTGGTTTCCTTTGTTTTTGAACAGGACTTGGAAGCAGTAAGGAGACTTGTTCTCCGTAATATTCAGACTTTGTTTTTTGGGAAAAAGGTCTGGACATATCCTGATGTGATAAAATCAACCCAGGGTAGGAGAAAAGCTTTGCTGGTTCTGAGACCAGAGATATTAGCTTTAGGAGGTCTTTTCCATCTAAATTATCCTTGTAAATGTAATGTAAAATATTTAGGTGTGAAATATGTTTCCTTTACGCCGGACCAACTCCGAGCTTTTATTAATTTGAAAAAGATAAGTTAGGAAGAGAGAATAATAAGTTTCTGATATCTCAGTTAGAATTGACACTGCTTTGTTCTTGGATTAAGGATTATATAAAGTATAGATGAGTTAATGTGCTAGGCCTTTGGTTTGAGAAACATTTTACCTTTATACTCTTCCTCTGAGTTTATATGACTGAATCTCCCCTTTATTGTGGTCTAAGACAAGGAATTAATCTAAATGTTAATTTGATAAGATAGGGAAACCTAATTTCTTGACATAGGCGTAGTTTGACTGTTTCATTTGGGGGGGCAAAGAATGGGCGGAGCATATTAGCATATCATTTGCATATATACATATGCAAATGAATATGCTAATATGGAGGAAGGAAATGAAATTTACAGGCAAAATATCACAGATGCACATTTCAAAAAGCTGACACATTTCAATTAATAAATTATGAATAAAATACTTTTATTTACCTTTGTTGTCTGATCATTTAGTTTTTCTATTCGCTTTGATCCCAGTGTCTTCTGTTTTATGCAGTGTCTTCTTTCTAGTAGGCTTCCCTCTGCTCCCTACCCTCCCAGTCCCATCCATCTCTTGCTCCTTCCCTCTGCTCCCCACCCCTCCCAGTCCCATCCATCTTCTGTTCCTTCCCTCTGCTCACCATCCCTCCGTCCCATCCATCTTCTGCTCCTTCCCTCTGCTGTGCCTCACCTCTCCCAATCCCATCCATCTCCTGGTCCATCCCTCTGCTCCCCAGCCCTCGCAGTCCCATCCATCTCTTGCTCCTTCCCTCTGCTCCCCACCCCTCCCAGTCCCATCCATCTTCTGTTCCTTCCCTCTGCTCACCATCCCTCCGTCCCATCCATCTTCTGCTCCTTCCCTCTGCTGTGCCTGACCTCTCCCAATCCCATCCATCTCCTGGTCCATCCCTCTGCTCCCCACCCCTCGCAGTCCCATCCATCTCTTGCTCCTTTCCTCTGCTCCCCACCCCTCCCAGTCCCATCCATCTTCTGTTCCTTCCCTCTGCTCACCATCCCTCCGTCCCATCCATCTTCTGCTCCTTCCCTCTGCTGTGCCTGACCTCTCCCAATCCCATCCATCTCCTGGTCCATCCCTCTGCTCCCCACCCCTCGCAGTCCCATCCATCTCTTGCTCCTTCCCTCTGCTCACCTCCTCTTCCAGTCCCATCCATCTCCTGCTCCTTCCCTCTGCTTCCCACCCCACCCAGACCCATCCATCTCCTGCTCCTTCCCTCTGCTTCCCACCCCTCCCAGTCCCATCCATCTTCCCTCTGCTCCCCCCCCCTGCGAGGTCCAAGATGGTGACTCCGTTTACCCCCTCTCTTCCTCCCTCCCTCCCTCCGGTGCAGGCAACAATCTTCAGCTTTTTCAGCGTTCCTGGCAGCGGTAGCGATGTACACGCTGCCTTCGGTCTGCCCCGGAAGCCTTCTCTTCAAGTTCCTGTTCCCACCTATGCGGGAACAGGAACTTGAAGAGAAGGCTTCGGGGCAGAGCCAAAGGCAGCGTGTACAACGCTACCGCTGCCAGGAACGCTGGAAAAGACTGCTGCCTGCGCCGGAGGGAGGGAGGAAGAGAGAGGGGCATAGGCGGTCGGTGGCCCAACTGTTTGGGGAGGCTAAAGGGGGCGGGGTTAGGGGTGGAGCCAGGGGCGGAGCTTATAGCCACAATTAACACAGAAAAAAAATAAGTAAAAATAAAATAGTCACAATACCTTTTGTTAAATTTAGATATTAGATATGTATCATATGTCAAAGAATAAAGTGGTTGCTCAAAGCATATACTAACCACAATCGCTCAACTGCAAAACACTATGCACATATTTGTGCAAAAACATACTCAAACCTTACTGTACCATAACACTAGGCAGACCCTAATACACCAATATACTACCCATATAGAAAATGCAGACCGTCAACAATATGAAACAAGGGATCATAATATCACAATTCTCATGTAGAGCCACAAAACACCCTTTTAGGGTGGATAGTGTTCACAATGAGCTCCTTTTATTAACAACTATATATAGATCCTTCAAGAGGTAGTGTGTCATGATTTAGGCTCTAAAACCCTTTCCGATGTTTTGGTGCCACCTCAGTAATGCCAATACACAATCTCTCCACTGCAAAACACTATACACAAACTTGTGCAAAAACACACTCATAACCTTAGCAAACCATAACAGCACTAATTCCAAGGACAGGATGAGCTACAACCTTATGCGTGGAAAAGCAGCACTGTAATTACACCGGGCTCTAAAACACCAGTACACAACCTATTGAAACAAACAAAAAAAAGGGCTGTAAATACTACACACTAGTAGAATACTGCACCTTGATTACACATGAAAAACACATGACACAACAGATATGAAGGCAAAACTGGAAAGTTACCTCAAGAAGTCAGACTCAGCATGCAGCAATACTAGAAAAATTGAAACTTACATGCAAAATATCACAGATGCACATTTCCAAAAGCTGACATATTCCAGTTAATAAATTCTGAATAAAATACTTTTTTCTACCTTTGTTGTCTGATCATTTAGTTTTTCTATTCTTTGGTCCCAGTGTCTTCTTTCCATTTGATATTTTTTCTCTCAACATGTCCACCATCCTCCTGTGTCCTTATGCGTCCTGTCTACCATCTGTAGCCCTGTCCTTATCTTTCTCCAGTTTCAGCATCTGCTCTCAAAGTGTTCCAATCCAGCCCTTAAATTCAGCAATTTCCCCTCCATCCAAATCCAGCATGTCTCCCCTCCATCCATGTGCATGAACTTCCTCTGTCTTTCCTCCCCTCCATCCATGTCCGGCATTTCTCCTCTCTCCCTTCTACTCCATCCGTGTGCATCTCCTTCTTCCCTCCCCTCCATCCATCCATGTCTTTCTCTTCTACCCTTCCATCCAGTGTCATCCCTCTTTCTCTCTCCATCCTTCTACCCATTACCCTCTCCCAATCCTTCCGTCTATTGTCTCCCTCTCCTTCCATCCATTGTCTCCCTCTATCTCCCTTCCTTCTAAACAGTTCTCTCTCTCTCGACCCTTTTCCATTCAGCATGTCCTCTCTATCCCCATCCTTCCAGTGTCTTTCCTCTTTCCCTCCCTACCCTTACGTCCAGTGTCTTCCCTCTTTCTGCCCCCTCCTTCCAGCATTTTCCCTCTTTCTCCCTCCTTTCATTCAGCATTTCTCCGTCTGACAGCTAGGGTCTGCCCCAGTTTCTCCCCAGCAGCTTCTCTCTCTCTCTCCCCATCTTTCCACTAATCTCTCTCTCTCTCCTCTTCCATCCAGCATCTTCTCTCTGGCTCTCCCGTGCTCTCTTCCATGTCCCCTCTTTCGCTCCCCATCTCTCTCTGGCTCTCCCCTGCTCTCTTCCATGTCCCCTCTTTCGCGCCCCATCTCTCTCTGGCTGTCCCCTGCTCTCTTCCATGTCCCCTCTTTCTCTCCCCATCTCTCTCTGGCTGTCCCCTTCTCTCTTCCATGTCCCCTCTTTCTCTCCCCATCTCTCTCTGGCTCTCCCCTGCTCTCTTCCATGTCCCCTCTTTCTCTCCTCATCTCTCTCTGGCTCTCCCCTGCTCTCTTCCATGTCCCCTCTTTCTCTCCCCATGTCTCTCTGGCTCTCCCCTGCTCTCTTCCATGTCCCCTCTTTCGCTCCCCATCTCTCTCTGCCTGTCCCCTGCTCTCTTCCATGTCCCCTCTTTCTCTCCCCATCTCTCTCTGACTCTCCCCTGCTCTTTTGCATGTCCCTGGCTCTCCCCTGCACTTTTCCACTTTCTCTCTCTCTCCTCCAGCGTCCTCATGCATCCCACCTTTCTCTTCCCTCCCCTTCTTGCTCCCATCACTCTCACTCCTTTCTCCACTCCCCTTTTCCTATTCCCTGCCATTGCTTTCCTTCCTCCCTCTTCCCCTTAGATGTGGCACCTTACATCCTCCTCTCACCACCCCCTTTCCCTTTGGTCTAGCAGCTGGCTGGCATGATGCATCGCTCACCCCCCCCCCCCCCGGACTAGTTCGGTATCGCTTTCCCCCTCCGCTCCTGTCATGTCTTTGAACGTCGAGGATTCCTTCCGGTAGCAGCAGAATTGGCAATGATGTAAGCGCTGCTTTCAGCCTGCCCCAGAAGCCTTCTCTGGACAGCGTCAGTGTTGCCAGGTGGGCGGTTTTCCGCGACCCGCCGCGGGAAATTTTTGCCCGCGGCGGGTTGCGGTTTTTTTGGGCTGTTTTTGGGCTTCAGGGCGGTTTTTTCGGCCGCGGGGGGCGGGGTTAGTGACGTTTTTTGGGCGGGGTAAGTGACGTTTTGGGCGGGGTTAGTGACGTGGGAGGCGGGGCCGATGACGGAGGAGGCGGGGCCGATTACGGGGAGGCGGGGCCGATGACGTGGGAGGCGGGGCCGATGACGGGGAGGCGGGGCCGATGACGTGGGAGGCGGGGCCGGTGACGGCGGGGGCGGGGTTGATGACGGCGGGGGCGGGGGTGATGACGCGGGGGTGGGGGTGTCAGGGGCGGGGTTTGTGTTTGGGCGGGTTTTGGGCTGTTTTTTGGCCTGGATTGGGCTGGAAAAAAAATTTCCACCTGGCAACCCTGGACAGCGTCCTTCCTACGCGGGAAACTGTACAGAGAGTGCTTCCGGGGCAGGCTGAAAGCAGCGCTTACATCATTGCCAATTTTGATGCTACCGGAAGGAATCCTTGACATTCAAAGACGACGTGACAGGACAGGAGCGGAGGGGGAGAGCGATACTGCAGTAGTCGGGGGGGGGGGTGGCGGCGGTAATGATCGCGCGGTCCACGGGAGGGAGGGAGGGAGGGAGATGTTCAAGGCAGCGGGAGCTGCACCCGGGGTGGTCCAGTCTGCCCTGCCCTTGCTGCACTTCTGGCTGGGGAGGCTTAGCCTCCCCAAGCCTCTTATACCGGGCGCCTATGGAGAGGGGTAGACGTACATGCTCCTCTCCATCCGCTTGGCTTCCCTGCCCTCTCTGTCTGCGTCCCGCCCGAAAGGAAATGACGTCAGAGGAAGGCGGGACGCAGATAGAGAGGGCAGGGAAGCCAAGCGGATGGAGAGGAGCGCGTGCTTGCATGTGGTTTTTTTTTTCTTTAACTAATGGCGCGGCAGCGCCTCGCGTCATTTGGGGGGGCATTGCCCCCCCTCGCCCCCCCCAGTCTACGCCTATGTTTCTTGAGTTGTATTGTATTTCCTGATTTTCATGTTCAAGATTGAATGCTTGTACAAAATTTCAAACATTAATAAATATAAATTTTAAAAAAATCTTGTAACCTAATGGACACAGCTCTCTAAATAAGGGGTCATCAATCATGTTCAGCCAAGTTTCAGTAACAAATAAGTACATAAGTACATAAGTAATGCCTCACTGGTAAAAGACCAAGGGTCCATCGAGCCCAGCATCCTGTCCACGACAGCGGCCAATCCAGGCCAAGGGCATCTGGCAAGCTTCCCAAACGTACAAACATTCTATACATGTTATTCCCAGAATTGTGGATTTTTCCTAAGTCCATTTAGTAGCGGCTTATGGACTTGTCCTTTAGGAAACCGTCTAACCCCTTTTTAAACTCTGCCAAGCTAACCGCCTTTACCACGTTCTCCGGCAATGATAGTCTGCAGGGGTGGCGCCAACTGATAGGCTGCAGGGGGGCGCCAGAGACCCTAGGCACGGCCCTGCCCGCCTCCCTGCCTCCCTCCCTGCCAACCCCTTCATTGTTGTGCCATTGCTCCGCCCTCGAGGGCAGGGCCCGGAGCGATTTCCCCCCCCCCCCCCCGCCTCCCTGCCTCCTTCCCTGCCAACCCCTTTGTTGTTCTGCCATTGCTCCGCCCTTGAGGGCGGGGCCCGGAGCGATTTCCCACCCCCGCCTCCCTGCCTCCCTCCCTGCCAACCCCTTCGTTGTTCTGCCTTTGCTCTGCCCTCGAGGGCGGGGCCCGGAGCGATTTTAGTGGCTTCACTACCACGAACCTTCGAACCTTTTTGAAGGAAGTCAGAGCTTGGCTTCACTGACGTCAGTGTCCTCAGAACGTTGAGGGTGAGTTTTATTATAGTAGATGATGCAGCTGGAGTCGAGGTTTGTTCTGCTTGCAGTGTGACAGAAAAATCCAGAAGTCTGATACCCACTCCATTTGCCTAATTTGTCTATACTTCTGCCATGACCAAAGAATGTGGTAGCATTGTTCTCCCGTGACTCTGTGAACATGGAGGAACCCTTGCACCTTACCTTGGAAGTATCAGTAAATGAATAAATAAATCTGCTCTGAGCCTGCCAAGATTGGAGAAAACCCTTCTCTGTGCAGAGATTGGCTTACTCTACAGTACTTCACTTTTGTTTGAAGTTGAACCTGTGTCCACCTCCCTGTGCAGTATTGTCCAGGGTCCCATTGCAAAGGAGAAAGAAAGACAATGCACCAGTTAAATGGCAGGAAAGCTTGTGGGAGCTTTCTACGCCAGAGGCACATTTGTCTTCATGGTATTCACACAGGCCTGAGTCTGGGATGTTATTTTTAACTCCCTCAACAAAGCAGAATCATTACAATCCTGTCTGCACTTATTGTTTTTATGCAGTGTTCGGTGCATGCAGACTTGCACCATCAACCATATCCTCATTGCAGTAAAACACTGTTCCTGTCTTTTCCAGTGCTGTTACCCCTCTGCATTCTTCAGTGCAGATTGGCAATCTTTGCCATTGCACTGCTCCTTGCTCATCATCAGCCTGAAGTCCTGGCCTCAGTCAGTGTGCAGTCTTCCCTGCATACTGTCAGCGCACATCAGCTGGTGAATACAGGGTGGGTGAGCACTATGTTGCTTCAGTATATATATAAAATTTTATTTATTTTACTGGCACCACAGTTTTCTGCAATGTTCTTTGGGCTCACAGATGTAGACTCAAACCTCCCCTGTGCATCTACCAGTGATCCAAACCTCAAGGCAGTCCTCTCATTTCACCACCAGAATTGGATGACACACTGTAAGCAGTTGTGCAGACCATTGTGGGTCACTCCAGCTTGTTCTTTCAGTGCAGAGTCAGTGAGTATGGTAAAGGGTATGTTAGTACTTCAGGAAGCAGGTGAAAGCTTGGCTCTTCAACCAAGCCTTTAATGGAAGACGTAAATAGCTTGTTAGTCTCACTCACACACACAAGGATTGACTCGGGCTGCACATACTGCAGCGGGACATGTTTATCCACTCCTACCCTAGCTGAGATGATATTTAACCATCTCTCTGACCTCATGTGCAACTTTCTTCAAATCAGTCACCTTACTTTCTAATTCTTCCTACTTTCTTACTCATCTATATGTTACAACTTTGCCTTACCCTTCACTAGCAATTATAATGTTCTAGTACATATTGTGTTGTCATTGCAACTAGTATGCCATGCCATACTTTGTATTGTTTCTTGAATATTTTTACTGCTGTAATTGCCTATTGCTTATGTTTGATCTATTCTTACTGTACACCGCCTTACGTGAATTCCTTCAAAAAGGCGGTAAATAAATTCTAATAAATAAATATGGTAAATACCCAAATTAACATTCCAGCACAACACCACCTCAATCTATGGGTATAACTCCTCTATTCAAAGCTTAGAGAGACATTCATTTCTTTGAGCTTCCTCACACTAGGAAGTCGCAAAGATTGCTGAGAACCTTCTGCACCTTGATTCTATCCACTGTGAATCAAGCAGACATTAGTTCATACCCAAGACTCTTTCAGCACAAGGTAAAAGTGGTGCTGCTCGCCCCACATCCTCCAGTCTTGTAGTTGGACTCATGAATTACTCCTTTTCCTAAGTCATTTTTAGTAATTAAAAAAAAGTCTTAAATATGCCCCTTGACAAGGACCCTGAGCTCCAAGATCACTTAGAGGGGCATAATCAAACGCAAACACCTATCTCCATGGGCGTTTATCTCCGAGAACGGGTCCGTGAAGGGGCAGGCTGAACCGTATTTTCGAAAAAATGGACGTTTTTGAGCTGGGCGTTTGTTTTTTTTAGCAATAATGGAAACTACAAACGCCCAGCTCAAAAACATCCTAATCTGAGCCATTTGGTCATGGGAGGGGCCAGGATTCGTAGTACACTCGCCCCCCTGATATGCCAGGACACCAACTGGGCACCCTAGGTCAGTGCGGTGGACTTCAGAAAAAGCTCCCACATGCATAGCTCCCTTACCGCGGATGCTGAGCACCCAACCCCCTCCCCCAAAACCCACTACCCACAAATGTACAACACTACCATAGCTCTTAGGGGTGAAGGGGGCACCTACATGTGGGTACAGTGGGTTTTGGAGGCCTCCCATTTACCAGCACAAGTGTTACAGGTAGGGGGGGATGGGCCTGGGTCCACCTGGCTGAAGTGCAATGCGGTAACTACTAAAAGTGCTCCAGGGACCTGCATACACGCAGGCCTCTAGGACTTGTTGCTGCTGTATAACATTGGCACACCAGTTTACACCTGAAGACTAATCTCTCCGAAAACATCCTTTATTGGAATAAGCACGTTTACTCACAGTTAACTGCAGATCAGAGGTTGTGCCCCACTGGCAACGAGTCTCCCTGGTACTGAGATTAGCAGTAGGTCAGAGCTGGCAGAATGCTGTACAATGCCCTCTTTCAGCCACATTCAAGGTAAGAACTATGTTCTCTAACGTGGCTAACACATGAAAGGGATCTAAAACTGGCTTACAAAAATGGCCACTACCTCGTGGAATACCGGAAACAAAACTGGACACACTCTCTGACCTAGTAGGCAGGGGGAAAAGCACCATGGGAGAAGAGCCTACCAACTACCAACATCGTGAGACTGTAACACAAGCTAGTGAAATCACGGAGCCCAATAACCTACACCCACCACAATGCAATGCTGATGTGACCCTGTAGTGCACCTGAGAGCCACATCTGACCCAGGGAAAGGCTGTGGGAGGATCGAACACATTCTGCTGTCATGGAGGTGGGTACGGCATTTGAGGCTGGCATAGAGGCTGGAAAAAAATGTTTTTAAAGTGGGGTTTTTTTGGTGGGAGAGGGTTAGTGACCACTGGGGGAGTCCGGGGAGGTCATCCCCGATTCCCTCCAGTGGTCATCTGGTCAGTTGGGGCACTTTTTTGGGACTTGTTCGTGAAAAAAAAGGGTCCAAAAAAAGTGACCCAAAATCGCGGTAAAAACACCTTTTTTTTTTCGATTATCAGCTAAAGACGCCCATCTCTCCTTGGCTGATAACCACTCCCCAGTCCCACCTCCACCACGCCTCCGATACGCCCCCGTCAACTTTATTCGTTTCCGCGACGGAGTGCAGTTGGAAACGCCCAAAATCGGCTTTCGATTATACCGATTTGGGCGCCTTTGCGAGAAAAACGCCCATCTCCCGATTTGGGTTGAAATATAGGCATTTTTCTCTTTCGATTATAAGCTGGTTAGAGAACAAGAGGGACATTTTCGAAAGGGACATCCAAATTGCGATTTGGACGTCCTTGCAAAATGGCGAAATCTAGGGGCGGGGAAACCCGTATTTTCGAAACAAGATGGATATCCATCTTGCATTTTGAAAATACCGTCAGGGACATCCAAAACCTTAAATGTCACCGTCCCTAGATTTGGATGTCCCTAGACATGGTCGTTTCTGATTTTTGGTGATTTTCGAAACCAAAAGCGTCCATGTCAAAAACGTCCAAATGCAAGCCATTTGGACGTGGGAGGAGCCAGCATTTGTTGTGCACTGGTCCCCCTGACATGCCAGGACACCAACCGGGCACCCTAGGGGGCACTGCAGTGGACTTCATAAATTGCTCCCAGGTACATAGGTCCCTTACCTTGTGTGCTGAGCCCCCCAAAACCCACTACCCACAACTGTACACCACTACCATAGCCCTTATGGGTGAAGGGGGGCACCTAGATGTAGGTACAGTGGGTTTGTGGTGGGTTTTGGAGGGCTCGCTGTGTCCTCCACAGACGTAACAGGTTGAGGGGGATGGGGATGGGTCTGCCTGTCTGAAGTGCACTGCATCCACTAAAACTGCTCGTGGGACCTACATGTGCTATCATGGACCTGAGTATGACATCTGAGGCTGGCACGACATATTTTTAAAGATGTTTTTTGAGGGTGGGAGGGGATTAGTGACCACTGGAGGAGTAATGGGAGGTCATCCCTGTTTCTCTCCAGTGCTCATCTGGTCATTTTTGGCACCTTTGTGTGCCTTAGTCGTAAGAAAAACAGGTCCGGGTGAAAACGTCCAAGTGTTCATAAGGGATGTCCTTGTTTTTTTCGATTGTGGGTCAAGGACGTCCAAGTGTTAGGCACGCCCAAGTCCCATCTTCGCTACGCCTCCAACATGCCCCCTTGAACTTTGACCATCCTTGCGACAGAGTGCTGTTGGGGACGTCCTAAATCGGGTTTCGATTAAACCGATTTGGACGTCCCTGGGAGAAGGAAGTCCATCTTCCAATTTATGAGCCCAAATGTCTACCAAATGGGAAGACCATTTCGAGAGATGGTTTCATCCTGAGCCAGCTTTTGCTTTCTGGAGCCATTCTTGTGATATGAACTGCACTGATTTCAAGGCTCATACTTCAAGAATAACCTCACATATAAACAATATGTTTGTTGTCTGATTTGCTTATTTTTCTAATTGGATTGGGCCTGGTCTCTCTTTATCACTTTCCCTTGTTTTTTAAACTAAGTCATTTCTCCAGGATCTCATTTCCATGTTTTCATGTTCTGTTTCTTCACTCTCCTTGTCTTCTTTCCTTCCTCCCCTACATCTCTCTCTGATGTTGATCCTTCTGTTATTTTTTTCTCTCCATATTTCCTATATTCCTTTTTATCTACCCAGATCTAAATTTCATTTCTTCTTGTACTAGTTTTCAGTCTCCCTCTTTTTATCTTTCAACTGCTTATTAGCTTTCCATTTCCTATTCTTACATCCCTAGTTTTCTCATTCCCCACCTGTTTCATACCTTTTCTAGCATAATATTTCCCTCCCCCGGCCCCGTACTTCATTCATGTTCTAGTTCCTAATTCTTCTTCTGTATTCATACCTTCCCCAGCCTCATCTACCTTCTTCTGCCTCTCATCCCCTTATTTGCCCCAGCTCCTTTCCTGTCTCTAATCTTCTTTCTGCTTCTAGTTTTTTTTTTTTATTATTGTCTTGCCGTCTATCCAGGCTCCTAGTCTTCCTTTTACAGCCACCATTTCTACCCTCCCCAACCTCCTCCATAAACCTGTCCCTTTCCTTTGTCTGTCCTTCTCTCCATAACCTTCTGTCCCTTTCAACCACTTGGAACCCCTCTCTAAGTTTCCAGGTCCTTCAGATTGTTTCCCATGCCAAGTTTTTGCACTAAATTTCTTGGCCTTACTCATATCTCTCATCCAATCACCTAGTGTCTGTTGTCCTCTCTAATCCCTAATCCCTGTTAGTCCTCACTATTCTTCACCTAATCCCCAGTTCCCTGCTCTTCCACCTTACTCAATCTGAGGCTACACTTACTCTCCCAATACACAGCATGTTAGGCTGCTGTTAGAGGTCACAGCAGCCATTTTTCTGTGGCAGCAGCTAGGGACAGGAGCAAGTGAGGTTTGCTCATGCCCCCACAGCTCCTACTGGACCACCAGGGATACTAGATAGGCCCGGTGGATGGGAGGGAGTTTTATCCTTGTTGGGGGATGGGGGATCAGAAGGAGAGGGGCTGTTTTGGGTGGGTGGGAGAGGGATCGTAGGGGGGTAATTCTGTGGGAGGGAGAGTTGAAGGACTGGACCATATAAAAAGTTATGAGGGTCCCCACTGATTTTCAGCCGGGGCCTGCATAACTGTTATAAATGGGCCCCGGCTGAATATCAGCTGGAACCCGTATAAGCTCCAGCAGCCCAGACAACTACAGTTAGTCCCAGATATTTAGTGCCGGTGCCTGGACATGACCCAGCACTAAATATCTGGTACTAATTTAGCCAGCAACAGTCAGCATTTCAAAAATGTTGACCGCCGCTAGCTGAATATTGACCCAAACCAGTCTTAGGGGCCCCTTTACTAAGCCGCGTACGTGCGTCATATGCGTGTCAATTTTGATCTACCACCCAGCTACTGCATGGCCTGGGCGGTAATTTCATTTTTTACACCAGCTCAGGCCATTTTTCGGCACACCTTAGTAAAAGGGCCCCTTAGAGTTTGTCTTCTTCTGGTCTCCAACCCAATGCCAGAGTCTTTGCTTAAGTCTGAACCCCTGTTTTTCCGCATCCTCAAGTCCCAATCACTGCTTTCTTGCCTATTTCCTCCCTTTCATGTGCATCCATTGCCCCTGCCTTTTCCCCATACCGTTTTCTTCCCGTTCCCAGCATCTGCCCACACTGTTTCTCCAGTATTCATGAACCTTTTCTTTTTTCCTCCTTAGTCCAACATCCATTCTTCTGCCTCCTCTCCTCACTCTTGTACTACCCTTGCTTCTTTCAACCCTCAATATCTGACCTTCCCTCTCTTCTCCTACCACCTAGCCTCAACATCAGCCTCTAGCCCCTCCATAAGCATCAGCCTCTTGTCCTACTGCCCTCAGCATCTCCATTAATCCTGGACAAGCAACAGGAATTTGTTCCTTTGCTCCTGCCTTTGTGCTCTTCCATTGCCGCCTGCACTATTGGCAGGTTTGAAATGCAAGAAGAGGCAGTTCATGTTTCAGATGAGATTACAAGATGTGCCTCATGTTACATTTCAAATCTACTGTGGCAGTGGAAGCTGAGGAACGTTACAGAGGCAGGAGCAAAAGTACAAACTCTAGTCCCCTTGCCAGTGCATCACAGATTCACCCCTTATTCTGGCCCTACTACAGGGGCACCTCTATTTCACAACTCATCATACAGTAAAGTATGTCTATGTCTCACCTAGCCTGTATGTCTAGTCTCATTAATGGAATTGTACAACACTTAAGAACCTTGAAGAACACAAAGAACTGAGTTCGATTACCGGCACAGGCAGCTCCTTGTGACTCTGGGCAAGTCACTTAACCCTCCATTGCCTGCCGCATTGAGCCTGCCATGAGTGGGAAAAAGTGTGGGGTACAAATGTAGCAAAAAAAAAAAAAAAACAGAGGATATAAGGGAACCTGATTACAAAAATACTGAGAAGTTTGCTTCTGATTAGCTTTGAATACATGAGAAGAATTTTAACTTGAATACACCAACAGATTAGGATGTGGGGTAGTGTATTATCAAGAAATATATTCCCTATATTTGGCACCAGATATTAAGGGACCCTTTTACTATGGCATGGTAGGGAACTTAGCATGTGTCCATTAAAAAAAAAACCCAACCGTGGCCATTTTTCAGCCATGGAAAGTGCCTGGAGCACATGGCAAACCCACACGCTAATTGCAGCACTGGTCACTTTCTAGCGTAGCTTGATAAAAGGACCCCTAATAGTGCTGCAGTATTTTGCATCATCTGCAGCGTATGTGATGAAAAGTTTTGCCTTGTATTTATGTATTGTAATAATAAATCCCAAACTCAAACACAAACTTTGAGTCTGGCTGCAAGCTAATGGAACTGGACTGCTTGTCAGGACCTTCTGTGTGTCTGGGAGATTTTCTTTATTTTTACTCCCTCGTGTCTGCATATAATAGCCCTGCTCTAGAATAAGTGATTTCCTGATGCCTGGCATGTTGCTTCATTTGTTCTTTAAAAAGCATGAACCTGATGGAGCCTGTTCGTTTAGAAGTAAATAGCTTGTTTCGCGGGACACAATTCAAATTAATAATAGTAGGACTTAGCGTTTTGAATGGTCCCCCATAAAAATGGCTTAAAAATGAAAAGCAATCACTAAGGAATACATTTTCTATGCAGTTTACAAAATAATAGGCAAATGTCACCAAAAAGAATGCTATTTACTATATACCAAGCAGCTCTAAGGGGGTCTACTGCTGGATAGGTACCATAAATTGACCTGTAGATAGATTTAGGGATACATTTTCAGTGTAATTGGTGAGGGATTATCCCCATGACTCTTGTTATTATAAAAAGAAAACCACTATTCACTGGGTAGCTTTTTAGTCTTTCACAAGTGAACACTAGTACCTTTTATAAAGTGAAAATTCTGATTTTGACTTATTGTTTGTTTAAATTCTTTGCTCCTCTGGAGCCAATCCAGAAACAAAATATATGACTTTAGGCATCTTGGGGTTAAAAAGCTTTTTATGTAGCCTCCCAGCAACATATCCTACTTGCAGGTGTTGCAAAGGGCATGACTTACAGTATGTATATAGTATCATAGATTGTGATTAGAATTTTTAAGAAACTGGTTTATGCAATATACAAAGCCTGGCAGTGGAAAAAGAGGCAGCAATTACTATGCATTAATGAAGAATAATACAAGATTTGCTTATTAGCCACTGATGACTGTAAAATACCTATGTTGTTCTGAACATATTATATGAAAATATGTGATTTCCAGCATTTAATAACCAGCTCTGTGTGCGATATCATTTATGGCCCATGGTTTAGCAAACTGGCACCATATATTTATCAGGTGAACACATCACTTATTTTAACATTAACCTACAATTTCCAACATGGATATATGTATTAAAAGCACTTTTATTGTAACATAACAATAAGCAGTTATATTAACACATCACAACATATGCTTTTGACATGCAGCTTCATCAAGTGATTTCCCTGCAGGTCTTCATTCTGCCTCTGCACTGAAAAATCACATTCACGTGGCTGAGAATTTGTTCACCAATTAGAATATGCAAAAATTATTTTTTTAAACTGCATGTTGCTTATTTTATCTGCCACATATGCAGATTAGTGGGCCCTTTTACTAAGCCTCAGTAGGCACTAACTCATGCCTGTTGCATGCCAAAAGGCACTGCCACTGGACACGCTGAGGCATCCTGTGGTAGTGTGTCGAACAGTGTACACTAAGCCCGTGCTAAAAATTGTTTTTATTTTTTGGCACAGCAGGTATGGCTGTAGGTGGAGAGTAGGCATGCCCAGTGCCAATCAGGAGTGTGGGTACATTGCTGCAAGCTGCTTGATTAGTGTGGGTTGTCAGCAGACCACCACCTTCAGGCCTTCCTGCAGGTATGAACTCAGCTGACCCTGGAAGGGCCCTTCCCTGGACACAGCACTCCCAGAAGCAGACTCCAAAAATATGCTTAAAACCACTTTATTCCATCAGCAAGGCCAAGACATTTCCTCTTCCAGACACAGTCCTTGGTTACAGCACATATCACCCCTTGTTCCTTCCCCCCGCCGCCCACAGTTTCTGGATACAGGTTAAATCATTCACTGCTTCCCCAGTATTTTATTTATTTATTTTTGTTACATTTGTACCCCGCACTTTCCCACTCATGGCAGGCTCAATGCGGCTTACATGGGGCAATGGAGGGTTAAGTGACTTGCCCAGAGTCACAAGGAGCTGCCTGTGCCTGAAGTGGGAATTGAACTCAGTTCCTCAGTTCCCCAGGAACTGAGTCCACCACCCTAACCACTAGGCCACTCCTCCACTCCTGATTCCTGGACACAGTTTTAAATCACTCACTGTTTCACCAGCATGGCAGTGATCTGAACACAGTTCAAGCCACTCACTGTTTCCCCAGCATGGCACCACTTCTGGACACAGTTTAAATTACTCACTGCTTCCTAGCATGGCATGACTTCTGGACACAGTTTAAATCACTCACTGCTTTCCCAGCATGGCATGACTTCTGGAGACAGTTCAAATCACTCACTGCTTCCCCAGCATGGCATGACTTCTGGGCACAGCTAAAATCATTCACTGCTTTACAGCATGGCACCTCTCTCCTCCTTGAGTGGAACAACTGCTTAACTTTTCTTCCAAGCTTTCCCCAGCCTTGAAGAAGGTTTGTTATGAAGCCTTTCAACTTCATCACTTGTACCTGAGCTAAGCATCAATCTCCATGGGCTCACTTCCCCAGTCATCTTGGGCTTGGATTTCCTCCCCGACCTCTTTCTCCACCTCCCATTCCATGGGCTCCTCTCCCTTTATGGTCCCCAGCTGGTCCTCTCCCTTCTAATTATTCCTCCTCAGCCAAACCCTCCTCTTCCTTGGGATCCTGGGACGGAGTTCCCTTGCTGCTCCCTTTGTTTGCCCCCAGGGCTTTGCAGGGGTTCTTGGGAACTGTAGTCCTCCTCCCTTCTCAGGCTCTTGGGAAACGTATGCCTCTGTGGGGGCGTGGCTTCCCAGCCCCTAGGATCCTGGGACTTGTAGTTGGAATCCCGGGTATGAAACCTACCCATCTTGCTCCTCTCCCAGATCCCTTCTTCCCTGACCCTCAGGGGTTCCTCACAGGGTGTAGCACCGGAGTCCTTACAGCCTAGTAAATAGGTAGCAGTAATGGCTCCTGCGGTAATGGCCATGTACTAATTGGGGAAATTAGTACTTGGCTATTACAGGAAATTATTCAGGAGACAAATAGATACAGCAGAATTTATATTATCACACTGAGTAATTTGAGACAATGACCATATACCTTTTGCCTGCCAAAGCGGCCAGTTCAGAGCCGAGTCATTTAGTTTAATGGACAAATTAAACCATATGCTAATATCAGAGGTAGGGATATTTAGTTTAAATATTTTTCTCATGGTGTTGATAGAGGTTGCAGTAGTTTTAATTAAATGCATACCAGTAGGGTATGAGAATGTATCCATTGAGGGGATGAGATGAAGAGGAAAAGGGAGATTAAGTGTTTCTCAAAATCAAGCCTCTGGGGAGATTCTGACAATTATCTTCATGAAACCAATATATAGCCTGAGACAATCTAAAGGCTAGGTGATAAGCTTTAAAATCAGGAAAATTAATACCTCCATTAGATTTATACAGTTTAAGTTTCTATGGGCAATTCTATGGGGTTTACGCTGCCATAGAAATCTAGAGATCTTGCTTTCTATTTTCTTATATAATGAGGAAGGGAAAGGAGGTACCATACTGAGATATAGTTTAATTTAGGGGTGACAACCATTTTAATTGCCTCAGCTCAACCCCACCATAAAATATATAATGGGTTCCATCTATCTAGAGTGGAATCAACTATGGATAGAAAGGCTTCAGAATTTAGCTGTAAGGAATGATCTACAGCTTTACCGTACCATATTCACAGATATTTAATTTCACTGGGTTCCCATTTAAAAGGAAAAGAAGATATGTGATCTTTCTGAACTAATGGAGATAAGGTTAGTATAGCTGTTTTATTCCAGTTTATCTTGTAACCAGATAATAAAGAGAAGGAATTTTTAGAAGTGAAGAGGGCAGAGAGGGATTTTATTGTAGTATACAGAAGAATGTCATCAGCATATATTGATAGTTTAAATTCTTCAGTACCAATTCAGGCACCTGCAATGTAGGGGTTATGTCTAATTGCTATTTCCAATGGCTCTAAGGCAATGCTGAAAATAAGCAGGGAGAGAGGGCAACCTTGTTTGGTTCCTCTTTTTAGAGGAAAGGGTTTAGAAAGAGACTATTAACTGCTATAGTTGCCAAAGGGTTATCATAAAGAATATTAACCATGTTTATGAATTTTTCACCAGTACCAAACCATCTCATGGTATAAAACAGATATTTCCATTCAGTTCTGTCAAATGCTTTTTCTGTGTCCAATGAGACCGTGATTAAGAAGTCAGCAATATGTTGGGCGTTAGACAAGATATTCCAAAAGAGTCGGGAGTTATCATTTAGGAGGCGATGGAGAGTAAAGCCATTTTGATCTTTCTAGATAATAATATGGAGAATTTTTTGGAGAGGCAAGAATTTTAGCAAATATTTTATCATCAATGTTGATAAGTGATATGGGTCTATAGTTTTCTACTTTATTGTGATCTTTTCTGGTTTAGGAATTACGATTGTAGATTCTAAGAAAGAACCTTTAGAAGATTCTTCTGTTAGAAAAAGATTATATAGCTGGTGGAGCTTGGGTATAAGAATATCTGAGAAAGCTAGATAGAATTCAATATTGAATCCATCATTTCATGGGGATTTATTTTTGGGAAGTGATTTCATGGCCGTAAGTATTTCCGCTTTAGTAATATTATGGTCCAGAGAATTCAGTAAGTTCCGAGGAACAGTGGTGAAGTCAGATGTTCAGTGAAGCTCTGGAAGGAAAAGGGAGAGAAATTAATTTCAGAACTGTATAAATTTCTATGGAAAGTCTATTAGGATCTGTGATATTTGTCACACCTGTTAGGTCTATTATCTGAGTAATTCTAGACCTATCCTGTTTAAAGTTTAGATATTGGGCAAGTAGATGGCTGGATTTGTTATTTTCAGCATAGTATAGTGATTTTTGAGAGTATACAAGAAAGAGCTTCCTTAGTAATCAAATTATTATACTCACATTTAACTTTTTGGAGTTCAGAATAAAGGGGATGAACAGCTGTCTAATATATATATTTCCTCCAGGCCTTTGATAGAGTTCAATAAGTTTGAGATTTTCTTTTTCTTCTCCTCGTTTTTCCCAGCTGTAAAGTTGATAATGGCTCCCTGGATGATAGCTTTAAATGCATCCCACTAGTAGTTTACCTTAACATCTGTGTATGAATTGTTAATGAAATAATCAGAGATGATATGTTTCATATATTCTATAAAGGATTCATCTTTTAGAAGGGTAGTTAGGAGAGTGAGTGTGAGTAGAGGTGAAATAAATAGAGGTGGCAGAATGATCTGAGAACTGAGTGTTACAATTGTGGCCGTGACCTCTCCCAGACTTACCTTATTCTGGTGGTCAGCTTCTGTGCTGGCTTCTGTTTCTTCTTTCTGTGTTGCTAGAGCTGGCTCTGTGTGTGTAGGCTGGCTGCTCCCAGCATGAGTCTAATTGCTTTACTATACTGCAGCTGTGTGTGTTACCTGTAGCTCTGTTTCAGTATGCTGTCTGCTGGGTCTGATAGTGGTGACATCATCAGGCAGGGCCTTGATAAGGAAGTGGTGTTCCTCCCTTCAGGGCCTTTGCAACGTTTGCATTTGCGCTTGCTATAGGGCCAGGTCAGTGTTAGTGCAGTGTGCACTTGTGACTTGTGTGTTTAGCTTTCCTGCTTTTCCCTTGTAGCTCCCCTGCTTTCCCTTTTGGTGCTTTGGAAACACTTCTGTGATTGGTGCTTTAGTAGCACTTCTGTGTTTGGTGCTTTAGAAGCACTTCTGTGTTTGGGGCTTTGGAAGCTCTGTTGTGTTTAGTGCTTTGGAAGCACTGCTGTGTTTAGCTTCCCTGTGTTTTCCCTTTTGGCTCCCCTGTCTTCTCTTTTAATGCTAGGAGCTCTACTGGTAGTTTGGTGCTTAGGAGCACCGTAGTTAGTTTAGGGTTGTAGAGCTGTTGTGCTTGGTGCTTAGGAGCACCTGTGCTAGTTTATGTGTTTAGGTTCCCTGCTCTTTCCCTGTGGCTCCCCTGCTTTTCCTAGTGGTGCTATTTGTAGCACTTCTGTTAGTATAGGGCTTAGGAAGTCCTTTTGTTGGTTTATTGTTAGGAACACTTTTGTTGGCTTCTGTTTGGAGTTCTTCTGTTGGTTAGGGCTTGGGAGCACTTATGTCAGTTTAGGATTTAGGAGTACTGCTGTTTCCAGCTTGTTCTAGTCCTGGTCCCTGTGTCATCCGGTATCCGGTAAGTCCTGCCGGCCACTCGAACCCAGGGGCTCAACCCTTGGGGGGCAGTGGCTAAGTGCAGGTGAATCTGTACAGACCAGTCCAGTGTGCTCCAGTCCAGGGTGCTCCAGTCCAGTGTGTTCCGGTCCAATGTGTTCCAGTCCGGTGTGCTCCAGTCCAGGGTGCTCCAGTCCAGTGTGTTCCGGTCCGGAGTGTTCCAGTCCAGTGTTCCAGTCCTGTGTCCGCCAGTCCGGGGGATTCCAGTCCATGTGTTCTGGCTCGCTGGGCGGTGCCTGCAGTCCCTGCCGGTGCCAGTGTGATTGCCCAGCGTTGGTTGGTGGGTTTTGCCTGCTGCTGTCGCTCCTCGTCAGCAGCCCAAGGGCTCATGTTTGCTCTAGAGCCTGGCCCCGCGGGCTCTAAACCTGAGAACCTGACACTGAGCCATGTATTTTGGTGTTAATGATTGAGGGAAATAGAGTGGAAGAAGTTAAGTAGTCAATTCTAGAAAAACTAGCATGAGCTGGGGAACAGAAAGTTCCATAATCTCCATGGGTCGCAAAGATCATATAGTTTTTTTGAGATTTTCCCAAATAATATCATTGATTTAGATTTTCATAAGGGGCATTTAGATTGTCCGTCCAATATTAGATCTTGTATCTGAAGTTTCTCCCCAGAATGATATTTGTGTCTTAGAAATGTAAAAGAGCCTGAGATATATCTTGAAATAATTCAGGGGAGTCAGAAGTTGTGCCATAAATGTTATAGATTATATAGGAGATATTGGAGATTTGTATTTCCAGAACTGTCCATCTTCCTGCAGCGTCAGCAGACTGTTTTATAATAGTGGCTGGGAAATTTTTCCTAAGAAAAATAGCCACACCATTGTGTTTGTGTTGTGCAGGGGAATATACCAGTAATATATATTGGTTGTCTTTCAGTCTAGTAGTATCCTTTTCCAATAGATGGGTTTCCTGAATCAAAGCTGTATCAGGATTAACAGATTTAAGGTATAAAAACAGCTTTTTTTTCTTTTGATTGGGTTGTTCAGCCCATTAACATTCAGGGACAGGATATGCATGAATGTGCGTGAGAGAGAGACTGAAAATATTCATGTTTAAAGTCATTGGAATAGGCAGAAAAAATGTGCTATAAGAACATTGAGAATATATATGTAAACACAGAATCATATTCGTCTTATTTATAAACCAGCAATTATGGTAATACATTTGGGAAACAAGGAAAAACATTTGCCTATCTGTAGAACGAACCAGACAGAAAGCTGCTAAACAGAATGTGGGTAGTGGAGGTCTAGGGAGAAGGAGCTCCTGAGATAAGCCATTGGGGTTATATTAGTGTGAAAATAGGCTTAAGTGAGATTATCAAAAAATTAGTATTCAGATGTTTGTCAAGGGAACTTCAAATTAGAATAATTGAACAGTAATATTATTCTAAAGTAGTATTTAAACTACTATAACAATATTAAATACCAGAGATTGAGTTGTACCCTTGATTTATAAAAACATTCTTAACTATAATAGTTAACAAACTATGGTGTTAGAGGTACAGCATTATAAAATCAGAATAAAGCATAGGCGCCCGGTATAAGAGGCTTGGGGAGGCTAAGCCTCCCCAGCCAGAAGTGCAGCAAGGGCGGGGCGGGTGCAGCTCGTGAACATCTCTCTCCTGGCTCCCTCCCCCCCCCGACTGGTGCGCGACGGTCCCGATCTTTACCCCCCCCCCCCCGTCCTCCCAACTAGTGCGGTGCCGCTCTCCCCCTCCGCTCCTGTCACGTCATCTTTCAACGAGGCTTCCTTCCTGTAGCATCAGCAATGATGTAAGCACCGTTGCTTTCAGCCTGCCCCGGAAGCACTTTCTGAACAGCTTCCTGCGTAGGAGGGACGCTGTCCAGAGAAAGCTTCCGGGGCAGGCTGAAAGCAACGGCGCTTACATCATTGCTGATGCTACAGGAAGGAAGCCTCATTGAAAGACGACGTGGCAGGAGCGGAGGGGGAGAGTGATACGGTACCGCACTAGTCCGGGGGGGGGAAGCGATGCCAGACAGACAGACTGACCAACCAAAGGGAAAGGGGGGTGGAGAGAGGAGGATGTGAGATGCCACATCTAAGGGGAAGAGGGAGGAAGGAAAGCAATGGCAGGGCATGGGAATGGGAAAAGGGGGGGTGGAGAAATGAGTAAGAGTAAAGGTGGGATGCATGAGGGAGAGGAGAGATGCATGAGGATGCTGGAGGAGAGAGAGAGAAAGTGGAAAAGTGCAGGTGAGAGCCAGAGAGAGATGGGGAGAGAAAGAGGGGACATGGAAGAGAGCAGGGGAGAGCCAGAGAGAGATGGGGAGAGAAAAAGGGGACATGGAAGAGAGCAGGGGAGAGCCAGAGAGAAGATGCTGGATGGAAGAGGGGTACAGAGAGAGAGAGAGAGAGATTAGTGGAAAGATGGCGGGAGAAAGAGGGGACATGGGCAGGAGAGAGAAGCTGCTGGGGAGAAACTGGGGGAGACCGTAGCTGTCAGACAGAGAAATGCTGAATGAAAGGAGGAAGAAAGAGGGAAAAGCTGGAAGGAGGGGGCAGAAAGAGGGAAGACACTGGACGTAAGGGTAGGGAGGGAAAGAGGAAAGACACTGGAAGGATGGGGATAGAGAGGTCATGCTGAATGGAAAAGGGTCAAGAGAGAGAACTGTTTAGAAGGAAGGAGATATAGAGGGAGACAATGGATGGAAGGAGAGGGAGACAATGGATGGAAGGAGAGGGAGACAATAGACGGAAGGATTGGGAGAGGGTAATGGGTAGAAGGATGGAGAGAGAAAGAGGGATGACACTGGATGGATGAGTAGGAGAGAAAGAGGGAAGGTGCTGGACATGGATGGATGGAGGGGAGGGAAGAGAGGAGAAATCTGGACATGGATGGAGTGGAGGGCAGGGAACAGAGGAGAAATGTTGGACAAGGATGGAGGGAAGGAAAGACAAAGGAAGTACATGCACATGGATGGAGGGGAGAGGAGGAATGCTGGATATGGATGGAGGGAAATTGTTGAATTTAAGGGCTGGATCGGAACACTTTGAGGGCAGATGCTGAAACTGGAGAAAGGATAGGGACAGGGCTACAGATGGTAGACAGGACGCATTGATATTGCTCTGTAAGCAGGGTTTCATTCTTTTCCATCATCCTATTCCAGGTGTGGCTGATATGAGTACTGCAACCTAGTGTGCCTAAAAAGAACACTAGTGTACTTCATGCAACCTGCATTGAAGCCAATAATGTATTAGATGGCCCAAAACTCATCATAAAGTGGTGTAGGGCCTATCAGTAGACTTTTTGCTAAGTTGTAAATACATTGTTGATGGCAGAAGGATATCTTAGCTATTTCTTCTTTGAAATACTGTTACAAATAAGCTGGTTTGTTTTTTTTTTCTATATAATTTGTTTTAGGTTTTAGTGCAAACATGCTACACCCACTGCTACAATATTTATGTTCATGTATTGTCATGATCTTTAGTACGGGAGAATCTTCCTCTTAGTTAACCAGAAAAAAAAATAATACTGGAAGCATAACACGCCATATGGTTTCAATCACAGAAATACAGCTAAACAGAATCATAGGGTTTGAATTGTTCCTGCTGCGTTCCCGGACCCTCGCTGTTTCAATAGCGGAGCGAGGGCCCGGCTGGGTGGAAGGTGGGTGGTGACGGGTCTCGGGGGGGGGGGGGGGCGCGAATTCAGAGGGGGAGGGGCAGCGGCGAACTCGGCGGCGGGGGCGGGCCTTTCAACCCCCCCTTCCTATAATAGCCCATTTTTACGGGCTCAAAGGCTAGTATGTTATAAAGGGGACCATTTGCCATGGGAACTGCAAGCTAACTTTCAAAGAGAAACTCGAAGAAGAAACAGGATTGCATTGAGAAATGCAAGCAATTAGTCTGCTATAAACTACACTTATGAACGTACATGCATGGATTTCAATACAAAATCTGTGTGCATGCTTTCCCTTCTTTCAGTCTAACTCACCATCTTTTTCCAACACATAAAAGTATGCATTCTGTGGATAGCCAGCATACTTTTACTTGCACTGAGGATGAAGAAAATGGCAATTTCCAAAAAAATAAAAATAAAACAAAAAACCCTTTCTAAATCGGTAAACACCTGCTTAAAAAATTATCAAAATTGCCTTCTAAATGCTAGACACTGTTGTTTGAGGCAACATGCATGGCTCCACACTCTCCATATGCCCTCAGATGTAGATAGATTTGGGATATTTTTCTTATGATGTCATTCTCAGGGAATGGTGGGACAGTACAATCAAATACAGATTCTCCTAAGCAAGAAAAATAATTTACTTGGCAGAATGCATATTTGTTGTACTCTTACTTTTGTAGGAAGAACATGCAGTCATGTTTACATTCTGTTATTATTGAACGGGAAAAAAATAATTTGTGCACATTTTTGTTTTGTTGTTTTTGAACAGCAAGTGCTTGAATGCATGTACAGAAAATGTTCCAAATGTTGTAGGAATACACAATATCTCATCTCATTTGATTAAAAAGTAAAAAGGACAGAATGTGGGTAGCATGGTGCTAAAATGTGCTTTCCTATGCATTTGTAGGAAAAATATTCTGGGCCCCTGCTCCAGAAAGGTGCCAGTCAAATATGAATAGTGAGCAGTCTAAATTGAAGCTCAAGCTTTTGGAGGGAAGTATAGAGGTGTGGTAGCCGTTTTAGTCCACTTTTAAAGGTCATCAATAGAAATAAAACAAAATAAAACATGGAAAAAAAAATAAGATGATACCTTTTTTATTGGACATAACTTAATACATTTCTTGATTAGCTTTCGTAGGTTGCCCTTCTTCGTCAGATTGGAAATAAGCAAACATTTGCTTATTTCCGATCTGACGAAGAAGGGCAACCTTTGAAAGCTAATCAAGGAGGGAAGTATAAAAACTCTGAGTTCAGGAAGAAACTTTGTCTTCTTTCCCCAGAGGAGGTCCAGTAAGGAGGAGATATAAAACCGTACTGAGTATCCCACTCGGGGATCCACAGGAGCCTTTGCTTCGTACTCTAGGGACTAAGAAAAGGAGAACTCAGCACAGGGGTTGCCAGTTTCCTAGTACATAAAAGAATGTGAGAGGCCTGTTTTCAGAAGACTGGACAAATTAGGAGCTGCTAATCTGATCCACAACTGTCCCTTGAGAGATGATGCTTGCATACATGACCCTCATGGACCTTTGGTCTGATACAGTATGGCAATTCTTATGAATTAAATGTAAATATGTTTTGCATCCACAGAAACCCTATCTCTCCCCCTTCCCCCAACAACAGGCGCAGACCATAAGTAGCACATTTTCTTCATGGAAGTTATCATACAAAAATGAATAAATAAATGATTTCTGATTCTTTTTTTTTTTACTTTAAATTTTTATTGAAATGCAAATACTTCATAACACACATCAGCAGCCCACGCAGCACCCATCTTTTACATCGACCCGCTACAAACACCCATAACCTAATAATAATATATATAGCCTAAGCTTCCTCCGTCTACACCTCCATTCTCCGAGGACAAGCAGGCTGCTTGTTCTCACTGATGGGTGACGTCCACGGCAGCCCCTCCAATCGGAACACTTTCTAGCAAAGTCCTTTGCTAGTCCTCGCGCGCCGATGCGCACCGCGCATGCGCGGCCGTCTTCCCGCCCGAACCGGCTCGTGCCGGCCAGTCTTCTTTTGTCCGCGCTCGGTACGGTCGTGTTTCGCCGTTCGCACCCCAAAGTTGACCTCGCGCGTCGTTTATCGACTTCGTTCTAAAAAAAAAAAAAAAAAAAAGGTGTCGGAAGGAGACCTTTATGGTTTTCTCCCTTCCCGTACTTCTAGTTTTGCCCCGGTAAGTTTTCTTTCGTCGTCGGGGTAGGCCCTATTTAGGCCTTGGTCGAAGTTTTTCTTCCCCCTATTTTTGCAGTGCCAATTTCGCCATTTCGAGTTTTGATCTCGCCGGTGCGATTTTTCCGCCCATGACATCGAAGTCTTCCAGCGGCTTCAAGAAGTGCACCCAGTGCGCCTGGGTAATCTCGCTCACTGACAGGCACGCGTCGTGTCTTCAGTGTCTGGGGGCTGGGCACCGCCCTCAGGCCTGTAGTCTGTGTTCTCTTTTGCAAAAGCGGACTCAGGTAGCGAGGTTAGCCCAGTAGAACGTTTTGTTCTCGGGCTCTTCGTCGGCATCGGCACCGGGAGTATCGACTGCTTTGACATCGTCGGCGCCCGGACCTTCATCCTCGCCCCCGATTGCATCGAGTGCATCGAGGCATCGGCCCTCTGCATCGGGGCGACATCGGAGGGCTGCGTCGGCGTCGGTTGTATCGAGACCTCCTCGTCTGCTGATGTCGTCGGAGGGTGGTGCTTCGTCTGGAGTGCAGGTGAGGGCTGTCCATTCCCCTGCTGGTGGCGGTGAGACTTTGGGTGGGTCTCCCCCTACCCTGAGGGCTCCTGCGGTACAGCCCCCCCGAGACCGACCTTCTTCGGCCTCGGCCCCGAGGAAGAGACGGCTGGATTCTACATCCTCCTCGTCGGTGCCGGGAAGCTCCGGTGACGTGCTTCGTTCCAAAAAATCGAAGAAGCATCGTCACCGGTCCCCTTCCCGTGTCGGCACCGAGAGCTCTGGGTCGCCGAGGGAGTCGGCACCCAGTAAGCATCGACACCGAGAGGACCGCTCGCCCTCTGTTCAAGAGGTGTCGATGCGCTCCCCTTTGGACAGCCTGGAACAGCCTCCATGCCCGGAACAGGTTCTGACATCGACTCCTGCATCGGCTTCAATGTCTTTTTCCACAGCCGCTCTGCACGAGAGCCTCCGGGCCGTTCTCCCAGAGATTCTGGGAGAGCTGTTGCGCCCTACCCCTCCGGTACCGGGGGTGCTTGCGCCACCGGTACCGTCGAGCGAGGCGCCTGCTGGCCCATTGTCCGGGGTGAGGTCTCTGACTTCGGTGCCGCTTGCGGTACCGAGTGCAGTAGCCTCCCAGGAAGGCTCCCCGACTACGTCGGCGGAGGGAGCTTCGCCGGTGCGGGCGAGGGAGTCTACCTCTCGACGCTCCCACCATGGCCGTGGTTCCACGGAGTCGAGCCGGGCACGGCTGCAGACACAGGTCCGTGAACTTGTGTCTGACACCGATGGTGAGGCCTCGTGGGAAGAGGAAGAAGACATCAGATATTTCTCTGAGGAGGAGTCTGAGGGTCTTCCTTCTGATCCCACTCCCTCTCCTGAAAGGCAGCTTTCTCCTCCTGAGAGCCTGTCTTTCGCTTCCTTTGTCCGGGAGATGTCTACGGCCATCCCCTTCCCGGTGGTTGTGGAGGACGAGCCCAGGGCTGAAATGTTTGAGCTCCTGGACTATCCTTCTCCACCTAAGGAAGCGTCCACAGTACCCATGCATCATGTCCTCAAAAAGACATTGCTGGCGAACTGGACAAAGCCTCTAAGTAATCCCCACATTCCCAAGAAGATCGAGTCCCAGTACCGGATCCATGGGGACCCAGAGCTGATGCGCACTCAGTTGCCTCACGACTCTGGAGTTGTAGATTTGGCCCTAAAGAAGGCCAAGAGTTCTAGGGAGCATGCTTCGGCGCCCCCGGGCAAGGACTCTAGAACCTTGGACTCCTTTGGGAGGAAGGCCTACCATTCTTCTATGCTCGTGGCCAAGATTCAGTCCTACCAGCTCTACACGAGCATTCACATGCGGAACAATGTGCGGCAGTTGGCGGGCTTGGTGGACAAGCTCCCCCCTGAGCAAGCCAAGCCATTTCAGGAGGTGGTCAGGCAGCTGAAGGCGTGCAGAAAATTCCTGGCCAGAGGGGTGTATGACACCTTTGATGTTGCGTCCAGGGCCGCTGCTCAAGGTGTGGTGATGCGCAGACTCTCATGGCTGCGTGCCTCCGACCTGGAGAATAGAATCCAGCAGCGGATTGCGGACTCGCCTTGCCGTGCGGATAATATTTTTGGAGAAAAAGTCGAGCAGGTGGTAGAGCAGCTCCACCAGCGGGACACCGCATTCGACAAGTTCTCCCGCCGGCAGCCTTCAGCCTCTACCTCTACAGGTAGAAGATTTTTTTGGGGAAGGAAGACTGTTCCCTACTCTTCTGGCAAGCGTAGGTACAATCCTCCTTCTCGACAGCCTGCGGCCCAGGCTAAGCCCCAGCGCGCTCGCTCTCGTCAGCAGCGTGCGCCTCAGCAAGGCCCCTCGGCTCCCCAGCAAAAGCAAGGGACGAGCTTTTGACTGGCTCCAGCAGAGCATAGCCGACATCCAAGTGTCAGTGCCAGGCGACCTGCCAGTCGGAGGGAGGTTGAAAGCTTTTCACCTAAGGTGGCCTCTCATAACCTCCGATCAGTGGGTTCTCCAAATAGTCCGGCAAGGATACACCCTCAATTTGGCCTCAAAACCTCCAAATTGTCCACCGGGAGCTCAATCCTACAGCTTCCAACACAAGCAGGTACTTGCAGAGGAACTCTCCACCCTTCTCAGCGCCAATGCGGTCGAGCCCGTGCCATCCGGGCAAGAAGGGCTGGGATTCTATTCCAGGTACTTCCTTGTGGAAAAGAAAACAGGGGGGATGCGTCCCATCCTAGACCTAAGGGCCCTGAACAAATATCTGGTCAAAGAAAAGTTCAGGATGCTTTCCCTGGGCACCCTTCTCCCCATGATTCAGCAGAACGATTGGCTATGCTCTCTGGACTTGAAGGACGCCTACACGCACATCCCGATACTGCCAGCTCACAGACAGTATCTGCGATTTCAGCTGGGCACACGTCACTTCCAGTACTGTGTGCTACCCTTTGGGCTCGCCTCTGCGCCCAGAGTGTTCACGAAGTGCTTGGCTGTAGTAGCAGCGGCACTTCGCAGACTGGGGGTACACGTGTTCCCATATCTCGATGATTGGCTGGTGAAGAACACATCCGAGGCAGGAGCCCTGCAGTCCATGCAGATGACTATTCGCCTCCTGGAGCTACTAGGGTTTGTGATAAATTATCCAAAGTCCCATCTTCTCCCAGTGCAGAAACTCGAATTCATAGGAGCTCTGCTGGATTCTCGGACGGCTCGCGCCTATCTCCCAGAGACGAGAGCCAACAACTTGTTGTTCCTCGTCTCGCGGGTGCGAACGTCCCAGCAGATCACAGCTCTGCAGATGTTGAGATTGCTGGGCCATATGGCCTCCACAGTTCATGTGACTCCCATGGCCCGCCTTCACATGAGATCTGCTCAATGGACCCTAGCTTCCCAGTGGTTTCAGGCTGCTGGGGATCTAGAAGACGTGATCCACCTGTCCACGAGTTTTCTCAAATCCCTGTATTGGTGGACGATTTGGTCCAATTTGACTCTGGGACGTCCTTTCCAAATTCCTCAGCCACTAAAAGTGCTGACCACGGATGCGTCTCTCCTGGGGTGGGGAGCTCATGTCGATGGGCTTCACACCCAAGGAAGCTGGTCCCTCCAGGAACGTGATCTGCAGATCAATCTTCTGGAGTTACGAGCAATCTGGAACGCTCTGAAGGCTTTCAGAGATCGGCTGTCCCACCAAATTATCCAAATTCAGACAGACAACCAGGTTGCCATGTATTATGTCAACAAGCAGGGGGGCACCGGATCTCCCCCCCTGTGTCAGGAAGCCGTCAGCATGTGGCTCTGGGCTCGCCGTCACGGCATGGTGCTCCAAGCCACATATCTGGCAGGCGTAAACAACAGTCTGGCCGACAGGTTGAGCAGGATTATGCAACCTCACGAGTGGTCGCTCAATTCCCGTGTAGTGTGACAGATCTTCCAGGTGTGGGGCACCCCCTTGGTAGATCTCTTCGCATCTCGAGCCAACCACAAAGTCCCTCAGTTCTGTTCCAGGCTTCAGGCCCACGGCAGACTGGCATCGGATGCCTTCCTCCTGGACTGGGGGGAGGGTCTGCTGTATGCTTATCCTCCCATACCTCTGGTGGGGAAGACTTTGTTAAAACTCAAGCAAGACCGAGGCACCATGATTCTGATTGCTCCTTTTTGGCCGCGTCAGATCTGGTTCCCTCTTCTTCTGGAGTTGTCCTCCGAAGAACCGTGGAGATTGGAGTGTTTTCCGACCCTCATCACACAGGACGAAGGGGCGCTTCTGCATCCCAACCTCCGGTCCCTGGCTCTCACGGCCTGGATGTTGAGAGCGTAGACTTTGCCTCTTTGGGTCTGTCAGAGGGTGTCTCCCGTATCTTGCTTGCTTCCAGGAAAGATTCCACTAAGAGGAGTTACTTCTTTCTGTGGGGGAGGTTTGCCATCTGGTGTGACAGCAAGGCCCTAGATCCTCGCTCTTGTCCTACACAGACCCTGCTTGAATACCTTCTGCACTTGTCTGAGTCTGGTCTCAAGACCAACTCCGTAAGGGTTCACCTTAGTGCAATCAGTGCATACCATTACCGTGTGGAAGGTAAGCCGATCTCAGGACAGCCTTTAGTTGTTCGCTTCATGAGAGGTTTGCTTTTGTCAAAGCCCCCTGTCAAGCCTCCTACAGTGTCATGGGATCTCAATGTCGTTCTCACCCAGCTGATGAAACCTCCTTTTCAGCCACTGAATTCCTGCCATCTGAAGTACTTGACCTGGAAGGTCATTTTCTTGGTGGCAGTTACTTCAGCTCGTAGAGTCAGTGAGCTTCAGGCCCTGGTAGCCCAGGCCCCTTACACCAAATTTCATCATAACAGAGTAGTCCTCCGCACTCACCCTAAGTTCTTGCCAAAGGTTGTGTCGGAGTTCCATCTGAACCAGTCAATTGTCTTGCCAACATTCTTTCCCCGTCCTCATTCCTGCCCTGCTGAACGTCAGCTGCACACATTGGACTGCAAGAGAGCATTGGCCTTCTATCTGGAGCGGACACAGCCCAACAGACAGTCCGCCCAATTGTTTGTTTCTTTTGATCCCAACAGGAGGGGAGTGGCTGTGAGAAAACGCACCATATCCAATTGGCTAGCAGATTGCATTTCCTTCACTTACGCCCAGGCTGGGCTGGCTCTTGAGGGTCATGTTACGGCTCATAATGTTACAGCCATGGCAGCGTCGGTAGCCCACTTGAAGTCAGCCACTATTGAAGAGATTTGCAAAGCTGCGACGTGGTCATCTGTCCACACATTCACATCTCATTACTGCCTGCAGCAGGATACCCGACGCGACAGTCGGTTCGGGCAGTCAGTGCTTCAGAATCTGTTCGGGGTTTAGAATCCAACTCCACCCCCCTAGGCCCATGTTTGTTCTGTTCCAGGCTGCACTCTCAGTTAGTTGGTAAATTTTTTAGGTCAATCTCAGTTATGTCCTCGCCGTTGCGAGGCCCAATTGACCATGGTTGTTGTTTTGAGTGAGCCTGGGGGCTAGGGATACCCCATCAGTGAGAACAAGCAGCCTGCTTGTCCTCGGAGAAAGCGAATGCTACATACCTGTAGAAGGTATTCTCCGAGGACAGCAGGCTGATTGTTCTCACAAACCCGCCCGCCTCCCCTTTGGAGTTGTGTCTTCCCTTCTCTTTGTCTTGCTACATATGAGACTGGCCGGCACGAGCCGGTTCGGGCAGGAAGACGGCCGCGCATGCGCGGTGCGCATCGGCGCGCGAGGACTAGCAAAGGACTTTGCTAGAAAGTGTTCCGATTGGAGGGGCTGCCGTGGACGTCACCCATCAGTGAGAACAATCAGCCTGCTGTCCTCGGAGAATACCTTCTACAGGTATGTAGCATTCGCTTTACCCCCCCCCCCCCCCAACAAAACAGCTGCATCCCCCAGACTCCCTTCCCCCACCCGCCCTACAAATATTAAGAACACCCTAAAGACGTCAAGGTTAGGAACAAAACCTGGCTCCTAGTTGCTGAATGGAGCCATGTGCCGGCAAGGCGATGGCCCTGAAGACCCAGGCCGTAGAGTGAATTTAATCCAAATTTGGGCAGCCTCCACCACCGTGAACCACAAGTCAAGAATCTACACGTGTGTAATTTTATGTATAATATTCCTTTTCCCCCAAACAAAACATCCCAGTCCCCCCAACCGTCTCCTTGCCACCTCCAAGCCCCAAACCCTTCCCTACTCCCCCCCACTATATTCCCTTCCCCCCCCCCCAGTAATAAGCACCTATATACTCTTTACCCCTGCTTTTAACCGAGCCCACCCCCTTTACATCTCAAGGCCCCCTCCCTTCTATACGCTGTAAGGTACTCCATATGTATTAATTGTCCCAATTTGTCCTTCCACTCCTCCAGTGTAGGAGAATTCGGAGATTTCCACCTGTGGGCTATAAGACATTTGGCTGCCGCAAAACCCCATCGAAGCCATTTACTAACTTCCAAAGATTCCCTCATTGTATAAACCCAAAAGGCATTCCCGGGGCCCACACACCAAGGAAATATCTGTCAATTTAACCAACCCTTTCACCACCCCTTACCAAAATTCCATCACACTAGAGCATGTTCACCAGATGTGAAGAAAGGATCCCTTGTGTGTCCCACACCTCCAACATCTGTCTGACGTTCCCGGACACATTTTCTGCAACCTTTCAGGTGTATAGTACCATCTGGTAAGAACTTTATATGCATTCTCTTGTACCAGAACACACACCGATGCTTTATATACCTCTCGACAAATAGTCTCCCATTCCTGGTCATTAAATTTACGTCCCAGATCTACTTCCCATGCCCCTTGAAACCCAAACGATCTAGGATCACTTCCCCCGAAGAATCTATAAAGTACTGATATAGGTCTGGGAACCTTTCTCAAAATTATCCACAAATTTTCTAAACACTCCCTCTCTTGAGGATTTATCCCCCTCCATCCTATTGCCCCCACAAAATGTTGGGCCGCCACATAAACAAACCTATCCCCCTCTGTCAAACCATACCTGGAACACAGCGTCTCAAAACTCAACGTTTTATCACCCTGCATCACATTGCGGAAATTTATCAGCCCCTTCCTCTCCCAGCACCCAAATCGAGCATTCACCCTCCCAGCCCCAAATTTCAATTCCCACCGCAGGGGCGCCAGCGTAGAAACCTCACCCACCTGACCCTATCTCCTCCTGACTTCCCTGCACACTCCTATCAAGTGCTTCACATACGGATTAGACCACCCCTCAGATAACCCTCCCGCTCCCTCCGTAGTCCACAAGTAACACCTTTCCACTTGACTTCCGGGCTTCATATTCTCACTCTCCCAGTCCATAAGCATGCTTACCTGGGCCGCATAATAGTACCATTCAATATTGGGAACCGCCCTGCCTCCCCTCTCAGGTGCCCCCCACATAACCCGACTCCCTAATCTAGGGTGTTTCCCATTCCAAATAAACTGTGTTACCAATCCCTGTATCTGCTTAATTGTGCCTCTAGGGAGTTCCACCAGTGAAGCCTGAAATAGAAAAAGCAACCGTGGCAGAACATTCATCTTGATCACTGCCATACGCCCCCACCAAGACAGCCACAACCCCCTCCAGCGAGACAACCCAGACCTGATTTGACCCACGATCTTGCTATAATTAATACTGCTCACCCTATTGAGGTCACACGGAATTTGAATCCCCAGATACCGGAATTTACTTTTTGCCCATTTAAAGGGAAATCTCCCACCCAGTCTTATTGCCTCCTCTGGGGGTAACGATACTCCCAATATCTCACTTTTATCAATATTGAGCTTGAACCCCGCACACACCTCAAACTCATCCAAAATCTCCAATATCTTGGGCAGCGTTTGTTCTGGATCAACCACATACATCAACACATCATCAGCAAATAATGCTATTCTATGTTCACTCCCCCCCACCCTAACTCCGCGCAAGTCTGGATGCAGGCATATTACTTCCGCAAAAGGCTCCATATACAATGCAAACAAAAGAGGAGAGAGTGGACAACTCTGTCTGGTCCCTCTCCCAACGGGAAAGAAGCTCGTATACCCCATATTATCCTAAGACAAGCTCTTGGACTATCATATAGGGCTGCCAGCCACCAACAGAAATTCTCCCCCATGCCCATACATTCCAACACAGCCTGCAGAAATCCCCAACTAACCCTATCAAAGGCCTTTTCCGCATCTATGGCCAACAATATCATCCCCCTAACTCCCCTCTGCGCTTCCCATATCAAATGCAA
The DNA here is from genome assembly GCF_901765095.1 of Microcaecilia unicolor. NCBI lineage: Eukaryota > Metazoa > Chordata > Amphibia > Gymnophiona > Siphonopidae > Microcaecilia > Microcaecilia unicolor. Next base: position 240,209,113 of record NC_044035.1, on the reverse strand, counting down.
AGTGTGCCGAATATTGTCCCCCACCTGCCTTCTGGGAATAAATCCCACCTGGTCCGCATTCACCAATCTGGGTAACACTCTAGCCAGCCTGTTAGCCAGCACCTTCGCCATGATCTTCGCATCCACATTCAATAACGAAATGGGCCTATACGATCTACACCTCGTTGGGTCTTTCCCTAACTTGGGGATAACCACCACCCCCGCCTCATACATAGACCTGGGAAGCCCTCCCCCCTCCAAGACTCCATTTCCCACCCTCACTAATAAATCACTCACATCATCTACATAACATTTATAAAATTTCCCTGAATATCCGTCCAGTCCAGGGGCTTTCCCATTTGGCAACCTCTTGATCACACCCTGTACCTCTCCCAATCTAATAGGCTCCCCAATTCTAGCCCTCTCCTCCTTGTCCAACTGCTGCAGGGGGATCCTGTCCAAATACTGGGTCCAACCCTTCTCTCTATCGCCCCCTTCTGCTCTATACAATTCTCTATAATATTTCAAAAACATTCCCCTATCTCCCGATCCATATACTTTCAACCCCCCCCCCCCTGTCGCGTCCCTCACCTGTGCCGCTTCTCTGTCGGGCGTGCCGCGCTGTCAGGGTGCCGCAGGGAGTGTTGGCCAGGAGAGGCGGTCGGGCACCAGGCCCCTGCGTCGCACCGCTGGAGTCCTGTCTGCGGTCTGGGCTGCTCCGGCCCTCCGGTCCGCTTCGGTGGCGGCGGGGAGACGCCGGCCAGGTGGACAGGGCCGGCGTTCCCCGAGAAAGGGATCCCTTGCAGGCGCGGAGCCTCAGAGGAATGATGTCACTCCCCACAACGTCCGGATTGGCCGATCGCGGCTGACTCCGCCTCCTGCTTCTGGCCGGCCAATCCGGGGCTGTTGAGTCATGGTTGTGGGTAGCTCCGCCTCCTTTCAGCTGTTACCGGTCCTCCTGATGGGGAGGGCTATTTAGGAGCAGCAAGGTAGAACTCTCATTGCTTCGGCTTCTGCTTTTGTGGATTCTGTGGCGTTGGGTTTTTCTTGGACTGCTCCTGCTTTGAAACTTGCCTGGACCTGGACTCTGCTTTTGTTTGCCGCCTGCCCTGAAACTTGCCTGGACCTGGACTCTGCTTTTGTTTGCCGCCTGCCCTGAAACTTGCCTGGACTTGGACTCTGCTTTTGTTTGCCGCCTGCCCTGAAACTTGCCTGGACTCTGCTTTTGTTTGCCGCCTGCCCTGAAACTTGCCTGGACCTGGACTCTGCTTTTGTTTGCCGCCTGCCCTGAAACTTGCCTGGACCTGGACTCTGCTTTTGTTTGCCGCCTGCCCTGAAACTTGCCTGGACCTGGACTGTGCTTTTGTTTGTCACCTGCTCTGAGACTTGTCTGGTCTTGGACTTTGCTCCTGCTTTCCATCTGCCCTGGAAGTCTCACCTGTGTCTACACACCCCTGACCTCCTGAGGAGTTGCTGCTCCACTCTTTAGGTAAGATCAGGATTGTCCGGCTGCCTAACTCCGTTCGGCACAGGGGCTCACTTTCTGAGGGTTACTAGGCCTGACAGTAAGCCGAAGCCATGAGCTCGCCGGATAAGCCTGATTTGACCGACCTGGCCCAAGCTCTTCAACAACAGCAGGCCCAGCTTAATAGACTTTCGGGAGTCCTTCAAGATGTATGCTCACAGATGTCGGCCCAGCGAAGTCCAACTACTGGTGCCAGCCGGACATCTCCACCCCAGCTTTCCTTCCGTTTACCTGAGCCTCCCCGGTTTGACGGTACACCTGCCGCGGGTTTTTGAACCAATGCCAAATGCTCTTTGACATGCAACCTGCTTCATTCCCTACAGACAGATCCAAGATTACGTATATCATCTCGCTACTGTCCGGGTCAGCCCTGGCATGGGCCTCACCCTTGTGGGAACAACAAGACCCTCTTCTTTCTGATCTGGGAGAGTTCCTGCGAAGGTTTCGCATGGTGTTTGACGTCCCGGGACGCCCCTCCTCCGCAGCTAGTGAACTGCTGCGTATTCAGCAAGGAAGCAGTTCAGTCGGAGCCTATGCTATCCAATTTCGTACTCTAGCGGCAGAGCTGAAGTGGAATCAAGAGGCCCTCACGGCGATCTTTTGGCAAGGCCTGAACGGGCGTATCAAGGATGAGTTGGCTGGCCGGGAGGTTCCTAGTACGTTGGATGCACTTATTTCCCTCTGTGTCCGGATTGATGTTCGATTCCAGGAGCGAGCACGAGAACAGGGGACTTCGCGCCCGCCTCGAAGAACTTCTCCTAGGCGACGGCCCATGTCTCCTCAGGGTGCTGCAGGATCGACCACAGAGGGGTCTGAAGAACCTATGGTGATTGGCAGACATCGTCTTTCAGCCGTTGAGAGGGCCCATAGACGAAACAATAGACTTTGCCTTTATTGTGGTAAACCTGGTCACTTTGTGAAGGAGTGTCCCAATAAGCCGGGAAATGCCTAGACCCAAGCCCTGAGGAAGGGGTGGCGTTGGGTCACTCGAATTCCCTTCCAGATAACTTGATTTCTGTGCCTGTAATTCTCCTTTGGCGTGACTTCAGGGTGAACACTTTAGCTCTGTTGGACTCTGGAGCGGGAGCTAATTTTATTGATGCATCTCTTCTTAAGAGGCTGGGAGAACCTTCAGTTCCTTGTAGGCCCGCGCTGCAGGTAACGTCCATTCATGGCTCGGCTCTGCCTCATCTTGTTACTCAGCTCACCCCACCACTGAAGATGCAAGTGGGCCTCTTGCATCATGAAGAGATCCAATTTTTTATTTTGCCCCATGCTATCTATCCTGTTATTCTAGGGTTACCCTGGTTACGTCTTCACGCACCCAGCATCAACTGGCCGACTGGGGAGATCAGTCAATGGAGTAAACGTTGTTTTGAGGTCTGCCTGACTCCTGTGGAACCTCCTCCTAGAAGCATTGCCGCCTTACCTGGGATTCTTCAACCTTATGAAGCTTGTCTTCCTGAGGAATATAGTGATTTTCAAGATGTTTTTGATGCACGGGAGGCAGACTCCCTCCCTCCCCATCGCCCCTTTGACTGTTCTATTGATTTACTGCCGGGCAAGATGCCTCCTAGGGGACGATTATATACTCTGTCCAGAACTGAGTCGGCTGCTATGCAGCAATACATTCATGAGAATCTTACCAAGGGATTTATTCGACCCTCCTCCTCCCCGGCTGGTGTGGGGTTTTTTTTTGTGTCCAAAAAGGACGGGTCGCTGAGACCTTGTATTGACTATCGAGGACTGAATGCTATCACGATTAAGAACCGCTATCCTCTTCCTCTGATCCCTGAGTTATTTGATCGTCTTCAGGGGGCGGTTATCTTCACCAAGTTGGATCTCCGAGGTGCATACAATTTGATCCGCATTTGTGAGGGGGATGAGTGGAAGACTGCATTTAATACTCACGAAGGCCACTTTGAATACCGGGTCATGCCTTTCGGCCTGTGTAATGCTCCAGCTGTTTTTCAGGACTTTATTAATTTCATTTTCCGGGATTTACTGTATTCATCCGTCATTGTCTATTTGTATGATATCCTAATCTTCTCTGCTTCTCCTCAGGACCATCCAGGGCACGTGCGCACGGTGCTCCAACGCCTTCGGGCTCATCGACTGTTTGCCAAGTTGGAGAAATGTGCATTTCACCAGTCGACTATTCCTTTTCTGGGACATATTATCTCCGCCGATGGCCTTCAGATGGACCCTGCTAAGCTTCAGGCTATCCAAGATTGGCCCCTGCCTCAAGGACTCCGGGCCTTGCAGAGGTTCCTTGGTTTCGCCAATTACTACAGACAGTTTATTCCACATTATTCTTTGATTACGGCTCCTTTGACAGCTTTGACCAGAAAAGGGGCCGATGTGCGGAATTGGTCCCCCACAGCTCTGGAGGCTTTCTCTACTTTAAAGACTGCTTTTGTGTCTGCTCCAGTACTCCGTACTCCGGATATTGCGAAGCCTTTTGTTGTTGAAGTGGATGCATCTGCTCTTGGAGCTGGAGCTGTCTTATCACAGGTGGCTTCTTCTGGTAAACGGCATCCTTGTTTTTTCTTTTCTAAGAAGTTTTCCCCAGCGAAGCGTAATTATACGGTGGGGGACAGAGAATTGCTAGCCATGAAGCTTGCCTTTCAGGAATGGCGTTATCTTCTTGAGGGGGCCGCACATCCTTTTACTGTGATCACTGATCATAAGAATCTTCTTTATTTACAGGATGCCAAGCGTCTCAATCCACGGCAAGCCAGATGGTCTCTTTTTTTTGCCCGTTTTGACTTTCACTTGATCTTCCGACCTACTGAAAAGAACGTCCAAGCTGATGCGCTCTCCCGAGCCTTTGAGGAGCCCGAAGAACCTGATGAGGTTTCTCCTATGCTAGATCCGGCTTGTCTTCCTGCGTCGGTGGTGGCTGCTGCTTCTCTGCGGACCCCGGTTCCTTCCCGCTCCAGACGCAAAGTGTTACAGTGGGGTCATTCTTCTGCTTTTTCTGGACATTTTGGGTTCCGGAAGACTTATCATCTCATCTCCCGTTATTTTTGGTGGCCTCATATGGCTCAGGACATTCTACAGTTTGTTTCTACCTGTCCCACCTGTGCTCGCACCAAGTCTCCTCCGGGCAAGTCCTGGGGACCTCTGCAACCCTTGCCCATACCTCAGCATCCATGGCAGGACATTTCTATGGACTTTATTACGGATCTTCCTCCCTCCAAGGGTAACACTGTCATCTGGGTGGTGGTGGATCGTTTTTCCCGCATGGCACATTTTGTTCCTATGCGAACCCTACCGTCTGCTGCTGTTTTGGCCTCCCATTTTGTCCAGCATGTTTTTTGGTTACATGGATTTCCTCAGCGTATCATCAGTGATAGAGGTTCTCAATTCACGTCTCGATTCTGGAGGTCCTTGTGCTCCGCTTTTGGTGTCGCCACACTTTTTTCTTCAGCTTATCATCCGCAGACGAATGGCATGGCTGAACGGACTAATCAGACGCTTAAGGCTTTCCTCCGGGCTTTTACGAACTCCCGTCAGGATAATTGGACTGATCTTTTACCTTGGGCTGAGTTCGCCTACAATAATAGTGTGCACTCTGCCTCCCAGACTTCACCCTTTTTTGCTGTTTTGGGACGTCATCCTTGTCTTCCTCCTCCGCTTCCTTTGGATCACGCTCCTCCACTAGTTCAGCCGACTCTCTCCACTATCCAGGACACTTGGGGAACAGTACAGCATCACTTGCAGCGGGCGGCGGTCCGGTATAAACGGTTTGCTGATCGCCATCGTCGGGCCGCTCCTGTTTTCCAGCCTGGGCAACGGGTGTGGCTCAGCACCAAATATCTGAAGCTTCGTCTTCCGTCCTTGAAGTTTGCTCCCCGATTTATTGGTCCATTTGCTGTTCAAACCAGAGTGGGGACGGTAGTCTATCGTCTTTACTTACCTAGTAACCTGCATGTCCACAATGCTTTCCACGTCTCGTTACTCAAACCTTTCCGGGCCTCACAGTGGCATCCTGAACCTAAGCGGATTACTGTTCCTGATTCTGAGCCGGATCCTGAGTTTGAGGTACAGGAAATTCTGGATTCCAAGCTCCAAAGGGGAAGACTTTTTTATTTGATTTCGTGGAGAAATTTTGGTCCTGAAGATAATTCTTGGGAACCAGCAAAGAATGTCCATGCACCCGACTTGGTTCGAGAGTTTCACTCTCGTTATCCTTCTAGACCTGGGCCGAGACGGAGGAGGGGGGCTTTCGGGGGGGGTACTGTCGCGTCCCTCACCTGTGCCGCTTCTCCGTCGGGCGTGCCGCGCTGTCAGGGTGCCGCAGGGAGTGTTGGCCAGGAGAGGCGGTCGGGCACCAGGCCCCTGCGTCGCACCGCTGGAGTCCTGTCTGCGGTCTGGGCTGCTCCGGCCCTCCGGTCCGCTTCGGTGGCGGCGGGGAGACGCCGGCCAGGTGGACAGGGCCGGCGTTCCCCGAGAAAGGGATCCCTTGCAGGCGCGGAGCCTCAGAGGAATGATGTCACTCCCCACAACGTCCGGATTGGCCGATCGCGGCTGACTCCGCCTCCTGCTTCTGGCCGGCCAATCCGGGGCTGTTGAGTCACGGTTGTGGGTAGCTCCGCCTCCTTTCAGCTGTTACCGGTCCTCCTGATGGGGAGGGCTATTTAGGAGCAGCAAGGTAGAACTCTCATTGCTTCGGCTTCTGCTTTTGTGGATTCTGTGGCGTTGGGTTTTTCTTGGACTGCTCCTGCTTTGAAACTTGCCTGGACCTGGACTCTGCTTTTGTTTGCCGCCTGCCCTGAAACTTGCCTGGACCTGGACTCTGCTTTTGTTTGCTGCCTGCCCTGAAACTTGCCTGGACCTGGACTCTGCTTTTGTTTGCCGCCTGCCCTGAAACTTGCCTGGACTCTGCTTTTGTTTGCCGCCTGCCCTGAAACTTGCCTGGACCTGGACTCTGCTTTTGTTTGCCGCCTGCCCTGAAACTTGCCTGGACCTGGACTCTGCTTTTGTTTGCCGCCTGCCCTGAAACTTGCCTGGACCTGGACTCTGCCTTTGTTTGCCGCCTGCCCTGAAACTTGCCTGGACCTGGACTCTGCTTTTGTTTGCCGCCTGCCCTGAAACTTGCCTGGACCTGGACTGTGCTTTTGTTTGTCACCTGCTCTGAGACTTGTCTGGTCTTGGACTTTGCTCCTGCTTTCCATCTGCCCTGGAAGTCTCACCTGTGTCTACACACCCCTGACCTCCTGAGGAGTTGCTGCTCCACTCTTCAGGTAAGATCAGGATTGTCCAGCTGCCTAACTCCGTTCGGCACAGGGGCTCACTTTCTGAGGGTTACTAGGCCTGACACCCCCCCCCCCCCTTGAATCTTTTGGATTTTAGAACACCCCTTTCTTTCCCTCAGATATCTAGCTAACATTTTGCTAGATTTATTTGCAAACTCAAAAAATTGTCGCTTTAATTTGCAGTGCTTAAAATCCACTTCCTCCATCTGCATTTGCTTCAATTCTCCTCTCACCTCCCTTAACTCCTTCCAGACTCGTGTGTCAGGATTCTTCTTGTGCAACTGTTCCAGATGCAGCAACCGCATCCGCATTTCCAATGAATGCTTCCCCTGCTCTCGCTTCCTACGGGCACCCCATTTTATCAAGACCCCCCGCACCACCACCTTTAAAACATCCCAGAGAGTACCATCTGGCACTTCCCCGTTATCGTTAAAGTGCCTAAATGCCTGAATAGCCTGTCTGACATCCTCCCTAATATCCTCATCTCCCAAAAGAGTCTCATTCAATCTCCAGACCCCCCTGCGATCCTCCAAACCCATACCCTGCAATTTAACCGAGGTTGGCGCATGATCCGAAACATTAATTGTTTCTATTTCCGCCCCCCTCCACCATATGCCATGCATTGCGATGGATCCATATCCCATCCAGCCTAGAATATGACTGCACAGCGTGAGAGTAAAAGGTATAATCTCGCTAAGCTCCATGTAGCAGTCTCCAGCAGTCCACCACCTCTAACACTTTCATGAGTTGCAACAAGGCTTTTCTTCCATGTCCACTGTGATAACCTCCCCCTTTTGAGTGGTCCAGCCTGGCATCTGGGCCCAAATTGAAATCACCCCCACCACTATGTGGCTCCCCACAAAGCCCAACAGCTCCTCCTTTAGCTTTTGAAAAAATTCCCCCTAAATCTCTCCACTACCAGGCACGCGTGGAGGGGCATAATCGAAAGGGACGTCCAGGTTTTGATGAGGATGTCCTCGCAAAACATCCCTCATCCAGGGGCAGGGAAACCCGTATTATTGAAACAAGATGGGCGTCTATCTTTCGTTTCAATAATACGGTCGTGGACGCCCAAATCTGGAAATTTAGGTCGTCCCTAGAGATGGTCGTCCTTAGACTTGGTCATTTCTGATTTTCGATGATAATGGAAACTAAGGACACCCATCTCAGATACTACCAAATGCAAGCCCTTTGGTCATGGGAGGAGCCAGCATTTGTAGTGCACTGGTACCCCTGACATGCCAGGACACCAACCGGGCACCTTAGGGGGTACTGCAGTGGACTTCATAAATTGCTCCCAGGTACATAGCTCCTTACCTTGTGTGCTGAGCTCCCCAAAACCCACTACCCCCAACTGTACACCATTACTATAGCCCTTATGTGTGAAGGGGGGCACCTAGATGTGGGTACAGTGGGTTTGTGGTGGGTTTTAGAGAGCTCGCTGTTTCCTCCACAAATGTCCTGGGTCCGCTTGCCTGAAGTGCACTGCACCCACTAAAATTGCTCCAGGTACCTGCATACTGCTGTGATGGAGCTGAGTATGACATCTGAGGCTGGCATAGACTCTGGCAATCAATGTTTTTAAAGATGTATTTTGAGGGTGGGAGGGGGTTTGTGACCACTGGAGTAAGGGGAGGTCGTCCCCGAATCTCTCCAGTGGTCATCTGGTCATTTCGGGTACCTTTTTGTGCCTTGGTCGTAAGAAAAACACGACCAGTAAAGTCGTCCGAGTGTTTTGTCAGGAACGTCCTTGTTTCTTTCAATTATGAGTCGAGGATGTCCTAGTGTTAGGCACGCCCAAGTCCCGCCTTCGCTACGCCGCCGATACGCCCCCTTGAACTTTGGCCATCCCTGCGACTGAAAGCAGTTGGGGATGTCCAAAATCAGCTTTTGATTATACTGATTTGGACGACCCTGGGAGAAGGATGTCCATCTTCCGATTTATGTCAAAAGATGGGTGTCCTTCTCTTTTGAAAATGAGCCCAATAATGAAATGCAAAATGTGAAAAAAATACTAACTTAACATACATGTAGCAAATCTACCATACAACAGTAGCACTAATTCCTATGACTCAAACAACATGAACCCTACCTAAGAACAGGCAGCAGTACAAATATTTTATGTGGCCCTAGAACACCAATACACCTACTACAGGTAAAACAGAATAAGTGAGACTACTACCGAATTATACACAGAAACTACATGCAAACAGAATACCACACCTTAGTCACATGCAAAACATAGACAAACCCTCTCCAAATAAAGAACAAGGGATCACAAATTAGAAATAGAGCAAGGAGCAATACAAAGGCACTATAACATTCACATTTTTGTTTTCCATTCCATTCCTAATACCTAACATTTTATTTGCTTTCTTAGCCACCGCCGCCGCACACTGAGCAGAGGGTTTCAACATATCATCAATGATGACACCTAGATCCTTTCCTGGTCGGTGACTCCTAATATGGAACCTTGCATCATGTAGCTATAATTTGGGTTCCTCTTTCCCACATGTATCACTTTGTACTTGCTCACATTAAACGTCATCTGCCATTTGGATGCCTAGTCTCCCAGTCTCGTTAGGTCCTCTTGTAATTTTTCACAATCCTCTAACAATTTAACAAATTTGAATAACTTTGTGTCATCAGCAAATTTAATTACCTCACTAGATCATTTATAAATATGTTAAAAAGCAGCGGTCTCAGCACAGACCACCGGGGAACCCCACTATCTACCCTTCCGCATTGAGAATACTGACCATTTAATCCTACTCTCTGTTTTCTATCTTTTAACCAGTTTTTAATCCACAATACAGCACTACCTCCTATCCCATGACTCTCCAATTTCCTCTGGAGTCTTTCATGAGGTACTTTGTCAAATGCCTTTTGAAAATCCAGATATACAATATCGACCGGCTCACCTTTGTCCATATGTTTGTTCATCCCTTCGATGAAATGTAGTAGATTGGTGAGCCAAGATTTCCCTTCACTAAATCCATGTTGGCTTTGGCTCATTAATCCATGCTTTTGAATATGCTTTGTAATTTTGTTCTTTATAATACTCTCTACCATTTTGCCCGGCACCGACATCAGACTCACCTGTCTATAATTTCCTAGATCACCTCTGAAACCTTTTTAAAAAATCGGTGTTACATTGGCCACCCTCCAATCTTCTGGTACCATGCTTGATTTTAAAGATAAATTACATATTACTAACAATAGTTCTGCGAGTTCATTTTTCGGTTAGTGGGATGAATACCATCTGGTTCAGGAAATTTGCTACTCTTCAGTTTGTCAAATTGTGCCATTACATCTTCCAGGTTTATAGAGATTTCATTCAATTTCTCTGACTCGTTAGCTTTGAATACCATTTCTGGCACTGGTATCTCTCTCAAATCTTCCTCGGTGAAGACCAAAGCAAAGAATTAATTTAATCTCTCCGCTTTGTCTTCCCTGATTGCCCCTTTTACCCCTCAGTCATCTAGCGGGCCAACTGATTCTTTTGCCGGCTTCTTGCTTCTAATATACCTAAAAAAGTTTTTACCTCCAACGCAACCTTTTTTTCAAACTCTCTCTTTACCTTCCTTATCAGCACTTTGTATTTGACGTGCTATTCCTTATGCTGTTTTTTATTATTTTCAGTCAAATCCTTCTTCCATTTTCTGAAGGATTTTCTTTTAGCTCTAATAGCTTCCTGCACCTCACTTTTTAACTATTCCGGCTGTTGTTTGACTTTCCTTTCTCCTTTTTAATACTTGGAATATAACTGGCCTGGGCTTCCAGGATGGTATTTTAGAACAGCATCCACACCTGATTTAAAGTTTTGACCTTCGCAGATGCTCCTCTGAGTTTTCTTTCACCATTCTTCTCATTTTATCAAAGTCTCCTTTTTGAAAGCTAAATGCTAACGTATTGGAATTCCTGTGTGTACATACTCCTGATCTGATATCAAATCTGATCATATTATGATCACTGTTATGAAGCAGCCCATCACCATTATTATATGCACCAACCATGCGCTCAACTAAGGACTAGGTCTAGAATTTTTCCTCCTCTTGTTGGCTCCTGTACAAGCTGCTCCATAAAGCAGTCCTTGATTTTGTCAAGGAAGTTTACCTCCTTTGCATGCTCTGATGTTACATTTACCCAGTCAGTATTGGGGTAATTGAAATCACCCATTATTATTGTGTTCTCCAGTTTGTTAGCCTTCCTAATTTTTTATAACATTTCTACATCTGTTTATCCTGGCCAGATGGACAGTAGTACACTCCTATCACTATCGTTTTCCCCTGTACACATGGAATGTATTTTGTGTCCTGCAAAATGTTTAGTCTATTTGATTTAAGGCCCTCCTTAACATACAATGCTACTTCTCCACCAATTTGATAACACCTATCACTACAATATAATTTGCACCCTGGTATGAAAGTGCCCTACTGGTTATCCTCCTTCCACCAGGACTTAGAGATGTCTGCTATATCTAATTTTTTCATTTAGTGCAATATATTCTAACTCTCCTATCTTATTCCTTAGGCTTCTGTCATTTGCATATAGACATTTCAAACTATGTTTGTTGTTCCTATTTACATCTTGCCCAGCAGTTGACAGTGATAATTTGCAGACTGAACTAGGTCCTGCTGTGCCTTCTAAAGTCTGTTAATGCTGTGACAGAAAATTCAAGTTGAGTGGGACATTTCCTCTTTACATAGTTTGTATTCTCATGGGACTTTTTCAAACAAACCCTTTGAAGCTAACCCAGTAATCAGATTACCCTTAGTAATCTTTGCAACTATTCTACTTCCTCACACCTTAATTAACATGCACTTCAGGCAGTGGTGTGCTGGAGCAGGCTCTCACAGGCTCGCAAGAGCCGGTTGTTAAGTTTTTAAGAATTTTGGGAGCCGGTTGTTAAAGTAGGGCCCTTCATGGCTACTTTAACAACTGGCTCCCAAAATGTGGGCTTGGGCCCCCTGCTGAATTCTCTTTTACTTTGTTGATGGGGATGCTGAGCCCTGCCAGCCAAGTAAATAGACTACTGCTGCTCCCCACTCCTTGTTTCTAGCTCTGGGCAACAGGCTGAGACTTCTCGAGCATGTGAGAGAAGTTCCAGCATGCTGCTCAGAGCAAGACGTTGGGAGTGGTGGCTGCCAGCAAAGGTATGCCTAGCGTGCCCGCACGAAGGAGGGAGGAGAGAGAGAGGCAAGTGTTGCTCTTCCCCCCCCCCCCCCCCCCCCCCCGGCCACCCCTGGCCCTTCCAACTGCAGAGCTGGCTATGTCCTGAGAAAGAGCCTGTTGTTAAAAATTTACCAGCACACCCCTGACTTCAGTTTAGTAGTAGTGCTACCTCTCCAGCAGGCAATGAACAGAAAATAACTAACTTTCTTTTAGGACAAAGTTTGAGCCTTGCTACTATCCTTTTTAATAATCTTGGCTGTTATGTTTTTACCTCTAGAGAAAGTTTCAGTTTAAAACTATGGGGAAAAGGGTTGTACACTATGAAAATTTGTTAATAATGCTTGCTTCTCTCTTTTTTTTAATTTTTTTTCTAACAGTGAACTAGGCCCTCACCTGCTCCAAAGTTTTCTAAGCCCTTGGCTTTAAGCCACGTTTTAAAGCCCCCTGCTTCCAAGACTCCAATTCCTGGTATTCAGTCCCTTCAGTACAACTAAGTACTGGGGAATTGGCTTCCTCTTTGGTGGCAGTGGTGGGTGGTGGTGTTGGTGGTGGGGAGTGTTTAAGGATATATTGTCTAATGCTGGTGCCAGGTGGAATCAGAGGAGGTCAGAGGTGGATCACATTAGGGGGTGGAAGTTGTCATTCGGGGGGTGGGGGGGTGGGGTTGGAGTGGTTTGCCACAAGTATGTTTGTTTTTGTTTGGGCAGCATCCACAGCCACCTGTCAATTAAAATTAAAACAAAATTGCCATAAAACAAAACTGTATGAAAACAAAATGAATAAAAAAATGGCAAATGACTCAGGAAACCAAATAAAATTATTTTATGAATGTATATCCGTAATAAATAGTGGACTTATATGAGCAATATACCCTATGGGATCCTTTTACTAAGGTGCACTGAAAAATGGCCTGCAGTAGTGTAGGCACGTGTTTTGGACGTGCGCAGATCCATTTTTCAGCATGCCTGCACAAAATGCTTTTTAAAACATTTTTGCCGAAAATGGACATGCAGCAAAATCAAAATTGGCGCACGTCCATTTTGGGTCTGAGACCTTTCCGCCAGCCATCGACCTAGCGGTAAAGACTCACACGGTAAACGGATGGTAATGACCTACGCACATCAAATGTGATTTGGTGTGCATCCAATTCGCGCGTTCGAAAATAAAAATTATTTTTTGGATGCACATATTGGAGACGCGCTAAAAATGAAATTACCATAAGAGCCAAGTGGTAGCCAGGCAGTAACTCCATTTTGACACATGTTGGGCGCGCATAGACACATATGTGGCTTAGTAAAAGGGCCCCTACATATTTTATTATTTTTAGAAATGATAATACTACTACTACTTATCGCTTCTATAGCACTACAAGGCATATGCAGCACTGTACACCATACACAAAAAGACAGTCCCTGCTCAAAGAGCTCACAATCTAAATAAGACAGGTAAACAGACAGAACAACTAAGAGGTAAGGGAATTAAAGAGATGGGGTACAGGGTAAGTTAGTAGAGGTTCGGAGTCAAAAGCAGTGTCAAAGAGGTGGGCTTTTAGCCTGGACTTGAAAATGGCCAAATACGGGGCTAGATGTACAAGCTCCGGAAGTCTATTCCAGGCGTGAGGTGCAGTGAGATAAAAGGAACGGAGTCTGGAATTAGCAGTAGAGGAGAAGGGGACAGACAAGAGAGATTTATCTACAGAGCGGAGTATCCGAGGGGGGACGTAGGAAGAGACAAGAGTGGAGAGGTATTGGGGAGCAGCAGAATGAATGCATTTATAGGTCAGTAAGAAAAAAAGTTTGAATTGAATGCGAAAACGGATAGGGAGCCAGTGAAGTGATTTGAGGAGAGGGCTAATGTGAGCATAGCAACTTTGGCGGAAAATGAGTCATGCAGCAGAGTTTTGGACTGATTGAAGAGGAAAGAGATGACTAAGAGGGAGGCCAGTGAGAAGCAGGTTGCAGTAATCTAGGCGTGAGGTAATAAGAGTGTGGATAAGGGTTCTGGTAGATGCTCAGAGATGAAGGGACGGATTTTGCTGTTGTTATAGAGAAAGAAACGACAGGTTTTGGCAATCTGCTGAATGTGAGCAGAGAAAGAGAGAGAGGAGTTGAAGATGACCCCAAGGTTATGAGCTGATGAGACAGGGAGGATGAGAGTGCTATCCACAGAAATAGAGAAAGGGGGGAGAGAAGAGGTGGGTTTAGGGGGATACCTGTATATATCAGCGTGCATTGTTTAAAACGTAGTTTGGGCAGTCCTTTGAAGTATACTTGTATTCTGTATTTCAGAATGACAGTATATGTATACCTTGGAAAAATTCCTTGTCAACATTTACACCTGCTCCAAGGCACATATAACCCCTCACTAATTTGTCTTTTTACCTGGACCTTGCAGAAATGCATGATAGTAGAGAAGTGCTTAGTTCTTTGAGTGGCAAATCCACTACCCCTCCTCCTGAGATAAAGTTTGGCTTTTTAAGTAAGCTCCCTAATCAGCAGCTATTGTACATATACCCTTTTAAAATTTGCCATGTATATTTGTATAAGAAACACTGGATACATATACATTTGAGGCAATTTATAAAATCTTATAGTATGTGTATGTAGCACTACTTAAAATGCTCTGTAGTCTTTGCCACAGTGCATATGGGGACAGACTTAAAGACCTAAATATATATATATACTAGGATAAAAGGCCCGTTTCTGAAACTAATGAAACGGGCACTAGCAAGGTGTTTCCTCAGAGTGTGTATGTCTGAAAGAGTGTGTGTGAGAGTGACTGTATGTGAGAGAGAGAGAGAGAGAGAGAGAGAGTGAATATGCGAGTGTGTGTGTGTGTGCGAGAGAGAGAGAGAGTGAGACTGGGTGCGAGTGTGTGTGTGAGAGAGAGAGTGTGTGTGTGTGTGAGAAGGAGAGTGTGTGCCGGCAGGTCCCCCCTCCCCTCCCTCCCACCCAGTTCCAGGGTCGTCCATCCGTCCGAGTTCCAGGGTAGTCGTCAGCCCCCCTTCCCCCCTCTTCCAGGGTTGTCCCTACCTCCCAGTTCCAGGTTTGGTCCCTACCTCCCAGTTCCATGTTTGGTCCCCCAATCACTCCCTCAGAGTTTCATGATGCCCCCTCCCCCCCTCCCTCAGAGTTTAATGATGCCCCCGGCCCCTCCCCGCCTCCCTCAGAGTTTAATGATGCCCCTCCCCCCTCCCTCAGAGTTTCCTGATGCCCTCCCTCCCTCCTACACTCAGAGTTTCATGATGCCCCCTCCCTCTGTCCCTCCCTCCCTGTTTCAGGGTTCCCCCTCCCTCGTACTTCCAGAGTCCTCCCTGACTTCTCTCCCTTTCTCCTACATTGCCCTCCCATCCAGCATCTCTCCCCACCAACCCCATGTCCACCATCACTCGCTTTCTGTTCCCATCCATGCCCCTCCCCTTGAGGTCTCTGGTCGGCCCTGCCCCTGAGATCGCCGATCACCGTCCCCCCCCCCCCCCCCCGTCTTACCGCCATTTTAAAGTGCTGCACGCAGCAGGCCAGCCCAGCAGTTCGCTTCGTTTCGTGTCTTCTTCCCTCCTTGTGTCCCTCCCTCGTGTGACGTACCTTCCGCAAGGGCGGGACTTAGGGAGGGAAGAAGACCCGAAGAGAAGCGATGTGGTGGAGTGTATTTGAGAGGCGGCCGGTGTTCCTTCAATGGAGGGGGCCTGTGCCGTTGTTAGAGCGGGAGGGGGGCGGCTGAAGCAGTGAACTCGGCGGAGTGGTGACCTGGGTGGGTGAGGGAGCGTGCGTTGGACCTTGGGGGGGGGGGGGTGGCATTGTGTAAGGCTGGGTGTGAGTCTGTTTCCCTGGGTGGGGGCTTGTTTTGTGAGTTGCAGCAGGAGTGGCCGGGTGGAGCAGTGAACTCGTGTGCGGAGTGGTGAGCTGGGTGGGTGAGTGAGCGAACGACCTGGGGGGGGGGGGTAACGGCATTGTGGAAGGCTGGGTGTGAGTCTGTGCCCCTGTCTGGGGGCTTTTTTTTTTGAGTGGCAGCGGGAGTGTCTGGGTCGCTTTTTGCTTGGGGTGGTGGTGCGAGGGGGAACAGAACTGGGCGCGCATCACCTGAGGCACAGCCAATCAGCAGCGAGACACGGATGGTGAGTGTCATTGCTCCGCCCTGGATGTCATTGCGTTTGACGCGTAGGCGGGGCAGACACTCATGTACGAAAAGTGGTCTCTGCTGCCTCACTTTAGAACGTTGGGAAAGTGAGGCTTCATTAGAACGTTTTATATATATATATATATATATATATATATATATATATAGTGGAAGAAAGGCAGGAGAGGGAAGATATGACAGACATGTTTAAATATCTCCATGTGAATGCACAGGAAGCAGGCCTTTTTCAACTGAAAGGAAGCTCTGGAATAAGAAGGTCATAGGATGAAGGTGAAAAGGGATAGACCCAAGAATAATCTAAGAAAAGATTTATTTAAAGAAAGGATGATGGGTGTTTGGAACCAGGTAAAGTGGTAGAGTCGAGGACTATATTTGAATTCAAGAAAGCGTGGGACAAACACAAAGGATCTCTGAGGAAGAGGGTGGGTTTGTGGAACTTTCTCTGCTGTTATTTTCTCTGTTTCTATTTCTGTGTATGTCTCCATGTGACGTCACTCTTTGTGTGTGTGTGCGCGTACATTTGTAAAATGGTTCCTTCTGTTGTGCCTAGTATTACACACATACGCACACACACACATACGTGTTTGTATGTGTGTGATACTAGGAACAACAGAAGGAGCCATTTTCCAAATGTACACACACACAAAAAGAGTGACGTGTGTGTGTGCATGTGCGTGTCTATATATATTTTGTAAAAGGTTCAGTGCTTACCAAGCCTTCCATGAAATACTTGACTAGTTTTAAATGGTCAAACCTTAAATGTCTAATTAGCTGTTTACATGACTATCCTCCCTATTTCTAATTCCTCTTCTGTTCGAACTTTGGGCATAATCTTATCATGAACTGGTTTTCCTTCAACTTGATTGTCTGTGAGCTTTCCCTCTGCATTTTGTGATTTTGGCATTCATATAGAATGAAGGCAGTAATTTACTGCTCATAAAGTAAACGTAAATATCTAAGCATGGAGGCAAGTGTGACACATGACAAATTGTATGGTAATTTTCACCCAATTAGTCCAAACTGGCCTTGAATTACTACTTAATGTCTATCATATATCATAAAAGTTGCACAGAAAGTAATTAAAAACCTTGACATTTTTACTTTATTTCTTTGTTTTTGCTTTATTGTGAGTTGTTTGGAGGCCCAAGGTTTTCACTCTACAAAATGAACATTCATTTCTGATTCAGACTTCTGAAAGCATTCTGTGCTTTTAAGATTTGTTTGTGGTTACTGCATAAGCTATAGATAGGAAAGGAAAGTAGGCTTACTAATAAAAATTACAGGAATTGGTGGTGTATGCCTCCTCTGTAACTCTCTTGTTTGTGCTCAATTTAGTAGAGTAAACAAGTTTTTGCTAGTTTTAGCTCTGTAGAGCTAGACTTTCATATTGAAACTAAGTTGCATTTTATTCGCTTTTATATCCCATATAACCATGTTAGTACCATAGAGAGGAAACTGTAGCTGTAAGAGAATTAGCGGCCTAGTGGCTAAGGAGCAGTAAAAGACTGCCATTACCACAAAGAATCAGTTATTAATGTAACCCTTTCTTGCCTGGTGAGCATCAGGCAGGTTACTTTTATTAAATATTAATTATTTGTAGGGAAGCTAGGGCCAGAACCAGCTTGTGCTATGAGGCCATTGGCATAGATAATCTACTCATTCCACACACTCAGTAAATTAGTCCACTCCAGAAGTTTATTTTGAACCAAAAAGGGTTTATTTAAACTTGAATTCTTCCAGCAAACAATGGACAACTTCCCAAAAATAACAATATTTACAGGCAAAGGTAGAAAAACATGTTTTCAACATTTAGTCTCCAGAAGGTTTTCTTAGGACACTCTTCCTTGATAAAGTCCTTTTACAGCTTTACTCTCTTTAGGGTCGAAGGGAATGAGGATTGTATATTATTCAGTACAATCATTGGTTGTGCTGTGTTGCTGGGTGTGGGGATTTATGGTGGATCGGTAGGGTAGGCCTTTTTGAAGAGGTTGGTTTTTAGTGATTTCCTGAAGTTTAGATGATCATGGATTGTGTTCACAGCTTTTGGGAGTCCATTCCATAGTTGTGTGCTTATGTAGGAGAAGCAGGATGCGTAGGTTGTTTTGTATTTAAGTCCTTTGCAATTTGGTTAATATAGGTTTAGGTATGATCGTGATGCCCAAGAGCTTTGTAACTGTGAGTACCCCCTTGAGAGGTCCGATGGATAAACATGTGGTAATTGTTGAGGGTGGACAGTCTGGGGCGTCTGTCTCTCCCGAAGGTGTCTCCATTAGTTCGCTGGAAAGAACTCCCCCTCCTATGCCTATACCATCCTTAATGAATACTCCTCAAGAAGAAGTTCCTATTGAGATTGAAGGAGTGACTGGAACTATTGTGGACTCTTCCCTGATGACTTCTAAACCTAAAGCTGTTTCTCCTATTATCTTGGTGGATGTTAGTCAAGATATTACTCTTCAAGGTATCTGGACAGTAGTCTCTAGAACTGAATCCATGATTGCGTCTCAAGTGCACCAGCTTTATACCGTCACCCAGGAATCTTTTCTTCATGGACAAGAGGTTCCAAGGGTTGGAGCCTCAAATTGCTACTCTTCAGGCAGCTGGGGCCTCAATGATTAAGGATAGCCTTTCTGTCTTCTTGGGACTGGAGAGGCTTGAGAATTTGCAGAGGTCCAGGAACCTGAGGTTTCGGAATTTTCCTCAGACTAGATTATTATCTGCAGAAATTTTGTTGAAACAATATTTTAAGGAGGTTTTGAAACTTTCTCAGATAGATGAAAACATTAGTCCTCAATGTTATTATATTTCTCAATGTTTTTGAGTGGTAAATTTGACAGAGGGTGGCTTAGACTCCCTGGTAGAGTCAACTTTGAATTTGACTAATTTCCTTGAAAGTTCTAATGATGTAATAAATACTCAAGCCACCCTACTTGTCACATTTGCTTCCGAGAAACATAAGATATTAGTTTTTAAAACATATTTCCAGAATAAAGATGTATTATTTTGTGGTCAAAATCTTTCCTGATGTGGCTTGTTCCATCCAGCTGTTGGCTATGGGGCTACCTTTTTTAAAGGTACCCTGTAAGTGTTTAGTCAGCTGGCAAGAAAAAGATGATGTCTTCTTTGATTCTATACAACTGGAGAATTATCTGAGAAGTAAGGAGTAGTTATTTTGTATTTATTATTTTATTAGGCAGGTTTGGGATGTATCCTCTCATTTTTTATGTACTCTTTAGATAGTTTAGGGAATCTAGTTTGATCTAGTAGTTTCCTAATAGTTTCCCCCTTTTTTTTAAATTACCTGTAGTACACATCTCTCTTGACGTGGGCTAAGACACCCTTTTACTTGGTTGAAGGAGATTTGGTTATATCTGTTTAATTGGGTGAATTTTCTTTACATTTTGTATGTAAACATTTTGAAATAAAATGTGTTTAAATGTTTGAAAAAATACAGTATGTGTGCTTTGATGGAACTAAGGGTTATAGGACATTTTGAACAAATTTAATACTAATTCTTACGGTATTTTTATTAAAAATGCAACTTTTCGATTATTCTCTGGAGAAATTCTCTTTCAAAATGGAGATTGTGGAAAGTTCAGTTAGAGTCCATGCTTCAAAACATTCTGTGTTTTGAGACCTGATTGGTTAGTGGAGGCTGATGATGCAATCAGAGACATCGTCTCCCTTAGCAACAGCTTGTTTAACAGTGGGGGGAGGGGCTAAAAACACCAAAGAATGTGGATACGTGTGAGAGAGTTCTGACTGTGTGATACATTTCTGAGGCAAAATTTGTTTGAAAGTTAGTTTTTCCTCAAAATGTACGGAGTAAAAGTAAAGTGAGTTGGAAGTGAAAGATGTGGATTTTTCTTTAGAAAAATCTGAAAACTGATTTCTTAATTAAGAAAATGATTGTGTGACTGTGTGACACAGGTTTATTTAAGCAGATTAGCTGCTGTTAACTCCCAAGGGAAACTGGCCTTCAAGTCCTAAGGTTTGGCCTGAGGTAAAACAGTTTGTGTGTTATGTATGGTTTGCTAGTATGACAGTGTGGGAGCTTGCACCCTATTGGAGAGACTTAGTTGCTGTGTGACTGTAGTATTCAATGAAGAGTGCCCTTCTTTAGTTAGAGAATACAGTGAAAAGAATAGGAGAATTATTTACGGTTGCAAAATTAACATTTATTTTCTCAGCCAGAAACCCCAGTAATCCCTATGCACCAGCTACGGCTGTTCCTGATGTAAGGCAGGAAGAACGTTTTTCTTATTGATTTGCTTTAAAGTGAAAGGCAGTAGGTTCCAAAGCTGGAAAAAAAAAAACCTGAGCTCCAATGTTCAAGCAAGGTGAAAAAAGAAGCACAAAGAGAGACCAAAGTAAAGATAAGTCTGCATCTCCACATACAGCAAAGGAAAGGATATTGACAAGTCACTGGGTTTAGTCAAATTTGCATTTTCTAGAGACTGGATCTGGGTATCTTCACTGAAAAACATAAAATAGATCACAAAGAATCAATTCTTAAGACATATACTACAAAAGAAAGTTACAGCTAAAGAGTAAAAAAAGAAATTAGACACTCTTGCACCTTTGATGACCCGCCCTGTAAGGCATACAAAACCCCAACCTTGGCTGACTTCTAATATCCGCTACCTACGTTCCTGTACTCGCTCCGCCGAACGCCTCTGGCGGAAATCTCGGGCCCTTGCTGATTTCTTACACTTTAAGTTCATGCTGACCTCCTTCCAATCTGCTCTTTTACGTGCCAAACAGGATTATTATATCCAACTGACCAACTCTCTTGGCTCTAATCCTCGACTTCTCTTCACCACATTGAACTCTCTCCTCAAGGTGCCCCCTCCCCCAACTCCCCCTTCATTATCTCCTCAGACCCTTGCTGAATTCTTTCACAACAAGGTTCAAAAGATAAACCTTGCTTTCTCTACCTCACCACCTCTCCCTCCACTAGTCCGTTCCCCTCTCTCTCCTTCCCCTCATTCCCTTTCCTTCTTTCCTGAAGTTAATATTGAGGAAACTACACTTCTCCTTTCTTCCTCAAAATGTACCACCTGTTCCTCTGATCCCATTCCCACCCACCTTCTTAATGCCATCTCTCCTGCTCTTATTCCTTTTATCTGTCACATTCTCAACCTCTCACTTTCCACTGCGACTGTCCCTGCTGCCTTTAAACATGCTGTGGTCACACCTCTCCTTAAGAAGCCTTCACTTGACCCTACTTGTCCCTCTAATTACCGACCCATCTCTCTCCTTCCTTTTCTCTCCAAATTACTTGAGCGTGCTGTTCACCGCCGCTGCCTTGATTTTCTCTCCTCACATACTATTCTTGACCCACTACAATCTGGTTTTCGCCCTCTCCACTCAACCGAAACTGCTCTTACTAAAGTCTCCAATGACCTATTACTGGCTAAATCCAGAGGTCAATATTCCATCCTCATTCTTCTTGATCTTTCCGCTGCTTTTGACACTGTCGATCACAGCATACTTCTCGATACCCTGTCCTCACTTGGATTCCAGGGCTCTGTCCTTTCCTGGTTCTCTTCCTACCTCTCCCTCCGCACCTTTAGTGTTCACTCTGGTGGATCCTCTTCTACTTCTATCCCTCTGCCTGTCGGCGTACCTCAAGGTTCTGTTCTTGGTCCCCTCCTCTTTTCTATCTACACTTCTTCCCTTGGTTCATTAATCTCATCCCATGGCTTTTCCTACCATCTCTATGCTGATGACTCCCAAATCTACCTTTCTACCCCTGATATCTCACCTTGCATCCAAACCAAAGTTTCAGCGTGCTTGTCTGACATTGCTGTCTGGATGTCTCAACGCCACCTGAAATTAAATATGACCAAAACCGAGCTTCTCATTTTCCCCCCCAAACCCACCTCCCCGCTCCCCCCGTTTTCTATTTCTGTTGATGGCTCTCTCATTCTCCCTGTCTCCTCAGCTCGAAACCTTGGGGTCATCTTTGACTCTTCTCTCCTTCTCTGCTCATATCCAGCAGATTACCAAGACCTGTCGTTTCTTTCTTTACAACATCCGTAAAATCCGCCCTTTCTTTCCGAGCACTTTACCAAAACCCTCATCCACACCCTTGTCACCTCTTGTTTAGACTACTGCAATCTGCTTCTTGCTGGCCTCTCACTTAGTTACCTCTCTCCTCTCCAGTCGGTACAAAACTCTGCTGCCCGTCTCATCTTCCGCCAGGGTCGCTTTACTCATACTACCCCTCTCCTCAAGACCCTTTACTGGCTCCCTATCCGTTTTCGCATCCTGTTCAAACTTCTTCTACTAACCTATAAATGTACTCACTCTGCTGCTCCCCAGTATTTCTCCACACTCGTCCTTCCCTACACCCCTTCCCGTGCACTCCGCTCCATGGATAAATCCTTCTTATCTGTTCCCTTCTCCACTACTGCCAACTCCAGACTTCGCGCCTTCTGTCTCGCTGCACCCTACGCTTGGAATAAACTTCCTGAGCCCCTACGTCTTGCCCCATCCTTGGCCACCTTTAAATCTAGACTGAAAGCCCACCTCTTTAACATTGCTTTTGACTCGTAACCACTTGTAACCACTCGCCTCCACCTACCCTCCTCTCTTCCTTCCCGTTCACATTAATTGATTTGATTTGCTTACTTTATTTATTTTTTGTCTATTAGATAGTAAGCTCTTTGAGCAGGGACTGTCTTTTTTCTATGTTTGTGCAGCGCTGCGTACGCCTTGTACCGCTATAGAAATGCTAAATAGTAGTAGTAGTAGTAGTAATCAATGCTTATCTGATGGTTTCACTGTTCTTTCAGAGTGGCATTTCTGCACCTTTTAAAGACATTTGAGTGGATAAGTTAAATTGTTCTACCAAAATAAATGTTTGAATAGATGTTTATGCAGCAAAAGAACCAATTTTGTTAACTTGAACACCACATTTTCTATACCCCAAATTGGGTTTAAAATAAAGAAGCAACTTATACATACCATCTGTCTGGTTACTGGGTCTCAAAATCCTTTTAGTTTCCATTCCTCTCCATAATTTAGAACTTTGGAGACAAGGTTAGTTTAATTGTCTCTGAGGTTAGAAGTGAACTGTGAGCTTGAGGTATTTGGCCAGGGCCGTGCCAACACGGTAAGCGGGATAAGCACCGCAGGGGGACGCCGACCTCTGGAGGACACCGCCACGGTGCTTGCCCTACACCTTTTTCCTGAGGTCAGCTCACTTGCAAAATATTTTACCTGAAGCTGTGATTCTCCTCTCTCCCCTGCCCTCCCCTCTTTGACCGCAGTGCTCACGGAGGCAGGCAGGCTCTGCTGAAGTTGTTTGAAAGAATACAACCAGTGCTATATATGTCTTTGGTGTGGGAAGAACTCCTCATTCAGGGTGAGCTTGAACAACATTCAAATTAAAGAGAACAGCCAGGTTTGGAGGGAGGTGTACAAGTGAGACTGGGGAGAAATAAAAACTAAATAGTGTAATTGTTAAATCTGTAAGTGGTTCAAAGTTTTTTTTTTTTGTGTGAGCATGTTGTAACCAGGCGCCCCTCTTGTGCAGCCAAGGATAGAACAATCTCCTCCAGCCACAGGCTCCAGGTCCAGTGAAGAAACAGATGTCCACCAGTAACTTCAATCTTAAGAACTTTTATTCCATGCAGGTTTCTAGTACACAGTTCCAATAGCAGCATAGCACATACCAGGATTCAATACAGGCTTACAGGCTCCAGTCTGGGCTCTTTATCCAGTGCACAATAAACAGTAATTCAATTCCCAAGACAAACAGTTATTTCAGTTCATCATCACAGTTCAGTCACCAAGCAGCAGTTTCTACCTTCTATCCTCTTTACCTTCAGGAGAGTTCAATATTTTAGGGACTCCTTCTACCCAAGGGTTTTCCCCTGCATCAGCTTCACAATGAATTCAATACTTTTGGGACTTCCTCTCACCCAAGGAATCTCAGCCTGCTTTAGTACTCTAGGGACCTCCCTGCCCAAGGATTTTCAGCCTGTAACTGCCAATACTTTAGGGACCTCCTTGCCCAAGGGATTTCAGCCTGCAACTCCTTCTCTCCTTCTGCTTCTCTCTCCTGAACTGAACTCCACTCCTGGGACTCCTTCCCACCTGCCTAATCAATCCCTGGCTTCAGCTACCACCACCAATCATTCTCCTTCAATTAGCTTCCTCACACCCAAACCAGCTGAGTTGAGCATTAGACTAATGAGACCAATGATGAGCTCCTTCCTACAGGGTTTCCTAGCTCTCTTTCCCCCTAGGGGCAGCCAATCTACACCCTGTCAGCTTACACCCATGTCTTCCCTGATTGCAGCTAGGAGTCCAGTCCGGGTTCTTCATCTCACCCTCTGGCTCCTTGCCTGCAATGCCTTCTGGGACTTGTATTTCAGACTGAAACTACCTTAACCCAACTATCCTGGAGGTGACTTTATCACAATGTACACCGACAGGAGGGCATGACTGCAATGATGTGTGCATAATTATCACAGGTAACCGGATATCTACAGCTAAAAGCCAATTCATTGGCTGATGGTTCCAACAGTAGTTTCAAAAGAGGAATTTTAGCTGACGTGTAGTGTAGAAGAGCTGGTAAGTGAAAATCTGATTGTTTTTTTTTTTTGGTGTTTGGATAGGAAGAGTCTGTGATAAGTGAAAATATATTTTGCTTTAATGAAATTGCTAAACTTTAGAGTCAGAGACTTATCAATGATCAGAAAAAGAAAGTCACCAGACAACAAAGGTAGAGAAAAATCATTTTATTTTCATTTTAGTGTTTGGAATATGTCCACTTTGAGAATTTACATCTGCTATCTTATTTTGCAATGTATAGCAATTTGTTTCTAAGAATATTGCTGACAATTTCTGTCAGTGTGGCAAGTGGTGAGCGATCATTTTCACGGTTAAAAATCATAAAAAACTAGTAAAAAATGCCCGTTTCAAAAGGGAAGGAAACGGGCGCTAGCAAGGCCATCCCCCACCCTCCCTCCCTCGCTGTTCCAGACTCTGCCGTCCCTCCTTTTTCACACACCCCCTTTCCGCGACCCAGTCGACCCCCCTTCTCAGCAAAAACCGTCCCCCGCTGCCGTCCAGTACCTGTGCTGACGGGAGACCTCAACCCCCGTCAGCAGAAGTCCTGTGCTGGCCTTCGAGGCGTTACTTCTTCAATGATTTTGTGTCCAAGTTGCTCTGTGTGTGTCTGACGTCAGACGCACACAGAGGAACTTGAATCGAAGATCATTGAAGAATCAACGGCGCGAAGGCCAGGACAGGACTTCAGCTGATGGGGGTTGGGGTCCCCCGTCAGCACAGGTACTGGACGGCAGCGGGGGACGGTTTTCATGGGGGTGCAGTGGGCTGTAACACAGGGGGAGGAGTACTCCTCCCCTTGCTTTGGTATCAGCTGTCACTGACGTCAGTCCGTGCCTGCCTCCAAGGGAGGCATGGTCCCAGGCACATCCTGTTGGAGGTGAGAATTATTATATAGGATTATTTGCGATCAAGTATTTCGCAAGAAAGGCTTGTAAGCCTTGCCATGATTGCTATTGAGAATGATATATGTGCCCAGTTAGATATCAAAGATTTAATTACTAATTTCGTGAACATGAAAGCACGAAAAGCTAAGTGGTTGTAAACCCTCTATTTGTTCAGCAATCCCACAAAGATACACTCAATCTTTCAGCTCCTATTTCCTTTGCATCTTGTGCCACACGGGGGGGGGGGGGGGGGGGGGGGGAGGGCACAAACTGATAGTCTGCAGGGGGGCACCAGAGACCCTAGGCACGGCCCTGTATTTGGCCATGGGTAATAGTAAAGCTTGCAGGGCCCTCTGAGACTCAGCAGCTACATATACCAGCACAGTTTCCCTTCAAGAGGTGTCTCCTTCTGCCATTGTCAATCACTTATAAGAAATCCAGCCCCTTGTTCCAGAAGCTGTGGGGATATGCAAAGGTTAAAGTACAATACTTAGAAAGGAGCCACTAGAGGTCTTTGCAATTCTTTAAGGAATCAGAACCTTGTGATCGCTACATGAACATGTGGTAATAACACACAATACTGCAGACAGGAACATTATGCAAACTTGATCACAGGAGCAAGGAATGGTGGGCCCTATCCAAGCCTACCATTTTGTAAAGTCTGGCATTATTTTACAAATTTACCCCCCCCCCCCCCCCCACATGCTCCCTCCTGACATCAATTAAAAAGCACTGGTGACCTAGTAACTCCTTTTCCCCCCTTCCACATGCGAAAGGGGCTCCTTTCTGGGTGAGGGGCTGGTGATCTAGTGTCCAAAGAAGCCTCTCCACCACATCATGGTCCAGAGCAAAATGTGAAAATGAATGAAATCCCTCCCAGAAATAAGGCTCACCTTCCTGTGTGTCTGTCCCTGCCCTATAACCTACAATTGCTAACATTTACTTGGGAATTCCTACCCCTGCCCCCTAGACTGCAACTCACCCTAAAATTAAAATTTTAGTAGGGGGCAGGAACAGTGAATACTCACTCCTGCCCCAGCATCACCGTGTTGGAAAATGGGGGCCACTGACCCCTAGGTTGGTACCTGTTGATGTGAGCGTTATAACCATTTCTACTCTATGAAGGTTACTGGGCTTTCTCGGATGCCTAGCACAGTAAGTTTTATATGAAAGGAGCGTAACACCATATATCCATCATATTGATCTTGGAGAAGACTAGAGTATATGAGCTGTGGTACCTTTAATTGAATCAACATAGAAGATGTGGTAGTACAAGAGCTTTTGAAATCACATATATATTAATCATATTTGTATGTTGGTGTGACAAAAGATATCATAATCTACTAAGATTCCATGAAAAGATAGTCATATCTATTATATAATCTGAAATTTTATTATTTATTTGGATTTTGCTCACACCTTTTGCTGCAGTAGTAGCTCAAAGTGAGTTACATTCAGGCACACCTGGAGGGCTCACAATCTAAGTTTGTACCTGAGGCAATGGAAGGTTAAGTGACTTGCCGAAGATCACAAGGAGCAGCAGTGGTATTTAAACTGGCCACCACTGGTTGTCAAGACCAGTGTCTAACCACTAGACCAATCCTCCACTTGCTTACAACTGGATGCACTTAGGGCCTGATTTTATAACAGGATGCCTGTATAAGAAGTTTAAAAAGGTTCCTATTGAGCTTATTTTATAAAGGCAACATAGGCACCAAAATAGCTCTGAGGCAGATGTAAATAGAGGCTTATACTCTATGCTTGTACTTGCATGATCTATGAAATATGCACATACACTACACCTGTGCGACTGCTTCATCCAAACTATGTCCCTGACAATGCCTACATGCACTGCAAGTATAAGGGCATCTTACTGGCATGCATATGTATGTACATTGCCATGCAATTTTATAAAAGATCCTTTTTCACATCTGAAATAGGCTTTATGGGGTAAATTCTATATATATCCTCCGGAGTGGACGGTGCTAACGACGGATGCCAGTCTAGCAGGTTGGGGGGCGCATTGTCTCGGAGAGGTAAGGACTCCTTTAAGTCGCCAACAGTGGATGCGGTGGTGACCGCGGTTACCAAGGCTACGGCTATTCCGGTTGATGGGGGGGGGGGGGTACTCTCAGAGATCCACAGGATAGGAGATTAGAGTCTTTCATTCGGCGCAATTTTGATCTCTCGGCATTGTCACTTCAGGCCGCTCTGTGCGGGGGCCTAGTAGCCAGGGCGTGTTTCCATTCGGCTGAAAGTCTTTTGGATGGCCCGGCCTTAGGTAGAGCTTCTTTGGTGCAAGAGCTAGCCAAGTTAGAGATGGGCTCTTCCTTTTTGGCAGTATATGGCACTGAAAAAAAGCCTTGCTTACAGATAGGTGAAATGTGGTACAAATGTACATGCCTAAATTAGGCATATTTCCCCCTTATTCTATAACGACATATGTTAATTCTAGGAATGCCCCTGTTCCGCCCATGACTCTCCCAATTCTGCACCCTCTTTTTGAACTCAGACGTAAATTTTAGATGTGGATCCCACTTCTAAATGTATGTATTTATATTCCAATTAAATGTAATTAGTGGCAAATTTACTTGTTAGCAAGCCAATAATCAGTGCTAATTAGCTCGTTATTGAATTAAATTGCATGCATAAATTGGGCATGCACCCAAATTTGCATGCACAATTTTTAGTACCATTTATAGAATTAGGGAGTATATATGGATAAACTTGAAATGACCCCCTACCATACGATTACAATTAATGGGAGTCATTTACTAATGGTTAGCGTGTGCTATCTGCTAAATGGTTTAGGTAGGTAGTGTACACTCATGCTATTAACAGGGCTTAATTTGTAGACAAAAAAGAAGTTGAACTGTGGATCCAGAGGAGAGAATGGGTAGGTCAGGGGAAAAGCAACAGAAGAAGAGAGGCTTGATTAAAGAGCAGAGTACCTATTCTTTGCTATGCTCTAGGTTCATCCCCTTCCCTCCTCTTGCCTATAGGCTTCCTGAAAAGAAAAGACTGAAACAGAACATCTCTGTTGCTCTGCAGTATGGAAAGAAGTGGAGGAACTATGTTCCAAGCCGTCCCCCCAGAAATTAAGTCCTGGCTATTAGCATGCACTAACCATCTACAAAGATTTTAATGTGTTCTGTTGTTAGGATCCATGTTCATCTCATGATAAATATCCTGGGGTAATTTTATAAAATTGTTTTTCTGTCAATAAGCAAGCTTAAGCCGGGCACACAAGTGGGTGGCATCATCTGATGCTACTAGAACAGAGCCACTCACCCAGAACTCAGAAGTGTAAAGTTCTGAGCATTTGCAGATCTTCCCATATGCACTGGTCTCCTTGGTTTCTCAGTTTTGTTTTTTCTGCTCTCCTGAACAAACATAAAAACAAAAATGTCCTATATTCAGGAAGGTTTCAACCTCTTCATGGGCATAATCTGGCATTATTATTATTATTATTAGTAGTAGTTTTTTAAATTATATATTCCTTGTCTATTAGATTGTAAGCTCTTTGAGCAGGGACTGTCTCTCTTTGTTAAATTGTACAGCGCTGTGTAACCCTAGTAGCGCTCTAGAAATGTTAAGTAGTAGTAGTAGTAATTTAATTTGTTTTTTTATTTTAGTCTGTGAAGATATCCCAGCTGAAGTTATGGTTCCTGACTTCCTTACAGTGTGGAAGAAATGTAAAATTATGTCTTACCTGATAATTTTCTTTCCATTAGTCCCTCAGATCAATCCAGAGACTTGTGGGTTATGCCCCTCCTCTAGCAGGTTAGATAGAGAGAACTCTGAATTCCACCTCAAGAGGTAGTGTTATCTTTTCTCCACAGCCTGATGCTTTTGTGGGACAATTTTAAGGGGCTGGTGCATTAGAAAAAAGTACCCCCACCCTCCAAATCCAAATTACCCCCCCCACACACACACACATCTACAGTCCCTCCCACCCCCGGTCTTCTCAAATCTCCCAGTTTTCTGGCACCTACCAGATGTCACCTTGATTGGTAGTGGGAGAAAGGGGGATTCCCTGGCACACCTGCCCTAGTGGACCCAGCCTTAAAATGGTGGCCTGAGCCCCCTAGTGGTAGTCTTATGGTACTACCACTAGGGAGACAGGCTGACAAGGGAGCATTCCCTTTTTGGAAGGCTGACCCTCTAGTGGTACATTCCGTGAGACTACCACAAGGGGGCTGAGACCACCATTTTGAGGTCAGAAACCACCAGGGCAGGAGTGTCTGGGATTTGCTTCCCCCCCCCCCCCCACACCCCTCATCTACCCATCAGGAATATCCTCAGTAGGTGCCAGGTGAGCATAAGGGAGGGTTTTTGAGAGAATCAGGGTCTTGGGTTAATTTGGAAGGGGGGATCAGAGAGGTAGGGTGGTTTGAAAGGGGATTGGAATGTCAGGGTGCTCTTTAAAAGATATGGGCCCAGTTGCAGCAACAAAAAGTACAGTGGTCCTGAGGTCCTGTAATCTAGTGAATCTGGTGGTAAAGTTCTGTGTGATAAAATAGTGTATTTTACAGCACTTTTTTAACTTCGGCTCTTAGTCTGTTTTTGTTTCTTGTTTTTTTTTTTGTTTGTGTTCTCCAAATGTTTCCACTCCTAATGGAAATAGCAATGGTGAAAAGGGACAACCTCATAATATACGTTTTTCAAAATATAAAGTTCATAATTACCCCGTTAATTTGCATGACAGTCCTTTTTTTTTAGTATTATTATTTCAGCATATCAATCTTTAAAGCACTCCCAGCATACATTTCCTTGTGAGTCTATCAATTAATTTTTCAGCATCAACTGATAGAAAGATAGTGCTCCCTTTTCTCCTGTGCCCTTTCAATCAAGTGGATGGTTCTGATTTTTTTCAGTTATCTTGTTGACTAGGATTTTGGATACAATTTTACAGAGATAGTTGAAATGGGTTTATAACAACAGCATTTGGAGGAATATTCCCTTCCTTAATTTACCCATCCAGTGAATTACTGAATTTAAAGCATTCAACATAGTTTCTGGAAGCAGACTTTTTAATATAAGAAAATGTAGAATACCTGCTAATTATGGAGCCAGCTGAGACTTCCAAAGTTTATAGAAACTTAATGGAAACCCATCTTTACTGTAATTTTTTTTCACTTTTATTACAAGAGTGGTTGTTATCATTTCTGTTATAGTTATTATGACATCCTATCAATCTTGGTTGTCATCTGTAATAGTCATCATATTTCAAATTATATAAAAAATGGTCTTCCTCAGATGTACAAAAACTCAAAGGGGTATTTTTGTAAAGCTTTTTTTGTGTATCTGAAACAAAAGCTACTTCGCTCTACAGCGCGACTATTTCACACTGGCTTCATCAGGAGCGTTACTTTCATGCAGTAAGTTCAGTTATCCCGCTGCTTAGTATGCTCAGTCTTGGGAATATATTCTTTTGTTTCAGATAAGTACCCGAGTGAACATGATTGAATTTGGACTTTAATATTGAAAAACAGGAAAACAATTGTCAAAATATTAAATTAATATGGAGCTAACTACATAGGAGGTTTTTTTAGGACTGATGAAGAATTAGGGTGGGTCATTAGCCCAGGCCTTATTTCAGATGTGACCTAAGCCACTGAAGGCCTTTTTCCTCCTTTTACTTTTATTCTTAGCAAATTGGATGTTACCTGCTAGTACCTTATAGTGATATTTTATTGAGAGCAAGTAAAGCCTGGGAAGATAGTTGTGATACATCCCAGTTCACTATTTGCACTCACTGAATGATTTTAGACTGGTTCTTCCTAACCCCCGTCAGGCTTACTGGGAGGTAATGCGAAGAAGGTATCAGGCAAATTCCCACCTGGACAGTTCCCACCAGACAGTTCCCACCCATCAATTTTCCCTGAGATAATTCCCACCTAGAACAATTCCCCCCAGGACAATTCCCATTTAAGGGAGACGATTCCCACCAAGGACTCCCCCCCCCCCCCCCCAAAGTAATTTCCCACCCTCTCTAGCCTTTTTGTTTTAACCAACCATAGCTTCTTTCTTGTATCAGGTCCCATAAATCCTGGCAGTGCATTTTTTTTTTTAATGGCATCTGGAACAAGGAAGTTAGAGCAGCATACGGATGTACACAGAGGACGTATAATAACAGAATAACTTCATAGGTAGAGTAATTTGTTATAAATCATAATCAGTGTGTCATTTTGAGGGGCTGAATTAGGTTGAAACCTAGTTTGGGGGGGGTGCGGGGGGACATTGCCCCCCCCCCCACTTGAACTGCAGTTTGTATTTATTTATGTATTTACTTATTTATGACATTTAGATCCCGGATTAAACATGAATTAGGTTGAAACCTAGTTTGAGGGATGTGGGGGGCATAGTTAGAGTAGTAATTTGTTATAAATCATAATCAGTGTGTCATTTTGAGGGACTGAATTAGGTTCAAACCTAATTAGGGTGTATGGGGGGGGGCATTGCCCCCCCACACATGAATTGCAGTTTGTATTTATCTATTTATTTATTTACTTATTATGACATTTTGCTTCTGGAGTAAACATGAATTAGGTTGAAACCTAGTTTGGGGGGTGTGGGGGGGCATTGCCCCCCTTCACATGAACTGCATGTCTGGAAGGGGAAAGGGATGTGTAAAAGATAATGTTGTGTGGGAGGTGAGGGGGTACTGCCCCCCCCCCCCAAAAAAAAAAACAACTGGAAGAGAAAAGGGAGGGAGATTACTTGCCTTGTGTGTTTTGTATTTTTTGGGTTATGGGTGGGAATTGCCCTCCCTGGTGTGGTGGGAATTGGTTCAGTGGGAATTGTCCTAGGTGGAAATTCTCCAAATGGAAAGTGGTAGGTGGGAACTGTTTGGTAGGAACTGTCCAGTTGGGAACTGACCTAGAACCGTGAAGAAGTGGTTTTTATTTTATGGCCCTGTTTTTATGGAGTAGTTTATCTCTAGATATTAGATTGGAACAATGTCTTAAGAAATGTAAAAGTATTTTAAAAAACTGTGTACTAAAGCATATTCTTAAAGTGGGGGAGGTGCCAGGAAGGCAGGACATTATCTTGTAATCCAGTATACAGTATTATGAGTGTGTTCTTACCTGTCGTATTTTGATGTTCCTTTCTTATCGATGGTTATATTTGTATTGTACATTGCTTTGACTTATATGTTTAAAAAAAGCAATTCAGAATAATTTTAAAAACATAAACAAACATAAAACCAAATTACAGTCAGCATCTATCAAGTGGAGGACATTAATAGTTTCTTCATATCTACAAAAAACTTTAGTTGTTCAGGAGCAAAAAAAGGTATACTTGACTTCAGCGTAACATACAAAACATTTGCAAGGATAGCTTAGTAAAAAGGACACTCCTAATTCTCTAACTTGTTGTTGCATGGCTAAAAAAGCCTTTCTTCTTTCCTGAGTTGTCTTAGTAACATCTGGAAACATCTAAACTTTCTGACCAAAAACCAATTCCTGAGCTAGTTGAAAATACAGGCAAAGAAGAGAATTCAGATCTTGCTCAAAAACAAATGCTACAAGTAAAGTTGCTCGTCCCATAACTTCCACTGCAGAATTTTTCAGAAAACCTTTAAATTATTCAAATCTGTATCATTGTTCTCTACTGTTTTTCCCTCTGGATTAGTCCCGGAGAGGTATTTCTTCCAACATTAGAGAAAACAGGCAAGAAGTAAATCTTATTAATAGGGGGAATATGTTCTAAGGAATAATGCAAAACATCCACCAAATATTTCTCCTGAATATCCAAAGGAGACATACCTCTCAGTTAAGGGAAATTTAATATATGTAAATTTGATCTCCTATTATAATTTTCCAGCTGCTCAACCTTTCTATATGTCATCTGTTTATCTTTTACTAATGCAACAGTCACCTCTTGATTTTTTTTTCTTTTCAAATCTTCTTTTAGTTGTTGAATCTGTGTTGTGAGCTCAACCTGAACATTTTCTATTTTAGTCGTTAAGGAGTCAATTTTACTCACAAGGGCTGGAACTTCAGCCAAAGTCTTAGAAATTGTTGCATCCAACTTCGTCAAAACCAACAGAGGCCATCCAGTGTCACCACTACTCGGGGCTAAAGATTGCAAACTGGCCACCGAGATCGCCAGCAGCTACCTTGCAAGGGTGGGCCTCCTCCACTGAGATGCCAGCAGTAAGTTTCTGCAGTTGGCATCATTTAGAACTCCTTCCTTGCTTTTGCTGGACATGGGGGTGTGTTGCAGGCCAGAGGCGAAAAAGAATATTCCATGCCTAAGCTCTCCAACTCTTCTTCGTCTTTCTGAGCAGGCAGTCACTCGAACACCGGATTCCTTCAGAGTTCCCAAATGCATATCGCTCGATGGTAAGCTGTACAAGGGTCAAAATTTGGCTTGCGGAGGATATGGCCTTAACTGCCCTTTCCATTTCATATGCTGCATATCAATTCAGGCAACAGCATTCAGGAAAACCAATGCACAGAGCGACCAGAATTCAGGTTCTTGCGGCCATTTTGATTCCCATCTATTTTGCCTTTATAAAATGTTTTATATTGGTAATATGATCATCACAGGCCTTTTCTTTTTAAATTCTCATTAATCTAAACAATCACAACAGGTGCACATCAGAGTGTATAGGTCACAGACTTCCAACATTACATAATTACTGTATTACAGTTCATCATTTTCCCCCATTTTAAGTACCCCCTCACTCTTCTTCCTCCCAGAAGCAAATCTATTAATTTTTACTTTTCCACCCATGGCTGGTGGTTCACATTCATTTATAAAACAGGCATAAAATAAGAACCTCGTTTGACATTCCACTGTTACAGGCTATCTGTTACAAAATCAAGCCCAGAGGATATGGAAATTTGTAATAGATACATTACATATTTCAATAGATTCCATTCTCTCTTTCCCATGGTCATCTACAACATAGATTCTCACAAGTGACACATGCAGGGCCTTTTTTGAGGGGGTACTTGGGGGTACTGAGTACCGGCGCCTTTTCCATTGTCTGCTAAAATTAACCCATGGACTCCATGTTTTAATGAAAGAGCTCAGGCTCTACACACCAATTCTGCCTTGTCACAGTTTCTGTGACTGCTTGTAGGGGGCCTGGCTATTGTGGGGTGGGTCCCTCAGTGATCACCTCACCACTGAAGGGTGGACTAGCATTTGAGTACTGGCACCTATTTTGCTAGAAAAAATGCACTGGATACATGTATGTGGTGCCCGGTGCCTGACACCCAACCACTACCTTCCGCTCCCTGGCACTTACCTATTCACTCACCTGCTGCCTCCCTGACTGCATAGCTGCAAAGAAACTAAAACCAGATGCTGGCCATAGCCATATGTGTGCTGCTGGCAGGTCTTGCCAGTCCTCTCCCCTATGATGTTACTTCCTGTTTTGGAGGGGAGGATGTGTAGGTACAGTTAAATATGCGCCCCTACTGGGGAATATCTGATATAGATGTGTAAATAATAGCACCAAATCTAGGAGAAAATCACATCTATACAAACGGTCCCAAAATTCAGAATTCCCTTTTATTATCCACTAATCAGCCACACGGATCACACGAAGCAAATAAAAACAGATTTGTTTACAAAGATATAGTACAACCAAAGTGTAAACAAAGTAAATGTACGACAGGTGTATAAGTCCTAATACTAGCACTTCCTATATAATAATTCTCACCTCCAATGTTCTGACTTGCCTGGGACCGTGGCTCATTCCAAGTTCGTCTGCTAGGCTCCGTAGATCAGGCTGACATCAGCATAGCCATTATGATGTCAACTTCAGAACCTGGGAGAAAAAAAAAACATGCCTCACAGCTGAACCATGTCCAGAGGAGGGTCGCTGGACATGGGTGGCTGCAGGGGGGGGGCAGGGGAGAGAGGAGGGTCACTGGACATGGGTGGCTGCAGGGGGGGCAGGGGAGAGAGGCGGGTCGCTGGACATGGGTGGCTGCAGGGGGGCAGGGGAGAGAGGAGGGTTGCTGGACATGGGTGGCTGCAGGGGGGGCAGGGGAGAGAGGAGGGTCGCTGGACATGGGTGGCTGCAGGGGGGCAGGGGAGAGAGGAGGTTCGCTGGACATGTGTGGCTGCAGTGGGCGCAGGGGGAGAGGAGGGTCGCTGGACATGGGTGGCTGCAGGGGAGCCGAAGAAAACCTTGCTAGCACCCATTTCATTTGTGTCAGAAACGGGCCTTTTTTACTAGTAGGATAATAAAGTGAACAGAAATCAGGTGGAATAACATACACACCCCATGGGCAAAGAGCCACCTGTATAGCCCAGCTGTTTGTGATCACAGCCCTTAAAAAATAAGGTATATGACCTCAGTCTTTTGGTATTGGATCTTTTTATTTTATTTATTTAGCTTTTGCTCACATCTTTTTCAGTAGCAGTTCAAGGTGAGTTACATTCAGGTATACTGAGTACTTCCCTGTCCCTGGAGGGCTCACAATGTAATTTAGTATCTGAGGTAATAGAAGGTTAAGTGACTAGCCCAGGATAATAAGAAGCATCACTGGGATTTGAACTGGGCATCTCTGCATGTCAAGACTACGAAGCAGCACTGGGATTTGAACTGGGCATCTCTGGAAGGCAAGAGTGGTGTTCTGATCACTAGGCTGCAGTTCCACTCCTCACAATGGCAGCTGATAGCAGGTGCAAGGGGGTGTAATCTTCACTTTGTGATTGTCATGATGCTGATGCTCTTGGTGTTCTTGATTGCCTTGATGTTCTCGATTAAGAAGCTAATGTGCCTTTTTCAGTGCATCTTATATACAAGTTCTTATCAGCAGTGGCCTTCAAATCATGATAGGTGATTGGCCCTATTGTTGTAGTTATGGCAAGCCACTAGAATGTCTTTGACATAATTTTGGATAGCCCCTAAATTCCTGGGGCACAAAAGAGTCTGGGTCTGCAACTCATAAACAATTGTCCTTGTTCAAGCTGTCTGCATACCTCTGGACTGAGCTGGATGTGTCACGGCTTGACAGTACCAGGGCCATGGCCAGGAGCCCTTTCTAGATGAAAGTCAAGCGTTTCAGCACAGATCACAGTTCCGTCATATGACATCACAAGCCAGTACAGAGAGGGGGCAAGAGAGACAAAGGACAATATTGGATAGAAGGGAAGAGGGAGAGAGGAGATTTTGGATGGCTTTGGTGGATAGAGATGCATACAGAGAAGAGATGCTCCATTTCTTGTGGGAGGGGGAGATACACACAGAGAGGAGATGCTGCATGGTAGGAGGAACACAGAGATACAGAGAGGAGATGCTGTATGGCATGGGGGAGGGGAGAGATGCTAGGCATGTGGAAAAATAGGGACACAGAGAAGGAAGATGGATGATGGACTTGGAGAGGGAAGAAATGTTAAATGGACAGGAGACCCTGGCATGAGAGATAAAGAAGATAGAAGAAAGCAGAGTCCACATACTGGGACCAACATGCTACCCAAGATCTGTTTTCTCCCATCTGTTTTTTCTTTCTTTCTCCTCTGATTTTCCCTTTCCTATATGCAGTTATAGTTCCTGTTTCTGTTTGTATGCATTTATTGCTTATTGTAAACTGCTTTGATTTTTTGAGAAAGGTGATATATAGCAAGTACATAGTAAACATAAACATGATTAGAAAAATATGACCAAACAATAAAAATTCTAAAATTCTAGATCACTGTTTCTCAGCTTCTTCAAACCAAGTACCCCCTACATCAAACAACCGAGTACCCCGAGCTCTGATCACTTCTGGCAGATCTACATTCCAAAAACCGACATATTCTAATCACAAATAGAAAATTAAATTACTTTTTCCGTTTTTGGAATGTAGATCTGCCAGAAGTGATCAGAGCTTGGGGTACTCAGTTGTTTGATGTAGGGGGTACTTGGTTTGAAGAAGCTGAGAAACAGTGATCTAGAATTTTATGTAAAGATCTTCTTCTAGTTCTAATCATTCTCAGTGCATATGCAAGATGTTTATCTGTTTTTTCCCTTATTATTAAAAATCTTTAATTTTTCTTAGGCTGTGTTCCACTTACTGGACAAGATAGCATTCAGTTCATCTCTTGTATTTAATTCTAGTTTTAAACACCTGAACTATTTATTTCAGTATTCCTCAATACCTCTTATAAGCATAATTTTCTCTAGCACTAATTTACGCCTTTGATATGTCACTAAAGATATGATTATCTCTCTTTTAACAGCTTTGTAGCATCCCAGAGATACTCCCTCTTTATAGTTCAAAATAAATTGCTCATTAATTGACTAAGGGGTCCTTTTACTAAGGTGTGCTAACAGATTTAGTGCATGCTAATGATTAGGGCGCACTAAATGATGAATAAATTAGCGTTGGAAGCAAAAATACATAGTAAAAATTTTTTTAGATACATTAAAAGCAGGAAACCGGCCAAAGAGTCGGTTGGGCCGCTGGACGAAAATGGTGTTAAAGGGGCGATCAAGGAGGACAAAGCCGTAGCGGAGAAATTAAATGAATTCTTTGCTCGGTCTTCACCGAGGAGGATTTGGGGGGGACACCGGTGCCGGAAAGAATATTTGAAGCGGGGGAGTCGGAGAAACTAAACAAATTCTCTGTAACCTTGGAGGATGTAATGGGTCAGTTCAGCAAGCTGAAGAGTAGTAAATCACCGGGACCTGATGGTATTCATCCCAGAGTATTAATAGAACTAAAAATGAACTTGCGGAGCTACTGTTAGAAATATGCAATCTGTCCCTAAAATCAAGTGTAGTACCGGAAGACTGGAGGGTAGCCAATGTTACTCCGATTTTAAGAAGGGTTCCAGAGGAGATCCGGGAAATTATAGACCGGTGAGTCTGACGTCGGTGCCGGGCAAGATGGTGGAGGCTATTATTAAGAATAAAATTGCAGAGCATATACAAAACATGGACTGATGAGACAAAGTCAGCACGGATTTAGTGAAGGGAAGTCTTGCCTCACCAATCTAATGCATTTTTTTGAGGGGGTAAGCAAACATGTGGACAATGGGGAGCCGGTTGATATTGTATATCTGGATTTTCAGAAGGCGTTTGACAAAGTGCCGCACGAAAGACTCCTGAAGAAATTGCAGAGTCATGGAATCGGAGGTAGGGTATTATTATGGATTAAGAACTGGCTGAAAGATAGGAAGCAGAGAGTAGGATTGCGTGGCCAGTATTCTCAGTGGAGGAGGGTAGTTAGTGGGGTCCCGCAGGGGTCTGTGCTGGGTCCGTTGCTTTTTAATGTATTTATAAATGACCTAGAGATGGGAATAACTAGTGAGGTAATTAAATTCGCCGATGACACAAAATTATTCAGGGTCGTCAAGTCGCAGGAGGAATGTGAACGATTACAGGAGGACCTTGCGAGACTGGGAGAATGGGCGTGCAAGTGGCAGATGAAGTTCAATGTTGACAAGTGCAAAGTGATGCATGTGGGTAAGAGGAACCCGAATTATAGCTACGTCTTGCAAGGTTCCGCGTTAGGAGTTACGGATCAAGAAAGGGATCTGGGTGTCGTCGTCGATGATACGCTGAAACCTTCTGCTCAGTGTGCTGCTGCGGCTAGGAAAGCGAATAGAATGTTGGGTGTTATTAGGAAGGGTATGGAGTCCAGGTGTGCGGATGTTATAATGCCGTTGTATCGCTCCATGGTGCGACCGCACCTGGAGTATTGTGTTCAGTACTGGTCTCCGTATCTCAAAAAAGATATAGTAGAATTGGAAAAGGTACAGCGAAGGGCGACGAAAATGATAGTGGGGATGGGACGACTTTCCTATGAAGAGAGGCTGAGAAGGCTAGGGCTTTTCAGCTTGGAGAAGAGACGGCTGAGGGGAGATATGATAGAAGTGTATAAAATAATGAGTGGAATGGATCGGGTGGATGTGAAGCGACTGTTCACGCTATCCAAAAATACTAGGACTAGAGGGCATGAGTTGAAGCTACAGTGTGGTAAATTTAAAACGAATCGGAGAAAATTTTTCTTCACCCAACGTGTAATTAGACTCTGGAATTCGTTGCCGGAGAACGTGGTACGGGCGGTTAGCTTGACGGAGTTTAAAAAGGGGTTAGATAGATTCCTAAAGGACAAGTCCATAGACCGCTATTAAATGGACTTGGAAAATTCCGCATTTTTAGGTATAACTTGTCTGGAATGTTTTTACGTTTGGGGAGCGTGCCAGGTGCCCTTGACCTGGATTGGCCACTGTCGGTGACAGGATGCTGATGGACCTTTGGTCTTTCCCAGTATGGCACTACTTATGTACTTATGTACTTATGTAATATAACAGGCATCTTAGCATTTAGCACACCTTAGTAAAAAGACCCCTAAATCTCTCTTAAACTCTTTCAAATATCAGTGCTTTTTGGGTCCTTAAGTCTTTGCCCCTATCATTAGAGAAGCAGAGGGAAATTCAGTTATGAGGAGATACAGGTTTTATACTCGGCTTTCTCCTTCAGGTGCCACCTTCCTCCTTCCCCTTCCTTTCGAAAAAGAGGAGTAGGGAAAAAAGGTCTGTGCCATTGATTTTCAGGCACTCTCACAGTCTCACGAGAGCCGTTTGTTAAGTTTTTAAGAATTTTGGGAGCCGGTTGTTAAAGTAAGCCCCCCCCCCTTGGTTACTGTAACAACTGGCTCCCAAAATGTGGGCTTGGGCCCCCTCCTGAATTCTCTTTTGCTTTGCTGGCAGGGATGCTGAGCCCTGCTAGCCAAGTATAAAGACTGCTGCTGCTCCCTGTTCCTTGTTTCCAGCTCTGAGCAGCAGGCTGGGACTTCTCTATACTGCTCAGAGCCAGAAAGAAGCAGTGGGGAGTGGTGGCAGTCCATTTATTGGCTGGTGGGGCTCGGCATCCCTGCAATCAAAGGTATGGCTAGGGTGCCCACACGAGGGGGAGGGAAGAAAGGGAGGGCCCCCTCCCCCCAAATTGCAGGGCTGGCTATGCCCGGAGAGAGAGAGAGCCTGTTAAAAATTTATCAGCACACCCCTGCTTTCAAGCCTTTGATATCTGTACATCAATTACTTGTTAATCATCAATTACTCAATGGCATATAAACAGTAAAGTATGATAAAGCGTTTTTCTTTGGCTTGTTTTATTCCCTTTAAAATGTAACACATTATTTAGCGAAGGCATTGTGATCATACAAAGTACATTAGCCAAAGTCTTGTAACCAGAAGCCTGTGAATTTGGTCTACTGGAAATACTTTGGAGGAGGTAGGCAGGACTTATGCTTTTCTTAGCTTCCCTGAACTATTCCCTGAGAATTGTTTTTAAAAATGTATATGTTACAGCGAATGGGCCAGGAGCAGGACTGCAGAAAATGCAGAAAACAGACTCAGATAGTGATGGAAATGAGGTAGACCTTGAACAATTTTCAGAAGAATATGTTTGAGGAGCTACCTAAACTAGAAGTAGACAAAGCAATGAGACTGGTATTGAAGGAATGTACAGAGGTTCTGGCAGTGGTTCTGTTGTCAGTGTCGGTCCTGGAGACTGCCAAATGTGGTTCCTCTTCACTATCATGGAAGGAAAGAGAAGGCTGGGAACTACAGGCATTTCTGCTAAAACAGAGGATAGTGTGGGCCTGAGAGTGATCGTATCTGATAACTGTAAGGTAGCCAAACAGGTGCATAAGGCAATGTCCAAAATAAGAAAGATGCTTGGATGTGTAAGGAAAGGAATGGTTGACAGGAAAAAAAGAAGGGGTGATAAAGCCTTTTTATCAGTCTCTGGTAGGAACTGGTTTGGTGTACTGTGTGCAGTTCTGGAGATCACACCTTCAAAAAAATGTAAAATGGATAGAGTCCATCCAGAGGGCAGCTACTAAAATGATCAGGAGCATTCATCACAAAACATGGCAGCAGACTTAAAATCTAATTATGTATGCTTTGGAAAAAAGGAGGTATAGGAGAATATCAACTTTATAGTCTACAAGCTTGCTTCCCATACTGGGTTTTCCTGCTTTTACTTCTGTGGGAATTCTGTGCAACTACACAACACAGAATTTGTGTAGAATTCCCTTCCTAAACACTGCACGCAGAATTCAGCGCAGCAACTGGCATGGTTAAGCCCTCACCAACCCCAGACTTGTTCTCTGATCTCTCCCCTGCCCCCAGAGCGCACTGCCTAATTTGTGCCATTCTTTTCCTCTGGGTATGCTCCCTCCCTGGCACTCAACCCAAGTGGAGGGGCAGACCCAGCCAAACTAGAGGCCCTGAAGCCCTATGTCTGCTCCTCATCAGCCTCTAAGGGGTGCCCGGCACCTGAGTTTTCTCTCTCCTGCTCCTTTCTGGACACGATCACCCGAGTCCCATCAGGAGCATGAGCAAGACAGACCCCGGTGCTGGTGTACAGGCAGTGCATTCTAACCAGGATCATCCACATCTGGGTAAGTCACAAAAGCCCAGTTAAAGAGTTGAGTCTTAACAGCTGTTTTAACTGTGGATAGAGATGGTTCTGAACGTGATGCCACTGGTAAGGAATTCCAAGGAGAGAGTGCTGTACAATTCGTAGAATATTTTCTAGTGCTGTAGCAGTGCTTGGCACTTAGGTGCACGATGCATTCGCGTGACAAAGGAGCACAAAAAAGGAGCAGACCTGCTCCTTGGTGCACTCCTTCATGCACAATATCGCTTCTATTATGGCAAAGTCTTTTGCCCAGTTCCCTCTTGTCTTTGTACTCTTGCTACTGCCTATCATCACTATGTGCCTTTCTCAGGCCATCCCTGTCTTTTGGGGGCATAGGCCACCTTTTTTGCAGCCTTCATTGACCCACTCTTAGAAAGATGCCTTCTTTCACTCCACCCAGCACTTTCTACAATCGTTCCTTCGTATTCCTCTGTTCATATGATCATGATTGGTCTCCTTAATACTCGTTCCCTGTGGAACAAGTATTTTCTTATCTATGACCTTCTTGTTTCTCGTCCTAAGGATATTCTGTGCATCACAGAAACCTGGCTTTCCGAGGCAGATGCATCATACATTAATCAGGCTATACCTGCCGGTTACCTTTATTACATTGTCAATAGGCCTGATCGTCATGGTGGGGGTCTTGTGGTTATCTATTCTGTCAAACTGCACCTCTCTAATTCCAATACAACTTCCCAGGCTCCCTTAGAAGCTATTCAATTCTGCTTGAACGCATCCCCATTTTTATATTTCTTCCTCCTCTATCACCCCCCTCCTCCAACTGTTTCTTTTCAGCTGCTGCAATCACTACTCGCTTACTATTCTACTTCTACTCACTCAGTTCTTGGGGGACTTTAACTTTCACTATGATGACCCCACTTCTCCTTTTGCGTCTGATCTTTTACATCTTTTCAGATCTGTCTCATTCAACATATCAATCGACCAACACATCAGGATGGTCATATTCTAGATCTGATCCTGTCATCTGCTGTTTCTGCTTTCTCAGTAGGTAGTACTTCCCTCCTTTCCTTGCCTTGGACAGATCATTCTCTCATTTCCTTTACATATTCTTTCCCAGATCCTTTACTCTGTACTACAGAGAAAACAATCACACATAGGGATGTTAG
The DNA here is from genome assembly GCF_901765095.1 of Microcaecilia unicolor. Classification (NCBI taxonomy): domain Eukaryota; kingdom Metazoa; phylum Chordata; class Amphibia; order Gymnophiona; family Siphonopidae; genus Microcaecilia; species Microcaecilia unicolor. The sequence goes on along the minus strand of NC_044035.1, from coordinate 240,166,055 downwards.
ACAGCTTTCTTCAGACTCTTTGCTAAACAGTTGTACACTCATTTTCTCTACTTTCACTGATACTGTGCTAACAGAACACGTGTCTTCCTGGAACTCTGAAATACAAAAGGCTTTAGATGCAATGGCCCCACCTGTTAGCCACACAGTTTCATCTAACCATAGGCACAACGACCTGTGGTATACCACAGAACTGCATCAGATAAAACAGCAGCTTTGCCAGGTGGAACGGAAATGGCATCAGGTTCCAACCTCTTCTCATCTCACTACTTACAAGGAGATGGTACATACTTTTAAGGCTATTCTTCTCACTTGGAAAAGGGACTACTATTGCGCTCAAATTTCTAGGTCACCAACATCATCAAAGCACTATCAAATTCTCCAATCGCTTACCATTTACCATACACTACAAAACCCAGTATGCACAGCTCCAGATGCGTAAACTCTGGCTGGGCTCCTTGAATCTAAAATACAGATGCTTCAAGCTCCATTTCTATCATCATCACCTCAGAGTTGAGGAATATGCCCATCACCATCTGTTTTGCCACAGGTTAGCGAAGCTTAACTTTATGCAACCAAGTTACTAGAATTGCTATCTTCAGCCCCCTTTCAATTACTGAGCTTGGTAGACTTGTGCAATCACTAAAGTGTAACACGGCGCCACATGTTCCTCTCCCTACTTGTCTTACCAAATGTTTTCTAACTGCCTTTCTTCCATATATTCATTCTATGGTGCCTCTCAGTCTATCTACAGGGGAAATCCCTAGCAGCTGGAAGACTGTATATATTTATCCTAAAATCAAGGACCCTGTCTGCTGTGCTGATGATCCAGCAAACTATCGGCCAATAGCAAACCTTCAATTCTTGGCTAAACTTACTGAGTCCATAGTTCATCAACAAACCGCTGACGTACAGTGGCATAATCGAACGGGGCGCCCACGTTTTCATGAGGGTGCCCTCGCAGGATGGCCCCACGAAGGGGCGGGGAAACCCGTATTATTGAAACAAGATGGGCTTCCATCTTTCGTTTTGGTAATACGATCGGGGACGCCCAAATCTCAACATTTAGGTCAACCTTAGAGATGGTCGACCTATATGTTGAGATGGTGACCATAGAGATGGTTGTCCCCGGTTTTCGGCCATAATGGAAACCCAGGATGCCCATCTCAAAAATGACCAAATACAAGCCCTTTGGTCATGGGAGGAGCCAGAATTCGTAGTGCACTGGTCTCCCTGACATGCCAGGACACCAACCGAGCACCCTAGGGGGCACTGCAGTGGACTTCACAAATTGCTCCCAGGTGCATAGCTCCCTTACCTTGGTTGCTGAGCCCCCCCCCCCAAAAAAAAAAACCCATTCCCCACAATTGTACACCACTACCATAGCCCTAAGGGGTGAAGGGGGGCACCTAGATGTGGGTACAGTGGGTTTTGGAGGGCTCACATTTACCACCACAAGTGTAACAAGTAGGGGGGATGGGCCTGGGTCCGCCTGGCTGAAGTGCACTGCACCCTCTAAAACTGCTCCAGGGACCTGCATACTGCTGTCAGGGAGCTGGGTATGACATTTGAGGCTGACATAGAGGCTGGCAAAAGAAAAATTAAGTTTTTTTAGGGTGGGAGGGGGTTAGTGACCACTGGGGGAGTAAGGGGGGCTCATCCCCGATTCCCTCCGGGGTGGTCATCTGGTCAGTTCGGGCACCTTTTCACGGCTTGGTTGCAAGAAAAAATGGACCAAGTCGGCCAAGTGCTCGTCAGGAACGCCCTTCTTTTTTCCATTATCGGCCGAGGATGCCCATCTCTTAATCATGCCCCAGCCCCACCTTCGCTACGGTGCCAACACGCCCTGAGAACTTTGGTCTTCCCCGCGATAGGAAGCAGTTGAGGATGCCCAAAATCGGCTTTTGATTATGCCGATTTGGGCGACCCTGAGAGAAGGACACCCATCCCCTGATTTGTGTCGGAAAATGGACGCCCTTCTCTTTCGAAAATAAGCCTGCTAGTCTCTCAAAATCTGATTCTGCACTCATATCAAACAGGCTTTCGCCATAATCACAGTACAGAGACCACTCTCCTTGGCCTCACAACCTATATTCAACATCATCTAGATAAATTTAGATAGGTACTACTGCTTTCCCTTGACATCACTGCCACCTTTGACCTAGTGGACCACTCCATTCTTGTCTCTATCAGGCAGGACTTTGAGGAACTGCTTACAATTGGTTCACTTCCTATCTGGATTGCCATTCCTAAGTTCTGATGACCTTGCATTCTTACTCACTCCCTTTTTCTCTTGTATTGGGTGTTCCACAAGGTTCTGTCTTGGCCCCCTTACTATTTAATATTTTTCTAGCACCCCTTCTGATTTTATTCCATTCCCTAGGGTTCACAGCATTCGCTTATGCAGATGGCCTTCAGTTGCTTTGCCCTCTTGACCTGTTTAATTCACTGGAGATCTCAACTCTTAGTTTTAAATAGGTAGATTACTGATTGGTTATGGTCTAATAAACTAGTCCTAAATCCCATCAAATGTAATTCCTCCTGTTCACAGAGGATTCTGAAATTCCCCTTAGTACTTCATTTCTGCTATGTAGTGCTCCTGTTCCTCTGGCTTTGAGTACTCGCATTCCTGGTGTTGTCTTTGACAGCAAACTTACCTTACAACAACATTTATCATATACCATCTCTTGTATGTTATATAAATTGAGGTTAATTCATTCCATCCGGCCCCTCTTACATATATCAGCCCTCAATGTATTAGTTCACCCTCTCATTGTTACGCAACTTGACTACTCCAACTCGCTCTATAAACTCCTACTTTAAAAGACATCCATCATCTGCAACTTGTTCAGAATACAGCAATCAAACTTATACATGGTGCCCAAAAATATGATTACATCACCCCTCTGTTACAGTCCTGTCATTGGCTTCCACTTCCTTACTACAGTGGTGGAAATAAGTATTTGATCCCTTGCTGATTTTGTAAGTTTGCCCACTGACAAAGACATGAGCAGCCCATAATTGAAGGGTAGGTTATTGGTAACAGTGAGAGATAGCACATCACAAATTAAATCCGGAAAATCACATTGTGGAAAGTATATGAATTTATTTGCATTCTGCAGAGGGAAATAAGTATTTGATCCCCCACCAACCAGTAAGAGATCTGGCCCCTACAGACCAGGTAGATGCTCCAAATCAACTCGTTACCTGCATGACAGACAGCTGTCGGCAATGGTCACCTGTATGAAAGACACCTGTCCACAGACTCAGTGAATCAGTCAGACTCTAACCTCTACAAAATGGCCAAGAGCAAGGAGCTGTCTAAGGATGTCAGGGACAAGATCATACACCTGCACAAGGCTGGAATGGGCTACAAAACCATCAGTAAGACGCTGGGTGAGAAGGAGACAACTGTTGGTGCCATAGTAAGAAAATGGAAGAAGTACAAAATGACTGTCAATCGACAAAGATCTGGGGCTCCACGCAAAATCTCACCTCGTGGGGTATCCTTGATCACGAGGAAGGTTAGAAATCAGCCTACAACTACAAGGGGGGAACTTGTCAATGATCTCAAGGCAGCTGGGACCACTGTCACCACGAAAACCATTGGTAACACATTACGACATAACGGATTGCAATCCTGCAGTGCCCGCAAGGTCCCCCTGCTCCGGAAGGCACATGTGACGGCCCGTCTGAAGTTTGCCAGTGAACACCTGGATGATGCCGAGAGTGATTGGGAGAAGGTGCTGTGGTCAGATGAGACAAAAATTGAGCTCTTTGGCATGAACTCAACTCGCCGTGTTTGGAGGAAGAGAAATGCTGCCTATGACCCAAAGAACACCGTCCCCACTGTCAAGCATGGAGGTGGAAATGTTATGTTTTGGGGGTGTTTCTCTGCTAAGGGCACAGGACTACTTCACCGCATCAATGGGAGAATGGATGGGGCCATGTACCGTACAATTCTGAGTGACAACCTCCTTCCCTCCGCCAGGGCCTTAAAAATGGGTCGTGGCTGGGTCTTCCAGCACGACAATGACCCAAAACATACAGCCAAGGCAACAAAGGAGTGGCTCAGGAAGAAGCACATTAGGGTCATGGAGTGGCCTAGCCAGTCACCAGACCTTAATCCCATTGAAAACTTATGGAGGGAGCTGAAGCTGCGAGTTGCCAAGCGACAGCCCAGAACTCTTAATGATTTAGAGATGATCTGCAAAGAGGAGTGGACCAAAATTCCTCCTGACATGTGTGCAAACCTCATCATCAACTACAGAAGACGTCTGACCGCTGTGCTTGCCAACAAGGGTTTTGCCACCAAGTATTAGGTCTTGTTTGCCAGAGGGATTAAATACTTATTTCCCTCTGCAGAATGCAAATAAATTCATATACTTTCCACAATGTGATTTTCCGGATTTAATTTGTGATGTGCTATCTCTCACTGTTACCAATAACCTACCCTTCAATTATGGGCTGCTCATGTCTTTGTCAGTGGGCAAACTTACAAAATCAGCAAGGGATCAAATACTTATTTCCACCACTGTATATTACCTACAAAATCTTACTTCTTGTTGGGATCCTTCATTCCTTGCTTGTCTGTTGTCTGAGTGCATCCCAACATGATGTCTCTGGTCCTCTATGCAACACCACTTGATATTTCCTACAATTAGAGCCGTTGCTGATGCTAGGATTTGACGGTCCGTTTTTTCAGTACAAGGCCCAGATCTCTGGAACCAGCTTCTGGAGCAGCTCAAATCTCAAACTTCATTGGAACAGTTTTAGGTAGACCTTAAAACCCATGTTTTTGAACCAGCCTTTCATTCCCCTTTGTCATGTCATTCGTGGAGGGGCATAATCGAACGCAAACGCCTATCTCCATGGGCATTTATCTCCGAGAAGGGGTCCGTGAAGGGGCGGGCCGAACCGTATTTTCGAAAAAATGGAGCTTTTGAGCTGGGCATTTGTTTTTTTTTTAGCGATAATGGAAACTAAAAACGCCCAGCTCAAAAATGTCCTAATCTGAGCCATTTGGTCGTGGGAGGGGCCAGGATTGGTAGTACATTGGTCCCCCTGATATGCCAGGACACCAACTGGGCACGCTAGGTCAGTGCGGTGGACTTCAGAAAAAGCTCCCACATGCATAGCTCCTTTACCACGGGTGCTGAGCTTCCAACCCCCTCCCCCAAAACCCACTACCCACAAATGTACAACACTACCATAGCTCTTAGGGGTGAAGGGGGCACTTACATGTGGGTACAGTGGGTTTTGGAGGCATCCCATTTACCAGCACAAGTGTTGCAGGTGGGGGGGGGATGGGCCTGGGTCCACCTGCCTGAAGTGCACTGCGGTACCCACTAAAAGTGCTCCAGGGACCTGAATACACGCAGGCCTCTAGGACTTGTTGCTGCTGTATAACATTGGCACACCAGTTGACACCTGAAGACTAATCTCTCCGAAAACGTCCTTTATTGGAATAAGCACGTTTACTCACAGTTAACTGCAGAGGTTGTGCCCCACTGGCAACGAGTCTCCCTGGTACTGAGATTAGCAGTAGGTCAGAGCTGGCAGAATGCTGTACAATGCCCTCTTTCAGCCACATTCAAGGTAAGAACTAAGTTGTCTAACGTGGCTAACACAGGAAAGGGAACTAAAACTGGCTTACAAAAATGGCCACTACCGCATGGACTACAACAGGAAACACAACAGGGCACACTCTGACCCAGTAGGCAGGGGAAAAAGCACCATGGGAGAAGAGCCTACCAACTACCAACATCGTGAGACTGTAACACAAGCTAATGAAATCACAGAGCCCAATACCCTACACCCACCACAATGCAATGCTGATGTGACCCTGTAGTGCACCCGAGAGCCACATCTGACCCAGGGAAAGGCTGTGAGAGGATCGAACACATTCTGCTGTCATGGAGGTGGGTACGGCATTTGAGGCTGGCATACAGGCTGGGAAAAGTTTTTAAAGTGGGGTTTTTTTTGGTGGGAGGGGGTTAGTGACCACTGGGGGAGTCCAGGGACGTCATCCCCGATTCCCTCCAGTGGTCATCTGGGCAGTTGGGGCACTTTTTTGGGACTTGTTCGTGAAAAAAAAGGGTCCAAAAAAAGTGACCCAAAATCGCTGTTAAAACGCCTTTTTTTTTTCGATTATCAGCTACAGACGCCCATCTCTCCTTGGCTGAAAACCACGCCCCAGTCCCACCTCCGACATGCCTCTGACACGCCCCCGTCAACTTTATTCGTTTCCGTGATGGAGTGCAGTTGGAAACGCCCAAAATCGGCTTTCGATTAAACCGATTTGGGCGACTTTGCGAGAAAAATGCCCATCTCCCAATTTGGGTCGAAATATAAGTGTTTTTCTCTTTCGATTATAAGCTGGATAGTCTCTTTCACCATGGTTTCTGAAATTATTTCCCAACCTGGGTATTTCCCGTTCCCTCCTTTCCTATCATGATTATTGTAGTTCTCCCTTCTTTCTCCTGCTAGTCTGTCTTTTCTTTTCTCCTCTTTTCTTTCTTTTTTTTTTCTATTAGTCAGTAAGCCACTTAGCTGGCACTGGTGATAGGCAGGATAGTAAGTTCACAATAAACTTGAAATACTAATTTTGATTCTACAAGGATATATATATTTTTAAATCACTTTATTTTGGCTTGTTAACAGTTATAAAAACCATAAATGAGACTCTGTTTCTGTGTTACTATTAATCCTCCCCATCCTACATGAGCCCAAAGGAAAGAAATTATTTTTATCCTTAATAGTCCTCTGGATATAAAAGAAAAAGCATGTACCTGGGGGGGGGGGGGGGGGTCTTACAAATGTAATATCTTGTATTTCTGGTGGAAAAATCCAATTAAGGACAAGAACTTCAAATTGTTAAATAAGAATGAAATATAGACAATACTAGAGGTTAGTACAGCAGAGCAGACTGGGGAGAAAGTCAATCAGTCCTTCAAGAAACCACTATTTTCAAAGTGAATTATGTGGGTAAAATGTTGTCTGAAAACAGGCCACCATGCTATGAAAACTTGTAGTCAAGTTGATAGGAAGTGCTCCTGGGGCACATTTATTGTTTGCTGATGATGGCATTTTTCATATCTTCATGCTTAATAGTTCACACACCAAAACAGAAAGCTATGTTTGCTCACCTGATGAATGCGACTGTTCAGGGTTGAGCTGGAGCAGCAGAGGTGCACCGTTGCAAGGTTTTGCTGCTACTGCAGATAGAGAAAAGGCCCCACGAAGCTCTGCCGGGTCGCGTGTAACTGCATGGTCACATTGACACTCATAAGCACACATGCACGCACAGAGAGGTGAGTCATCCAGCATTTGCATGCATGTGCACATGTGCATGAGTGTCAATCTGACCATGCAGGTACACACAACCCAGGAGAGCTTCAAGGGGCCTTTTCTCCACCTGCAGTAACAGTGGGGGTCACTGGATATGAGGGCCGCAAAAATGGACTGCAGAGGCCATGTTTTGGAGACCGCTGCACTAGGTGAAATCTACAATCCTGAATGGTGCACTGGCTTATCCAGCCAAAGATAGGAAACCGCTTTTGGTTTAGTATCTATACTAATCAATTTTCTCTCCAATTTGAGGTTTTCTCTTACCATTTCCTGACTGGTAAGGAGAATCATCCCAATTTCTGGAAAGCATTGGGTGGCATAAAAAGGTGTCCCATCAATAAGGCCACTATTCCATAGATAGTAGAGCCACAGGGGTCCATACATTTCTTTATAGAAAGGGTGGTGGATGCATATAACAGCCTCCCAGGGAATCAGAAACAAGAGCAGCATCTGAATTCAAGAAAGCATGGGGCAAACATTGAGGGAAAGGAAGGGATTGTGGAAATTAGTAGTTGGTGTGGATAGGCAAACTTGATAGGCCAAATGTTTTTTTATTTGCTGTCATTTTTCTATGGGGTGCCCCGATGCATCATGAGGAGTGCCAATGCTATAACAGAATCAAGACATCCTGATTCCATTATACAATACTAGCACAAACTGCATCGATGCATCCACAAGGAAGGCACATCCATTTATGCCAAGTGAATTGCAGATGAAAGTGGGGAAGCCTAAAAGCACCATTCAATGTGCGCATCTGATAGCATTTTATAAAATGCATGCATTGTTGGTGGACATTCCCATGGCTTGCTCACATATAGTCTCTTTGCATGTATGCTTAGGCACTTAAGAACATAAGTGTTGCCATGCTGGGACAGATTGAAGGTCCATCAAGCCCAGTATCCTGTTTCCAACAGTGGCCAATGCAGGTTACAAATACCTGGCAAGATCCTAAAACAGTAAAATAGATTTTATTCTACTTATCCTAGAAATAAGCAGTGGATTTTCCCGAAGTCCATGTTAATACTGGCTTATGGACTTTTCTTTTAGGAAGTTATCCAAACCTTTTTTGCATATTTATGCTTTTAACATATTTATAAATGATCTAGAGATGGGAATAACTAGTGAGGTAATTAAATTTGCATGTTTGATATGATGTCTAAATATGACTTTGGACATTTCGCACAAAACGTGCAAAATCTGAATAGGGTTACACAAATTGTATTAGCATGCATAACCGCCAATATAGGTGCCTTCTCGCATAACTACTGCACACCATTTCTAGAATTTCCTTTTATGTTTCTATCCTCAAACCATGTCTGGCTAGGAGTCTTTAAAGACAGGTTTGAGAATCATTAGTGGAAGATTAATCCAGTGTAAATAATAGACCTTACATTCAAAAGAGCTAGATCCCAATACTTAGGGGGATTTTCATCCCTGTAACCTCTTAAATTAATGCCAGGTTCACAGTATGTCATAAATGTGCTGAAGCCTTTTATGCTTACTTAGCAGGCACAAAAATGATTTTTGATGTAGATGCAGCCATACAACTCAACTCTGTAATCCTCCAAGTGGCATATACCATCCTTAGAAATGTACTGCCATAGAAAGGCAGGCAGATAATTCAGACAGAGATAGAACAAAAAGACCCAGAAATTATGATCATGACAATACTACTATCAGATATTGTTCACTTTTCCTGTAAAATTTGTAGCCACCATTCAGTAAGAAGGTTATAAGTGTAAAAATAGCAGACCTTCAACCCCTTCTCTCCCAAAAATTGCAGACTTCTAGCATAGTAGGCCATTCCAACTGAGCTCAAAGACCAAAAGTGAAGGGGGAAACTGCCAGGCCAGACAGCATTTTGCAAAAATTGTCACCCCTCGAGATTTTGGTTCTTGTGATTGTATCAAAAATAGCACTAGGGTATGAGTATGTATGCTCTGCATTCGCTTGCTTCAGTGCTAAATTTTTCATATCTCACTTTTGATGACTAGATTAACAATCTGCCATTCTGCAAAGAAAAGTAATATAAATGTGGTAATAAATGTGCATTTTCAATATTAGCACCAAAGTTGTATGTTGAGTCAGTTTTGGGGATCTATTATGGGTTTATAACTAATTTAAATCATGAACATTTTATAATGTATTGAGGCTGACTCTGCTTTAAATGTCACATTCCCGCTAGTCAAATATAATCCATTCAAGGCCAGCCTAATGACTCAGTAACAGTGCTATGCACTGTCATATGGGAGATCCAGATTCATTTCCTGAACCTGGCATCTGCTTCTCAGTTTGGCCAGAACTGAGAATGCTGCAGATGAAGCATTAACAGCCCCTGATGGAAAGAGAGTCTTCACTGTCACACAGTGATGATCCATGGTGGTCAAACTCAGTATACAAACATACAGGCACACCAGGTTCTATGGGAAGCCATGTTGTGTAATACTTAGCAGAGACAGGACTCTGTTATGCTTGAGCTGTGAAGGCTCTTTAAAATGTGGAAAATACCTAGTTTCAAAATAAGCTTCTATTACTAATGCCCAGTTCTACTATTGCTACTGTTGCTAAACATTTAAGGGGTCTTTTACTAAAGCTTAGCTCTAGTTATCTGCTGCAGGGCCCATAGGAATAAAATGGGCCCGACTGTAGAAAGCTCAAGCTAAGCTTTAGTAAAAGACCCCCTTATTTCGCATTACAAGGTATATATAGCACTGTACACTTGCACATAATTGACAGTACCTTTTCTATGAAACTTAGGCAGACAGACAAGACAAACAAGCAAGGCTTAATGTCTGAGGGAACAGCCTGGAACATAGTTTCTGCACTTCTTTTCAGAATCTAGTGCAAGATTGTTCTTTTCCAGCTCTTTTTTTCCCCACAATTGTGCAGGAAAGTGGAAGGAAGTGGGTGATCGTGGACGTTATAGAGCAGTAAATAAGGATGTGAAGGCAAAATCACTGTATTTGTGTATCCTTTTCTTGCCGGGATAAGCATCAGGTGGATTACTTTAAGAAAAATATAAATGTTTTTGTAGGGAGGTCTAAGCCAGGACCAGCTTGTGCAAGGAGATTGTCAGCACAGTAAATCCACTAACTCCACACTCTCCTTTCACCCAATCAGCACGTCCAAGCCAGAAATTTAATTCTGTAACTAAAAAGATTTTCTCAGGATTTTGATAGTTCAGGCAAAAAGGGACAATACTTAGTAGCAACTATATAAAGGCAGAGATATAGTAGAAAAAAAAACAACAATTTCCATCACTTACAGTCTCCAGTAGATTTCCTTAGGAACATAAGAACAGAAGAATAGCCATACTGGGTCAGACCAATGGTCCATCTAGCCAGTATCCTGCTTCCAACAGTGGCCAATCCAGGTCACAAGTATCTGGCAGAAACCCAAACAGTAGCAATATTTCCTGCTATCAATTCCAGGGCAAGCAGTGGCTTCTCCCATGTCTACCTCAAAAGCAGACTATGGACTTTTCCTCTAGGAACTTGTCCAAACCATTTTTAAACTAGGTATGCTAACCACTATTACATCCTCTGTCAACGAGTTCCAGAGCTTAACTATTTTTTGAGTGAAAACATGTTTTCTCCTATTTGTTTTAAAAGTATTTCCATGTAATTTCATATTTTCAAAGCACTTAAACTTTCAAAGTTCCATTGGTTACTACTGGGCTCATTTTTGAAAGAGAAAAACATGTAAAAAGTGGCATAAAGCAGCATTTGGATGTTTTTCTCACCAAAACATCCAATTGGTATTTTCAAAACCCATTTTCCAGATGTTTTTCTATGCAGTACGTCTGGGTGGCTGGAGGGGGGGAGGCAGGGGACAGAGGAGAATCACTAGGTGGCTGCAGGGGGGCAGGAGACAGAGGACAATCACACACATGCTCTCTCTCACATACACACTCGCACCCAGTCTCACTCTCTCTCTCTCTCTGTCACACACACACACACTCGCACAGTGCTGCCAACCACGTAGAGGGGGGGGGGAGGCAGAGGGTCCTGAGACCACAGGGGAGGGGGTCCTGAGACCTGAGAGGGGGGAGGGGGTCCTGAGACCAGAGGGGAGGGGATCCTGAGACCACAGAGGCAGGAGGGGGTCCTCATACCAGAGGGGGATGGGGAGGGGTTCTGAGACCACAGAGGGAGGGGGGGAGGTATCTCTGTTACACACACACTCTCTCTCTCACACACACTCTCTCACAGTCAATGTCTTTCTCTCTCTCACTCTCACACAGTCTCTCACACTGTGTCTCACACTGTATCACATTCACTCTCTATATGTCACAAAGTCACTCTCACACACTCTCGGTCTCACACACTCAGTCTCATACACTCTCTCGGTCTCACAGAGAGTCTGTGTATCACACACATACTCTCTCACACTCTGTCTCATACACACTCTCTCTCTCTCACACACACACTCTCTCACACACAGTGTATCTGTGTGAAACACACTCTCTCACACTCACTGTGAATCACATACGCACTCGCATACACTCTCATTCAAACACACACACTCTCATTCTCACACACACACACACTCGCTCTCTCTCACAGACACACTGACACCCAGACTCACTCTCTCTCTCTGTCACACACACACACTCGCACATTCACTCTCTCTCTCTCTCTCTCTCACACACACTCTGTCAAACATACACACTCCCAGGAAAACCTTGCTAGCACCCGTTTCATTTGTGTCAGAAATGGGCCTTATTTACTAGTTATTAATAAAACATTAGCCTTCTGGTGGAAAAGTCAAATTTAACGCCCTTCCTAGAATACAATAAGGACGTGTCTCCATGGAGCTCCTCTGGCAATTTGTTCTATAAAATGGGTGCAACAACTCTAAGGGGCCCTTTTACTAAGCTGTGGTAAAAAGGGCCCATGCTAGCATCAGCAGCCATTTTTGCCACTCGCTAGGCCCCCTTTTACCGCAACAGCTGAAAATAGCCAAAAATGAAATGGCGGTGTGATAAGTGCACACTTGTCGCATGACTATTTCAACAGGGAGCACTTACTGCCAACCATTGAGGTGGTAGTAAGGGCTTCACGCGCTAACCTGTTGGTAACCCCCTGCAGAAATATTTTTTCAATATTTCCGCTAGTGCCGGAAAACGTGCACACTGGAGGTGGAATTACCACCAGCGCCCATGTTGGGCTGGTGGTACTTCCAGGTTGCCACGCAGCAATAGGTAACCCTAAATACCCTTCTTCACCACTTTTCTTTTTCAGGTTTAAAATAATGTTGTTTCAAATGAATGCACATTCTTTGCTGAGTTAATCTGCTTCTAATCCAGCCCCTCTTCTCCTTTTTTCTACCTGTTTCCTTGTGTTCTGCAGGAGCTGGGGGGGGGGGGGGGAGAGGATGATCCTGAAGGAGACACAGCAGAGCAAAGAATAGACACAAAAAAAGTATGAATTAGTGCAAGTTTGAAACTTGTGAAATGTAGTGCCAAACTTCAAGTTTTCAATCTTGGCCTTCATGACTGGCATTTTTACTCAGAAATTTAAAACTTGCACCCATTCAAACCTTTTTTGTGTCTGTTACTCAGGGTTTAATTTCTGCCAGAACAACCTGAAACAGTGTTCCACCACCTTTTCCATGCTCCAAGGAGTCAGAGCAAAGCTAGCAATGTAAATCAGTTATGACATCCCCATGGAAATGGAGTACAGCCACCAGAGGATGCAAATCTGTCTATTCCCCTAGCTCCTGGAGAAAACATGACAGATCTTAAAGTGTTAGCTGCTCATCTTGAGATAGGAGCAGCTGCTTAGCTTTTATCTTTGCATGGCTCCACTGTAGAGTTGAGGGAGAACACTCAAGGTTGACGTGAACATTTTGGATTGTCTGCTTTCTGGTCCTGCTGATGCTTATTGGACTGACTTCCCAAGCCTCAACATCTCTCTCCTTGGTTACCACAATTGATGAGGAGGAGATGAGTGAGGGTAAGAAGATTAAGGATGGGGGAGAGGCTGAAGACCGAATGAGAGGATTGAAGAAAATGTTGATTAAGCAGGGGAGAGTAAGGAGAGAGTGAGAAGTGTGGAGGGACATAATCGAACGGGGCACCCAAGTTTTCATGAGAGCGTCCTCGCAGGACGACCCTGTAAAGGAGCGGGGCAACCCGTATTATTGAAACAAGATGGGCGTCCATCTTTTGTTTCGATAATACGGTCGGGGACACCCAAATCATGAAATTTAGGTCGACCTTAGAGATGGTCGTCCTTAGGTCGTTTTTCAGATGGTCGTGTCCGGTTTTCAGCGATAATGGAAACCAAGGACGCCCATCTTAAAAAACGACCAAATCCAAGCCATTTGGTTGTGGGAGGAGCCAGCATTCGTAGTGCACTGGTCCCCCTGACATGCCAGGATACCAACCAGGCACCCTAGGGGGCACTTCAGTGGACTTCAGAAAAAGGTCCCAGGTGCATAGCTCCCTTACCTTGGGTGCTGAGCCCCCCCCCCAAACCCCACTCCCCACAACTGTACACCACTACCATAGCCCTTAGGGATGAAGGGGGGCACCTACATGTGGGTACAGTAGGTTTCTGGTGGGTTTTGGAGGGCTCACATTTATCACCACAAGTGTAACAGGTAGGGGGGGATGGGCCTGGGTCCGCCTGCCTGAAATACATTGCACCCACTACAAGTGCTCCAGGTACCTGCATACTGCTGTGATGGACCTGAGTATGGCATTTGAGGCTGGCATAGAGGCTGGCAAAAAGGTATTTTTAAAGGTTATTGAGGGTGGTTAGGGGGTTAGTGACCACTGGGGGAGTAAGGGGAGGTGATCCCCAATTCCCTCAAGTGGTCATCTGGTCAGTGGGCACCTTTTTAATGCTTGGTTATGAAACAAAATGGACCAAGTAAAATCGCCCAAGTGTTCGTCAGGGACACCCTTCTTTTTTCCATTATTGGCTGAGGACTCCATCTCCTAAGCACGCTCCAGTCCCGCCTTCGCTACACTGCTGAAACGCCCCCGTGACCTTTGGTTGTCCCCGCGATGGAAAGCAGTTGAGGGTGCCCAAAATCGGCTTTCGATTATGCTGATTTGGGCAACCTTGTGAGAAGGACGCCCATTTCCCGATTTGTGTCGGAAGATGGGCGCCCTTCTCTTTCGAAAATTCACCTGTTAGTGGTGTAATAGAGATTGAGTGAGGGGATTGGAGGGACTGTGAGATGTGGGTGAGAGATTAAGGGTCAAGGGCCTGCCTACAGTGAAGTAATCAAAGGGACACGGGAAAGAGGGCAATTGGTGGGGGGGGGGGGGGAGGAAGAAGGATGACCGAGGTTAGCATACGGTGCTATTCCCTTTTCTTCTACCCAATAAGGGACAAAGCAGCCCATACTTTTGAATTCCAGGATATCTCCCCCACCCTCAATTTGCCTGAGGAGTCACAGGAGAGAAGGCAACAGGACAGCCGGCTGATTCCAGCTCGATGGGTCTACATCTTACGGGCCAATGAAAGAGAGGAGAAGAGTTACTGGAGAAGACAATTTTATAGGGAGGGGAATTTAGTGACGGTGATGAGGGGCTGAAGGGGGTTAAAACTTTGGTGCTCAAGAACCACTGGGAAACTCATAGCGGTTGAGGAGCTACTTGGGATAAAGGACCGGAGAGAAAGAGGAGGGCAGAGAGAGAGAGTTCTCTCTACCTTTCACCTGTACCTCAGTTATTCTTCACCCCATGCCTTCATGGACGCTCATATTCCAGCCATCCTTCACCCACCAGTGCTCTATAAGGGTAAGGAAGAGGAAGAGAGAGTGTTCATATATATATGTAGGCTTTTTTGGAGTGGTTAATCACAGCGCATCTTAGCCCCATCTGCTTTCTCCATCCCCATTGTTTTCACAGTTCCACTTCCTTTTGTCTTCAAATTAAGCCCTACAAATAAGCAGAGAGGCAGGAGTAAGACTCAAAAGTTAATAGATGGAGTTTAATTCAGGTTAAGAACCAGTTTACCTACTTGAGTAAATCTACAAGAAACTAAATCTATGTTACAATCTATGTTAGAAAAGCAGGAGATGTAGTGTGGAGTGAGAGGTTAGTCAGGAACTATGTAGTTCTTATCAAAGACTGCCTCAAAAATATTAAAGCAAGAAGCTGTTTCCGATTGAGCAGAAAGGCCAAAGAAGCTGGGTGAATAAAGAAAACAAGCCCGTTCAATCAGCAGCACTGGGAGGCTTCATATGATTGTTTAAAAAAATGGAGGGTAGGTCCTGAAAGAGAAGTATACTTGAAAGACTAATAAAATTGACATCAAATTTCAGTCTGAGCCCTTCTACCTTTGGCACTTTCCATTTTCATAATGTGTGTATTAAACATAGGAAATGGGAAGGCACTGTTCCCTTCCACACAAATCCCAGCCCTTGTGTTTTCTTTGAACAGAGGCTTAGGATAATGCAAAAATGTATGTGCGTCAAAAACTCTCAGCTGTTTTTTTTTAACATGCTTTGAAAAGGAAAAAAAAAAATGCTCCAGCAAAGGAGGCGCCACTGTAAAGCTGGGTTCAAATCAGGGCAAAGCAGCCAGAGGATAAACACCTTTCCAAGTATGTTTAATCATTAATCCTGAGAAAAATCAATCATTACTAGCAGCTAGCTGTAATAACTGATGTAAAGGGGGAGGGGGTGGATTACCATTCATCAGGTAACATAGATAGTTATTTTCCAGACAGCTTTTTTTTAATTACAATTATTCTTTGGATACTAGAATTTGATTTTATAACCTTCATTCATTAAACCATGTAATTTCAGACTTACCCTTTAAAGACTCTGGGTTGCTGTCAGAGGCCTTGTTCCTATATTCTACTCCATGCAGCTCTCACCCCTTGGTTGTATATTCTGTCCCCTGCATTCCATTCCAGCCTCTCTCACTGCAGCTGCATGTATTGTAATCCTGCTCCATGTATCCCCTGGCCGTACAATCAATGGATTTCTAATCCTTTTCTCTGCTCAAAATGGCATGTGTTTTTTTTTTATTTAAAAAAATTATAGCCTACTCTATCCACAGTGCAAATGAGATTACAATAAAACATGCACAAAAATTCACTATACAAACAAACCAAATCCAGGCAGCATAATCATACACTTCTGCCACTCTAGGCTTAGTGACCAAATTTTTTTATTCCATAACCACTGTATACTCATGAGCGGCATACTCTTGAAGAAAATGCCCAATTAAAGAACAATACCTTCAGTAGTTTCCTAAAATCTATCACCGATTCAATCATCTGCAGTTGAATTAATAATTTATTCTCCTCAGTGGGACCTACCACTGAAAAGGCATGGCTATAAGTTTCCAGAAAATGACATTACAAGATATGTATATGTAATATTCAGCTCATGTATTTTCAAGAGTAGTTCACAGTAAGTTACAGTTAGGTACAGTATTTTATTTATTTATTTATATATTTATTTATTGCACTTGTATCCCACATTTCCCCATCTATTTGCAGGCTCAATGTGGCTTACAAGGACCTGTTATGGTATCGCCATACCAGGGTAAAGAATACAATTGGTGTTACACAGAAGTCAAGGAAAACAAGAGGATCTGGTCAAGCAATTATAGAATAAAGGTGGATAGGTGTTGTGTTATAGTTAGTTATGGGTTCTCGTGGTAGGCCCTGTTAAAGAGAGAGGTTTTCAGAGATTTGCAGAAATTAATTAGGTATTTCCTATCCCCTGAAGGAAGTAAACCGGGCAGGAGAGGCTGAATATCTGCTCTGACCGCCATGACGGTGAGCTGGAGATGGAGTCAGGAGTTTTGCAGGCACTGGTTATGTTCAGTGCTGGTGTCCGTATAGCTAACCGGGCACGTGAGACCGTATAAATAGCCAAGGCCTGGCTCTGACTATCCGGGTCTCATTTGGCCAGTGGCAGCCAATGTATAGAAAAACACTGTCTACCACAGGCTGAACTTTGACCCCTAAGTTTAGTCTTGAGGCAATGGAGGGATAAGTGACTTGCCCAAGGTCACAAAAAGCAGCAGGAGGATTTGAACTCAAGCATCCCTGGTTTTCAGGCTACTCCTTCACTCCTTTGAACCTGAGAGCATGGGACAATTTGTTGTACGTTATCACAGTAGTATTAGTAGTAATATTCTGAAGCTTCCCTACTTAAAGCTCAATGGGCAATGGGCAATAATTTGACATTTATTCCCTAGCCTACCTCCTAAATAGGAGGAAGAAAGAGCTCCCTTATCCATCTTTTGTAGGTCTTGCAAGCTAATGGAAGAGCACAGGATCTGCAAAAGAAAAAAGCCCTGTTTTAGGGATGCGGTAGAAAAGGACTTAGCACGGGGAAATCTAAATATTAAAATGCACTAAGCTCATTTCAGAGTACATCTTAGTAAAGGGGCCCCTTAAATACTTAGCCTGACATAAATCCCTGGGCAAGTTACAATCGATAAACATAAAGGTTAAACATCACTAATAGAAAAAAAAAGTAACCTCATTATAACCCCAACTCACCTTCAACACCCTTCTTATAAAGCCCCCGAAAAACCACAAATAAACACTCAATTACCCTCCAAAATCAGTGGGCTGTATACGGATATTCAGCAGCACTTAATTGCACAGCACTGCCGAATGTCCTCTCTGATCGCTGTGCTACTTTGCGATTACTGCTAGGGCAATCCATGGGCGGAGACAGGGAGGAGCTGGAAGTTATGTGGCTCTGGCCATATTCAGTGCAGGTGTCCACATACTGCAGACATACCAAGTCACATGCATTTGGCATGTGACACACGCATTGGACCCCCCCGAAGCCAGCTCACAAGCCAAATCCCCCTCCTCCCTTGCATTGAGAAGTGGAGGCTTTGGCGTGTGGTTGAGCAGTAGCAATCCCCCAATCACTGCTTCTTGTGCTGGCTCTGCGGTTTAAAATAGTGGTCGCAAACTCTCGGTTGCAGCCACCATTTTAAACTGCAGAGTCAGCATGGGCAGCAGCGATTGGGGATTGCTGATGCCCAGCAGTACCCTAGACTATCAGGACAAGGAGTGAGAGGTGCTGCATTGGGAGGGCAGGAGTGAAAGGTGCTACACAGGGGGGACAGGACTGAGAGAGGTGCTGCATCAGGGGGCAGGAGTGAGAAAGGTGCTGCATCAGGGGTGGGGGCAAGGAGGGAGAGAGGTGCTGGACAGGTAGAAAAGAGAGATCCAATCAAGGGATGATGAATAAACAGGGTACAGAGAGGGAAAGAGGTGCTGAACTTTAGGGGGGAGGACAAGGAAACAGAGGTGCCAGAACCTGTGGGGGAGGAAGGAAGAGGGGAGGTGTTGCAAAGGGGAGATAGAATTGGAGTGAGGGAAGAGAGAGGAACACTTGCTGGACCCATGGGGGGGGGGGGCAGAGGGAGGAAAGAGAGATGGAGAGATGCTGGCCAGGAGAGAGAGACAGGAGAGAAGGAAGAGAGAGAAAAAAAGATGCTAGCACGTGAGGGGGGGTATAGGGAAACAGAAATGGGATGTGCTCAACATGGCAAAAAGAGAGGGTCAGATAGGGATGAAGAGAGAAGAAGAATGGTGGACATGGAGAGAAAAGTGCCAAATGGACAAGGAGATTCTGGCAGGACAGTTAAGAGAAGAAAGCAGGAACCAGAGACTAGGACCAACACAATAAGAAAAATAAAATAACCGGACAACTAAGGTAGAAAAAAAGAATTTTATTTTCTATTTATTGATTGGAATATGTCAGTTTTTGAAATGTGCATCTGTCAGAACTAGTTTTAAACATGGCTGGAGCCCGCGAGAAAAATCTCACTCATTGGCCTTCAGGTAAATCTCACATTGGGATGGGCTACCCTTGGCATTTCTGCATACTGTAGCTAATCAAGCAGATAAAACTACACAAAATGGAGTCCTATCTTTGCTCACTTGGCTATGCAGGTGCCAGCACTTAATGCTGGCCAGCATCCACATAACTTCCAGGTCAGCAGCAGACCCAGATATTAATGTTGGTGCCTGTATTGAATATCCAGGCTTAATTTTGCCCATAGCTGTTAGCAACTTTAAAACCACTGACTGCTGTGGGCAGAAATTCAGCCCAAAGTTTTCAGTCTGTTTCTAAAAAGAAAGCAGTGTTGCTAATGGCTGAAAGGTCTAGAGAAGCTTATTCCACAAGCTAGGAACATCAGTGGAGAAGGCACAGGCATGTGCTGCAGCTGAGTGAGCCACTCCCAACCCAGAGATTGCCAACAACCTTTTGATCTCTGAATGAAGACCTCTACCTGGGTTATACCAGTGTACGTTTTCCACAAGTTATTTCATTCCCATCCCCCTTAATTCCTCAGGGGGTCTTTTACTATGGTGCGCTCACATTTTTAGTGCGCGCTAAAATTGGGTACACACTAAACATTAGAGACACCCATAGGAATGCACTGGCGTCTCTAATGTTTAGCGCACGCCCTCTTTTAGTGCATAAGTACACAAGTATTGCCATACTGGGAAAGACCAAAGGTCCATCAAGCCCAGCATCCTATTTCCAACAGTGGCCAATCCAGATCACAAATACCTGGCAAGATCCCAAAAAGTACAAAACATTTTATACTGCTTATCCCAGAAATAGTGGATTTTCCCCAAGTCCATTTAATAACGGTCTATGGACTTTTCCTTTAGGAAGCTGTCCAAACCTTTTTTAAACTCCGCTAAGCTAACTGCCTTTACCACATTCTCTGGTAACGAATTCCAGAGTTTAATTACATGTTGTGAAGAAAAATTTTCTCCAATTCGTTTTAAATTTATTACATTGTAGCTTCATTGCATGCCCCCTACTCCTAGTATTTTTGGAAAGCGTGAACAGACGCGTCACATCTACCCGTTCAACTCCACTCATTATTTTATAGACCTCTATCATATCTCCCCTCAGCTGCCTTTTCTCCAAGCTGAAGAGCCCTAGCCACTTTAGCCTTTCCTTATAGGGAAGTCGTCCCATCCCCTTTATCATTTTCATTGCCCTTCTCTGCACCTTTTCTAATTCCAGTATATCTTTTTTGAGATATGGCAACCAGAATTGAACACAATAATCAAAGTGCGGTCACATCATGGAGCGATACAAAGGCATTATAACATCCTCATTTTTGTTTTCCATTCCTTTCCTAATAATACCAAACATTCTATTTGCTTTCTTGGCCGCAGCAGCACACTGAGCAGAAGGTTTCAATGTATCATCAACGACAACACCTAGATCCCTTTCTTGGTCCGTGACTCCTAACGTGGAACCTTGCATGACGTAGCTATAATTCGGGTTCCTCTTTCCCACATGCATCACATTGCACTTGTTCATATTAAACGTCATCTGCCATTTAGACGCCCAGTCTCCCAGTTTCGTAAGGTCCTCTTGTAATTTTCATAATCCTCCCACGATTTAATGACTTTGAATAACTTTGTCAAGGCTCATTCATTCAAGAACTGTGTTCCATTTTTAAAGGCCCGTGGTGCTGTTTTTTTTGTTTGGACTTTAGTTTGTACTTTGTTCCCTCTCTTTTGTTATATTTGAATTACTTTGTGTCATCAGCAAATTTAATTACCTCACTAGTTACTCCCATCTCTAGGTCATTTATAAATATGTTAAAAAGCAGCGGTCCCAGCACAGAGCCCTGGGGAACCCCACTAACTACCCTTCTCCATTGAGAATAATGACCATTTAACCCTACTCTCTGTTTTCTATCTTTTAACCAGTTTTTAATCCACAATTGAACACTATCTCCTATCCCATGACTTTCCAATTTCCTCTTCCAAACTAGCTGCCCACAAAACATAATTAATATAGGGGGAATATGCTGCCTAACATTTGCTTGCCTTAACACCCTAGTAGCTGCATTCTGCACCAGCTGAAGCTATCTTAAATTTCTCTCTGAAAGCCCCAAATACAGAAGGTCACAGAAATCTAGACATATTCTTAACCCCTGAGTAAAGGACTCTAGCAAAATCACCACCTGGAAAAAAATCACTCAAATTCTCCTCAACTATCTCAGCTGAAAGAAGTAGCTTCTAACCACCAATGAAATTTGAAACCTCATAGATAAGCCACCATCCCAACTAAACTATGTACAGGCTCTTGCACCTTCAACTCAACTTGTTGCCAAGAAATAATTGGCAACTCCTACTTCATAGCTGTTTTACAGACCAATAAGACCTCAATGTTGTGAAGATATAACTGTAATCTGTTCTTCATCATCCATTGCTGCAGCAGAGGCATAGCCATGGGGTAGATCCAAATGGACAAAGTCTCACCCACTTTGGGCTCACTTAGCCAGCAGTGATGCATCCTGGCATCTTTCCCTTCTCTCCCCTCCCCTCCTCTTCCTCTGCGGGCATTCTGGTGTCTCAACTCCACCCCACCCCACTCCGTAATGTAATATATTTCTTGTATCCTGCCAGCTCCCACTTTTAGTGGTTCAAAGATGGTAACAAAATATCAGAAAACAGTAAAAGAAAAAATTTTAATAAATCTATTGAGATAGAAAACATTTAAACAAAGAAGTTTTAAGATTCTTGAGAAATTGCAAATAATTGATGGAGCTTCAAAGTGTAATAGGAAGAGTAAGTCAGAACTGAGGAGCCAGATAGCAAAAAGACATCCAAACGCAAAGGGTCTCTACAATTAGAAGAGCCACAGACATTGGGGAATGAGATCAAGTTTAAAAGATACTCTGAAGCTGAACCATCAAACATTTAAAAAACAAAACAAGCTACCTTGAAAAGGGCTCTACAATGAATGGGAAGCCAGTGGAAAGATGTCAGAGCAGCAGTCTTCATTTCTTTCCAACTTACACCCACTGCTCGCACCATGTTCGAGCCTTCCCTCTGATGCAACTTCCTTTTTCCACACAGGTGGGACCACGTCTGAAGGAAGGTTCAGGGCTGGTGCAAGGAGCAGATCTGAATTGCTGCTCACTGCTGGCAAAGAAATGAAGGCTTTAAAAGGTAGGTGGGGGTGGGGGAGTCAAGAGACACCCATTCTTCTGGGGGTGGGGAGAGAGAGATACTGAGGGGGAGGGATATGAGACCTGGGGGGGGGGGGGGGGAGCGGGCCCAGATCCCTGTCAGTCTGCCCCTGAGTGGCAGCCCTGACCATGTTCTGTCCATGTATATGCCTCTCTTGCAAATACATGCTATGCAAGATAGACACATATTTATAGAATACCACTTAGGTGGAATATTAACATAATATTCTAAAAATTTACATGCATAATGCATGTGTAAATATTAGTGCCTAATTTATAGAAATGCCCTTCATATACACAGGAATCAAAGGGACATTGACATGTATTCACTGATTTTAGAATGGTAATCAGTTTCTTCTCAACTAACAAATCAAACTCACTCCAGTTAACGTCTGATCCTAAGGCTGGTGTACATTGTAGCAAAGGCAGACTAAAAAGCGCTTTTCAAACACAGTAATTGAAAAATTTACAAATTCTTGAGCATCACCTAGATAAGATTTTAGACAGTGCTGGGGAGGAGCCTGCTGTCTTGGTACATGTGGGTACCAGTAACATAGGAAAATGCGGGAGGGAGGTTCTGAAAGCCAAATGTAAGAGGCAGAAAAATGAACGCCAGAAGTGCTCCCCTTTCCACATTCAGGACCCAAGAAACAGGCAGAGCTCCAGAGTCTCAATGCATGGATGAGATGATGCTGCAGGAAGGAGGATTTTAGATTTGTTTGGAACTGGGCCAATATTCTGGGGAGGGGGAGCCTTTTCCAGAAAGATGTGCTCCTCCTTAACCAGGACAGAACCAGGCTTCTGGCATCAACATTTAAAAAAGAGATAGAGCAGCATTTAAAATAGAAACTGGGAGAAGGTCGCTCAAAAGCGCATGGTTCGGAACAAGATATGTTTAAAAGATATCACCAAAACAGGGAAGACAAGGCATCTTGATAGCGATGTTGCAATAAAGACCACAGTAGATCAGGTGTCTTTAAATATAGAGCAGACAGATTTTAAAAATTGCAACTTATCACTGTCTACTGCTGAGCAGGTTGTAAATAGGAATAACAAACATTATTTGACATGTCTGTATGCAAATGCCAGAAGCCTAAGAAATAAGATGGTAGAGTTGTAATATATTGCACTAAATGAAAAGATTGATATAATAGCAGTGGCGTACCAAGGGGGGGGGGCGGTGGGTATGGTCCGCCCCGGGTGCACGCCGCTGGGGGGGGGGGGTGCCGCGCGCCTGTCCGCTACGTTCGTTCTGCCGGAACAGGTTACTTCCTGTTCCGGGGCAGAGGGAGCATGGAAACGAACGAAGTGGACAGGCACGCGGCACCCCCCCCCCCAGCTGCGTGCACCTGTGGGGGGTTCTTTCGCCGGGGGGGGGGGGTCCTTTCACTAGGGGGGGTCACGCTGCACCCGGGGGGCGGGGTGCATCGGCGATCCACCCCTGGTGTCAGCCCCCCTAGGAACGCCACTGTATAATAGGAATCTCTGAGACCTGGTGGAAGGAAGATAACCAAAGGGACACTGTCATACCAGGGTACAAATTGTATTGCAGTGATATAGTGGACAGAATTGGTGGAGGAGTAGCTTTATACATTAAAGAGAACCTTGAATTGAATATACTAAAAATTCTGCAGGACACAAAACACACCTTGGAATCCCTATGGATAGAAATTCCATATGTAAAAGGGAAAAGGATAATAATAGGAGTAAACTACTGTCCACCTGGCCAATGAACATACAGATGCAGAAATGTTTGTGGAAATTAGGGAGGCTAACAAACTTGGGGCCCTGTTTACTAAGCCGGGCTGTAGGCATGTAAACTTTTTAGCATGCACTAATGATAGAGACACCCATAGGAATATAATGGGTGTCTCTATTGTTAACGTGTGCTAATTTTTAGTGCAAGCTAAAAAGTTAGCGTGCCTATAGCGCAGCTTAGTAAACAGGGCCCTTGGTAATACAATAATAATGAGTGATTTCAATTACCTTGATATTGACTGGACAAATGTAACATCAGAGCTTGCTAGGGAGGTAAAGTTCCTAGATAAAATCAAGGCCTGTTTTATGAAGCAGCCAGTTCAGGAACCAACAAAAGTGGGAACAATTCTAGACCGAGTCCTTAGTGGAGTGCATGATCTGGTGCAGGAGGTAATGGTGCTGGGGCCACTTGATAACAATGATCATAACATGGTCAAATTTGATATAATATCTGGAATAAGTACACACAGGAAATCCAATATGTTAGTATTTAACTTTCAAAAAATAGACTATGATAAAATGAGAAGAATAGTGAAAAAAGCAAACAAACAAACAGAAAAACAAAAAGAGGAGCAGCAGCAAAGGTCAAAAATTTACATTAGGCATGTATGTTATTCAAATAACCATCTTGGAAGCTCAGACCAGATATATTCCATGTATTAAAAAAGGCAGAAGGAAGGTCAAATGATAGCTGGCTGGTTAAAAAGTGAGGTAAAGGAAGCTATTAGAGCTAACAGAACATCCTTCAGAAAATGGAAGAAGGATCTGACTGAAAATAATAGGAAACAGCATACGGAATGTCAAGTCAAATGCAAAACAATGATAAGGAAGGCAAAGAGAGACTTTGAAAAGAAGATTGCATTGGAGGCAAACCTGTAATAAAAACTTTTTTGATCTATATTAAAAGAATCAGTTGGATCACTAGATAATCGAGGGGTAAAAGGGGTACTCAGGCAAGACTGTAGCGGAGAAACTAAGGAGCCAATTTACTGAGGTGCGCTAATGTATTTAGCATGCACTAACAATTAACGTTCAGTAAATGCTAAGACTCCCATTATATTCCTATGGGCATTTTATCATTTAGCACAGGCTAATCATTAGTGTGCTCTAAATCTATTAGCGTGCATCAGTAAAAGGATCCCTAAATGAATTCATTGCTTCAGACTTCACCGAGGAAGGTGTAGGGGAGATACCAGTGCCAGAAATGGTACTCAATGCTGATGAGTCAGAGAAACTGAAATAAATCTCTGTAAACTGGAAGACATGGTCAAATTGATAAATAAAGGAGTAGCAAATTTCCTGGACCAGATGATATACATCCCAGAGTACTGATAGAATTAAAAAATGAACTTACAGAGCTATTGTTGTAATATTTATTTATTTATTAGGATTTATTTTCCGCTTTTTTGATGGAATTCACTCAAGGCGGTGTACAGTAAGAATAGATCAAACATGAGAAATAGGCAATTACAGAAGTAAAATTATTCAAATAGGAATACAAAGTATGGCATAGAGGGGCACAATCAAAAGGGATGGCCAAATTTTGTTGAGGACGTCCTCGCAAAACATCCCGATGGAGGGGTGGGGAAACCCGTATTATCGAAACAAGATGGACGTCCATCTTTTGTTTCAATAATACGGTCAGGGACACCCAAATCTTGAAATTTAGGTTGTTCTTAGAGATGGTCGTCCCTGGACTTGGTTGTTTCTGATTTTCAGCTATAATGGAAACCAAGGATGCCCATCTCAGAAATGACCAAATGCAAGCCCTTTGGACATGGGAGGAGTCAACATTTGTAGTGCAGTGGTCCCCCTGACATGCCAGGACACCAACCGGGCACCCTAAGGGGCACTGCAGTGGACTTCATAAAATTCTCCCAGGAACATAGCTCCCTTACCTAGTCTGCTGAGCCCCCCAAACCCCCCCTAAAACCCACTGCCCACAACTGTACACCACTACCATAGCCCTAGTGAAGGGCTACCATAGTGAAGGGGGGCACCTAGATGTGGATACAGTGGGGTTGCGGTGGGTTTTGGAGGGCTCGCTGTTTCCTCCACAAGCATCCCAAATATAAGAGAGAGGGTCAAACAGCATACAAAATAATACAGAAACATAAAAAGAGCAACACTGGGCTTCCAGGATCGGGATAATCAATGTCCTCCTTTATTAAGTGATGACCCGGCACGGCCGTGCTTTGGCACACAAGCGCCTGCTTCAGGGGCCTAACGTAAAATAACAATCAAATGTAAATTAAAAATGCATATATAAATCACCATATAGTTATAGTTTAGTACTTCAACCTGAATAAAACATAAAATAATATATTCACATAAAATCATAAATACACATATATGTAAAGAACTTAAATGTGCAGTAATATTTGAAAGTTACAAAATAAACAATACATGTATTTATGTATGTATTATAGTCTTTGTCCGAACCGGTTGTCATTCATGAGTATATAGTATTCAAATGGCACACAAGAAACACATAATTTTTGTCTTAAAACGCTGCAAATTACTACCCTATATGCTCTTTAATAAATACTTATACAGGAAAATATAGGGGGGGGGGGGGAGGAAAGGGGAAGGGGAGGGGCAGGCGGGGGAGTGAGGGCCCCCAAGTTTGTTTACCAGATGATAATACAGTATTATTATTAGCTGATTCCAATTTTAGATAAATGCTATAATGGTCCTACCAGGGGACTGGAGCCACATCGTAGTAGTACTGAATATAATCCTACATATACCACTTACCCACAAAAAACAAATCAAGGATGTATCCTGTAAAGTGTTGGGTCATATATATAATCTGTGTCAAATCCAGAGCAGACACTGCTGTTAAAATGTCATTACACACCTGTGATATAGGGCCTCAAACATCATGCAAATTTAAATCACCCCAAATGATTGAAGAATACCAATTACATTTAGAGGCAATAAACATTTTAAAGAAAACTGTGGAATCAACTAACAATAAGCTATGGGTGCAATAAACCAAACCAATAGCAGGGCTTCAAATCGGCCAGGGCAACATCTCCACATGGGAGACAACAGGACTCCACCACCCCTCCACACCTCCTCCTAAAAAAGCAAGCATCTTCCTAACAAAAAGAGGTGATATTAATTAGGGCAGTATCTGAATCAATAAGGCACAATTCATTATACATAATAAATTATTGTTTTCCAGAATTAAATAATAAATTACAGATGTTTTGTTTCTTATTACGCTTGTATTAATTAGAATTATAAGAAATTTCTTGATACTGAAACACATAACTGCTTATATCATCTATAAAAAGAACTATCTTCTCAACAGCAGGATGTCTTCTTCCTTGTACAATTTGTTAAATCACCGTAGCAGCCCTGGAATATAAGAAGGCTCCATATGGGATAATTAAATAAAGTTAATGGGAGAATTCATCAAGCAGCGTTAGGGCCTTGTGTTATTTGGCCCTTAACATGGCTTGACACAAAATACTGTGACGATATTTAAGTCGCTATGGGTTAGGCAGTAATAAGATGCATAATAAGGAAATATGACCTCTAGAGGTATTCATGAGATACTACCGCTAGGGGCACCATTTTCCTACAGATGCCAAACTGGCAGGAGCAAGTGGGCTTACTTGCTCATGCTTGAAGATCCCCCTCCCCCTGGATCACCACTGCATGAAGAGGTAACCCCTATGGGAGGTGGAGAGAGGGGTCTTTATGCTGCCGGGGGTTCTGGATGCTGTCGTGGCTCTGGGGGAGGAGGGATTTGAGGGCCGGGTATGAGTCTGGTGCCGGTGGAGGGGAACCTGCTCTGCAGGCCTGGGAGGGTATGGTTGCCGCTTGGCTTACAAGCAATGTTATTTTCTAAAACAGGATACAGCAACTTGTGGAACCAGCATCCTGTAGGTTGCTGAATCCAGCAGAGAATCAAGGTGTGGGAAAAAGGTGAGCCCTAAATAGTTAATAAAAACCAAAAATAAGTAGATAAAACAGTTAACAAAATGATCCCAACCTGTACTAAATCCAAATTTAATTGCAATGCCAACATAAAAATTATTTGATTCTACTCAAGCTCTTTCACAAGCCTGACCAAAATACCCAAAACAGCCCCCCCCAAATAATAAATAAACCAATTTTCATCCCTAGCCAACTATATACCCCCCCCAAGTCCTAAGCAGATAGGTGACACAGGGGTCCTTTCAATAAACTGCAGTAAAAGGGAGCCTGTTCTAGCGTCAGCGCATGTTTTTGTCACACGTTGAGGTCCCCTTTTACTGCAGCAGATAAAAGGCTGTCTTTAGTTCGGGAAAAGAAATGGTTGTGCAGTAAGTGAACCACATCATAAGGTATCATGCACAAAGAATGATTATGTTTTGCTATTTTTATGTACAAACTGTAGAAATTTGCTTACTTTTTAAATATTGTGCAGAGAAATTGGAAATGTTTGTGCTGAATTTTGATTATTTTTTTCTGCAGAATTCCCTCAGAAATATGAGTCCTACACTCATGTAAATCAAATCAAATCAATTCTTGTTTACCGCTAATATCCCCTTTCCAGGGTTCAGTGTGGTTTACATTCTATTCTATATGAGACAAAAACAGATAGTATTAGTAAGAGGTATGAGGAAAATTAGAGACCATTGATGTAATGCAAGAGAACAAAAACCTTATGGGAGAGGATAACGGATGATACAAGGAGGTAGAAGCCATACTATGAAGCAATGTTTGGGAAGAGAAAGGTTTTTAGCCTCTTCTTGACGTTAGGGTAGCTGTTTTCTGTTCTGATGGCAATTGGTAGAGAGTTGCATATTTTAATTCCATCTTTGAATGTTTTTTTTTGTGCAGAGCTATTAAAACGTATCACATTTGCAGAGAATCTAGTAAAAAATGAATCAACACCACTATTTCTATCCTTTCACTTAAGCAGAATGAAAGTGAAATGTGTAAAATTATTAGAATATATTTAAATAAAGACCTAATCTGAAACAAAACAACTAGGAGAGGACTAAGATATTCAAATCTTAGATCATAGGTGGGCACCTGTGGGAATGTCATGCAAAAGCTGCCAGTGATTGTTTTTGGTAAAAATGTACTTATGAATCAGCACAGCCATAGTTTGTTCTGCATGAGCATGTTAATAGAGCAATTTTAATATGAAGAGCAGGTGGGCTCATGGGATTGAACAAAAGATTTTGCAAAATTAAAACAAAATAATTATAGCTCTAGGTGTAATACAAACTTTTTCTATGGTAGTAGATAGAATAAATTTGGGCTGATAATGGAGGAGGAGAAGGGGATTATAGATGGGGGGGGCGGGGTGGAGGGAAAGTAGTAGACTGGGGAACAGAAATTTTGTCTCTTTCACTCATTATCACAAACTTTTTAACAGGTAACAGTTGTAATAATTTACAAGAGTAATTAATGCACCCACACAATAATTAAAATGGAAATTTATGAAATTGTCTTAAATGAATTAAAGAAGCCTCTATACTTAGATGGAGCCCTATACTCATACAGATACATTATCAAGAGAGACTGATCATGACAAATACGTTGTGCTGACTTCATAAAAATGAAAACTGTATTGTCCCTAATAGCTTGCAGCTATAGATTATCTTGGAAGAGAAGCCTTCCACTAAACTAGATAATTTTGCACTTAACATTTTGAATAAACTGTTTTTGAAATTAATCACATTTCTTTCTGGGAATGAAAAGACTATTTGCCAGCTGGTACCAGTTCTAAGGATTTTGATCTAGTCTTGGTCTTTTTTATTCATTTAAAGGTAACAATTTTATGATAGAAGAAGGAACATGTAATACTCTCCGGGGCCCGTCATATAGCCAAGGAGCTCATGCCCAGTACTGGAGTTGAGTCCTGACTCGCTCCTTTGTACCTAGTGTTGATTTTCTGATTGGAGAAAGTCTAGATGGACCATTAGTCTGGCCCAATATGGCTAGTCTTATGTTCTTATTTATGCTGATAGTAAGATTGATAATTACCCTGCATTTGAGGGAACAGCTATGAATTTAAGTTTAAAAATAAAAACATTTTTTTGTATTTCTCTGGGATGTCATGTTGGCACAGTTATGGATCCTTATGGCCTTAGGCACTTACAAATAGATGTTTCTATCCGTACAATCCAGATTAAACCTCCTTTAGATCTTTAATATAGTAAAGTCCTTTTTCAAAAGAACATGAGTTGTGTTCTTTTGAAAAAGGACTTTACTATATTAAAGATCTAAAGGAGGTTTAATCTGGATTGTACGGATAGAAACATCTGTTTATAAGAATCCAGCTTTAAAACATCTATTTTGCCTTAATGTTGAGTCTTAGGCACTTACAAACACCATAGAACCACTCATATGATTCTGCTTTGACTGTTTCCTGTATCGCTGGATATTAGGAATCTGACCTGCTGTCCATGGGAGGAAGGCAAGGAAAGGGTGAGGGAGGAAGTAAACAGAAGACATGTACAGTAAGACAGGAAAACCTCCACAAAGACACACAGATTTTAAAATAACGAACACACAGGCTTATGCTTCATGCTGAGATAAAAAAAATAAAACAGCCTTTTCTCCATGGTCCACCACTTCCCCCTTATCTCCCCTACCCTCCATGTTGTCCATTATCTCCCACCTGCTGCCTCAAACCTTTCTCTCTGCCACAGCAGCAATAGCAGTAAGAACTGTCAGTAAGGTGAAACACAGAGCCTCGGAGTCCACGTACCATGCTCTTGGCAACAGAAAGTGTGCATCAGAGGGGGTGCGTTTGGGCTCTGAGGTTCCCTAGTGCACGTTAGTTAAAGTTCTTACCGCTGTTGTTGCCTTGAGAGAGAGAGGTTTGAGGGTAGGGAACAAGACAGTGGGAAGATAAAGGCAAGATGTTACTGCTGCAGTAGTGTGAGGGAGGCACCTTGTTCTGACATCTATGCCCCACAGCATTTGGCAATGCCCTCTTCATCCCCCTCCCCACCAAATTAAACCCATGCCTCCCTCCATCTGTTTCCTGCCTCTCTTTTCTTCCAGTCCTATGGTATCTACATCCTGAATCCTTCCTTCAGGGTACCTGAGCAGCAGGAGCTTATGCCACTTCTTCCCTCTGCTCTGCCTCCTCTCTTCTGACACACCAGATTTTTGGGTGGTTAGGCCTGGTGATCCCTGCCAGTCCTGCTGCTCCATCTGCTGTGGTTCTTTGCTTTAGTGGGTGCTGGGGCCTGACCAATCCCATTAGCCTTTCTCCTGAGGTCTGAGTCTAAATTAGAGAAGAGAGGCTAACTCCATATGTATATGAGATCCTCTCCAGTTGTATAAGACTTGGATGTCTTCTTTCTTACAGCTGAAGTGGTTCCTCCTCACCCACTGCACCATGACTAAGAATAAAAAACAATGGATGGGTAGCAACTTTGGTGTCCCCGCCTCCCTTGCACCCAGTGTGCCCACACCACTCACATACCCCATAGTATGATCCTGGTTACTAAGCTATGTGAAGGGGTTTATAGAATACTGCCCCTTATCCTTATGAAAAGTTCCTCTCTAACTAGCGTGGGCCACCTTAGGAGCACTGATCCCGCCCCAGGAGGAAGTGTGCCAGGAGGGGCAGTGTCAATCACTGGGAATTTAAAAGACAGGGCCAGGCTGAGGTTAGGAGCCGAAGCAAATGCGGCTCCAGTTGCTATGTACAATTTGTGACCTGGCCAAGATAAGCCAACTTATTTCTTGTTATGACTTAGAAGCCTTGCTAAAGTCTGGCTGGAGCCAGACCCGAGCCTCAGAAAACCTGAGAACTGGCAGGTTGTGTTTGGGATGGGTAGCCCTACCAACCACAGACTGCTTGGCCTGCTAACCAGAGGCCTATTCAAGACTATTACTAACCCAGAGAAACTGTTAAATCTGAGGTTCCTGGCCTGTGAAGTAACAGGTCCCAGGGCCCAGTTGACTAAAACATTTATTTTCACATTTACATACCTTGTCTGGCTGAGTTATTGACAGGGCCACCCCATAACCCTCACCCAGGGTTTCGCAAGCTAAGATTAGTCAGATCCATGGGAACCAGTTCAGTGGGTACTGAACACCCCCAATATTGATCAAGCTCCTTCATTGTGTCCGGGGAGGAATAATTTGTAGTGTGTTTGGCACTCCCGATCATTTTGAAATGTTGGCACTTATGGTCAGCACCCAGTGTTAGAAACCTGATAGCAGCTTTCGCAGACTATGTTTAGGAGAAAAATGACTTCTGAATGAAATAAAGAATGAGATGAACTGTTAGTGTAACTTGAAGTTAAACTCTTTTACAGAATCAGCACATCTAAAGGGTCTATTTTGTCAGCACTTTATTGGCAAGATTTTACACTGCTATACAGTCAGCATATCAGTCAGCTGATGCAGATGCTGTCCTCAGCTGACCTTTCCCATTTCTAGTGCAAAGGCATAGCCAGAATTCTAAGGTTTCAGATTTCAAATGCTAGCAACTATCCTAGTTCCTTCCTATTCTTTCTTAAAGAAATGATAGGAAAGAATAGCTGGACCCAGCAAACAAGTGTGTCTGCAAATATTTCACAGGAAAGAAGACCCTGCCCTTGCTTAGTAAGGTTCCTAGTTCACTGATTCCACAAAACAATACACAATTAAATTAAATAAAAAAATACATTGGATTTCTTTTGTGCACCTTTACTATTAACAGTGTGAATTCATGCATATAGAGGCATATTTTCAAAGCACTTAGACTTACATAGTTATATATATATAGGGACATTTTAGAAAGAAATGTCAAAGTTGGAATTTCTATGTCTTTGTAAAACGTCCAAATTCGGAGGTGGGGAGAAGGTCATTTTTTAAAAAAAGATGGACGCCCATCTTTGTATTCAAAAATACCATGGACGTCCTTGGATTTGGACGTCTTTGATTTTCAACCATTTTCAAAACTAAAAATGTCCAAATTCAAGCCATTTGGACGTAGGAGGAGCCAGCATTTGTAGTACACTGATCCTCCTGATATGTCAGGACAGCAATCGGGCACCCTAGGGGGCACTGCAGTGGATTTCATAAAATGCTCCTAGGTACACAGCTCC